>NW_021703774.1:112140834-112261983 GCF_005190385.1 Monodon monoceros
TTTCTTTCTTTCTTTCTTTCTTTCTTTCTTTCTTTCTTTCTTTCTTTCTTTCTTTCTTTCTTTCCTTCCTTCCTTCCTTCCTTCCTTCCTTTCTCTCTCTTCTTTCTTTCTTTCTTCCTTCCTTCCTTCCTTCCTTTCTCTCTCTCTTCTATTTCTTTCTTTCTTTCTTTCTTTCTCTTTCTTTTCCTAAGTTGTCAGATGTTTCCTTGAGCCTATGCCTCACTTCTTTTTGGTTTTACTTCTTCACTTTGATGGTGCATACCTCCAGATACTTTCTGATAGAGGTTTTGGAGAGAACAATTCTTCCAGTCCTTGAATGTCATAAAAAGGACTTTGTTCTGTCCTCACATGTGGTTAATTGCTTGGTCTGATGTAAAATCTGCATTGGAAATAATTTGGTCTCAGAATATAAGTGTCTTATTGCTTTCTATAGTGTAGTTGAAAAGAAGTCTGGTGCCTCTCTATTTCATTAAACTGCAGATGACTTTGTTTCTCTCTTCCTCTGGAATCTTATTAAATTCATCTTTATATTTTCTGTCTGTTGGGAAGAAATAGAGTTAAATGCATAACGTCCAGGTCTTTGGAGGCAGATTACTTGGACCTGTATCTCAGTTCTGCCACTTACTGGCTAGGAAACATGTGTCAGTTACTTCACCATTGTCCACCTCAAGTTTCTCATCTATAAAATGGGATAATAGTACATCCGTCTTCATGTTGCTGTGAGGATTATATAAGTTAATGCATGTAAAGAACATAAAACAGGGCCTGCATATGGCAAGTGCTATATGAATAGTTACTATTAATATTTTCTAGTTCTATTGGTTTATTTTAATTTCAGCTTTCATATTTTTAATCTCTTAAGAGCTCTTTCATGTTCTTTAATCCTTTTTTATAGACTGGTGACTTCTTAAATGTCTCTGTGAACATAAGTAAGAAACCTCTAAAAACTATTTGGGGCTATGAATGATATTTTTCCTATGGAATAAATATTTCTGTTTATTTATTCAGTATTTCTCTTCCATGTTTCTTGTTCTCTTCAGTTTATCTTGAAAACAGAAGGACATGTAACTGGTGTCATCTCCTTTGCTTTGACTTCTGGTAGGTCTCTTCCCAAAGTGGATTCTGCCTGGATGCTTAAAGTGGGAGGATGCAGCGGAGCCTGTGGATGTATTGATTAGCTTCACTTTGAGGAGGGCAAGCAAAGCAGTGTAGGGTCAAATGGACCCCCAGTCCCCCACCACACACACACACACACACACACACAGCATGCCAAAATGAGAAGACATTTATTGCAGGGCCCCATTGGTCACCCTATAAACGTAGCACTTCCTCAGATGGTATAAGTTAAATTAAACTTATGATGTAACATAGGAATGTTAGCATGGATTTCAAGTTTTAACCTAAGGTCTTCTGTACTTACATATTTTATGAAAATTAAATCTGTTTATTCTAATAGCAATACTTAAAATACTTGTTCAGCATTAAACTTTACAAATTCCTTTCATACAGGATATTATTTGATCCTATGGGATTCTTAGAACAATCATTATAATCAAATAAATAATATACATAAAATAGATCTTTGAAAGTATAAAACACAATGCAAAATTACAAGGTACTACTTTAGCGTTTACACATATTAGTTGTATACTATATTAAGAAAATACATTTTATTACAAATAATACATTTAGTTTTGTTCTGCACTGACCTTCTCCAAAAAAAGAGAATGGATTTGAAAAGAGATACTAACTAGAATACTAAAATGATTAGAAATCAAATGGACCTTGAGCTCGTCCCTTGCTTCAGCCTACAGAGGAAGAATCAGAGGCCCCATGAGGCCCTATGTACCCAAGGTCACAGGGACTGTGAGTGATACAGCCTTTTAATGTCAGGGCCAAAACAACAACTCTGATTCTGCATCTCTTTCTCTTTCATGTTCTTTACCCCCAATAAATTCTTACCTAGCCAAAAACCCTAAGAGTTTAAATTCTTCACAGTACTCCAGACTTCAGAGGTTTGTAGGCAAAGATACAAAGTAGAAAGATGAGAAGGTTGTTCCATGAGCACATGGTACATGCCCCACATCCAAACTACAACAAGACTTCAGGCACCCTTAACAGTGATGCAACAAAGGCAGTCGTTCCTCCAGACTTTCAGGGTCACAAACAGATTTCCAAGGCTGCCATGAGTGCAGCCGAGCTGTCTCATTGGGCTCTGTAGCTTGCAGCACTTTCTGCCAGAGTGTAATAGAATCCTGGAGCGCTATTGTATTTTTAAAGGCAATTAATATTTTATTATGCACAGACTTTTATTTGCATCATTTGGACCCCTCTTCTCTAATTAAATCTTGTGATTTACACAAACAAAACTGCTGTTCTTTAAACTCTGCAAATTATAAAAATTAACAAATACTTGTTAAAAGGAAGCAAAAGCAGCCACGGGTTCTATTTTTGTGACAGAAACAACTGGAGGCTATGGAGTGAATTGATATTGTCTCTTATTGAGTGGGGCAATGTGGCAATTATATACCAAATACCTTAGTTAAGTAGAACTGTAGAAATTCCAGCTGTCTATGAGAGAAAGGTTAATTCTTTAAATAAATAAAGTCAGAGTATTTTATGTGTCCACGTAGGATTTTTGCTTCATGACCTTGTGTACAGCGTTTTGTGTTATGGGATTTATAAATCAAGAGTGTAGTTTCAGGCATGCATTACACCAACCCTGCATTTGTGGAACATTTCCTACGGTCAAATGGATGGTATTCAGAGGGAAGAGAAAGACTCTGAGCTTCAATGCCCACTTGCAGAATATGCCTTGTTCCTCTTTCTGTTTCTAAATGAGCAGTTCTTTGGTAAATTTCAGCTACGTGAGTATTATATCCTGCCCCTCTCCTGGCAATATATGGAGTAAAGATGGGTACCCTCTAGGAGAAAGACAAAAGTCTCTCTTGATCTCTGGAAAGATAGCAGAAGGGGACCAAGGGTCAGGAAGAAGAAGACAGAGCCGGGACAAGAAATAAATCTCCATCCTAATTAAGCTGAAAGGTCTTATCAAAGCTTCCCTGGGAATAGTTTGCAGTCTCCTTGAAGGACATTACTCCCAAGGTCTCCATCTGGGGAAGAAGAGGAAGGACATTAGGAAGTAGATGGGGTAATGATTAATTAATTGACATGATGAATTTAGCAGTAATCTGTTTTCTTTATGGCTCTTTTTTCCATCCCTGCAAAATACGCACTCAACCCAGAAACTAGAATGAAAACCAAAGGTTTCAATATGGAGAAATTCACTTTCTGGACATTTCAGGACCGCATTTTTCCAAATGTGGAGGGCTACTCTGCAGGTCTGCAATTTCTATTCTCATTTGCATGAATTCTTCTCCGCATTCAATTTGTAAGTCACAGGCTTTCTTCCTTTGTGTGCCAGTAGATTAATAGAGGAAAAACTCCACATGAAATTTTTATAAAAATAATTGACCATCTACCTAAGGAAATATATTTTAGGCATATTTGAGATAGTTTTATTTTAACTTGTAATGATAGAAATGACTTCAGTATACCTTTCTTCCAAGGGCCTTGAAATTCTTTTGAAATATGAGAACACACACAAATACACAGCATGCAAACAACTTTATAAATTTGGGTATAGAAAGTCTCCAGTGTAAAAACATCCCACATGAAAGCAACCCTCAAGTTAGAGAGAAATACAGCAAAGAATAAAATAACAGACCTTTTTATTTCCCTATTTTATCACTCCCTGATGTTTCTACTACTGTTATGGAATTACTATGGAAAATATTAATTCCTTTAGAGAATGTGCATGCTGCAGACTTGAAAAGTTTGTCTTGTGGGCCTTCATGAAAAGGGTGTGTATAAAGATAGCAAAGTAAGTTTCACCTCTTTCAAACTGTTCTCCCAAATTAATAATGCACCCAAGAAGGAACTGGAAAATCTCCTTTTCCCCAGTCTTCTCCCCTTCTTACTCACCCTCTTCCTCCTTCTTCTTTTCCCTAAACAAGGCAGCTTTCAGGATCAAGAACTAAGGCACATGGTCCAATATGATCTTTTAGTGAATTTTTTAGAGCAACAGGTATTAAGGACTACCCCAACAAATTAACTACTGGTGGAACTTTATTCCTATGAGAACATGCATTCTAAAATACACGTGAAATAACAACACTCTAGATATCATTTACTCCCTAGGAAATGCCTACACTAGTAATAACACAATATTTAGTGACAACTCAGCAGTGTCAGACTCAGTACAAAATTATTTATTATCCCACCTCATCCCCACAATAACCCTAATTTGGAAGGGATTATTAGGATTCCCTTTATAAAGATGAGGAGAAGAGGTTTAGAGAATTTAACCCCATACTGAAAACCACGCAAACACATTGGAAAAGCCGAGTATGAGGAGGAGAACACAGATCTATCTGACTTTGGAGCTGCTGCTGTCTAATATTGTGCTGCACTAAAATGCTTAGATGAATCTGAGACAGTTTATCCATGTATAAAGTTATGTGTATTTTTAAGAAATTGTCTATTATAAGGAAGACATTTGTGGAGGTTAATTCTTTTATTATTGTACCAAGTCTCATATTTTTTTTTATTTTTGCCCCAAAAAGACCAAATCGACATATGTAGGTAAATACGAATCTTCCACATCACTTATGCTTATAGATTATTTCATAACGCTTGTAGTCAATCTTTTAAAAAACAGTGTTACAATGGTATAATGGAACTAATCTTTCTAATTTTCTCCACCAAAAATTGTAATTGTTTATTAAACGACCGCCCTTTATGGACACCACAGTGCAACAAGAGGCCCATTTGAGAAGGTATGAGTCTCAACCTTTGCGTAGTATACCAGAAGTGCTTAATAAATATGTTGACTGAATAAATGATAAAAACATCTTTGAATATGGCAAACATAGGGGATTCGGCAATAAAACAATACATCCAAGTTTAAAGTTAATGGCTCTGATATTTCCAGTAGTACTTAAATGTAAAAAGATAATGGGTTAAATATGATAAAACTAATAACTGGGCTTAGTAAGACAGTTTCAACAGCACAGGTGAACAAAAATTGAAAGGCAGCTGTCATTCTCCCACTTCCTCTTCTACCCCATTTGCAATTCACAGAGGAAACCATATTTTATTAGGTTCAGTTTTATTTCTTCTGGTGGTCACCTTCAAAATTCTACACAATATGCTCCTATGCTTGTTTCTTGACCAATAGGGGTAATCCTTTATATTTCCTGCATGCTGACATTTTGTGCTAAGGGACAGTGCTAAGCAAGCTTCCTATATTGTCTCAGTTAGTGCCCGCTGAGAATAAATACTGATGGTGTTAGTCACATCTGAGAAGCCCATTCTCCTTTCCATTGATTGCTTTATATGACATAATTTTGACAATAATTTATTAAAAGTCCTCCTGGGGTCTTTAGGGAAAAGTTTCTTTATTCTCTAAGAGAGGCACAGAATAAGGTATAATCTCAGACTCACTGGACAGTCTTGTGACATTCATGTAATAGTTATGCTGCAACCATCCTGTGACTATACATGAGGGAAGGTTACTCCCCAAGGGTGGCAGGTTGGAGTGATGGAAAGAGCATGTGTTTTTGAAAGTGTGAGGTGTTCAAATAATCAATTCATCCACCACCATTAACAAAGCCAGGTCTGAACATGTTCCAAAAAATTGAATTTACTTTTGACTTATACTCATCAAACCACAGGCTTCATATTACTCACAAGGTAATATGATTTAGTGAAAAAGACCCAAACTCTGGAGCTAACAACCTGGTCTACAGTACTCAAACATTTAAATTCTCTGTCATTCCATCTGTAGTATATAAGTGTTGAACCATTGCTATTTAATGTATGGGAATCTGTGACTTAGGAAGACACTTAGTTTGGACATGATTATAAAGTGAAAAACGAACAACCTAGTATTACTAACAAGTTAGTATATATTAGAAAGCTCACAGATTTAGAATCTAGAAGTCTTGTCTTCATATTTCCAACTTTTACTTGATGGAATTTCTTGAAACAATAAAAGAACCTCTTTAAGCCTGTGTTTCCATATGTGTAAAACAGGTATTATGATACACATTTTACAGGATCAAATGGGCTAATGTACATAAAAGTGTTTAATGGAATTTCACTCATTCATTCACTAAGAAATATTTATAGTGTCTACTATATGTGTCAGGAACTGTCCTAGGTTCTAGGCAAAAAACAGTGAACAGAAAACATTAATAGGCATAAATCAGTTCATTTATTGACCCATGATCAGTTCTAATTTGGTTTATGAGTTATAAAAGCAAACTTAACCATTTAACCATGAGCTGATTGTACTACATTATAAATGTCTGATATATAAAACCGAAATACCACAAGAGAATATACATTCTGGGTTCTTTTAAGTGCATGATCATGGAGATCAGGGATTAGAATTTACATTTTTTAAAAAATTGTCTATGGGGCTTCCCTGGTAGCACAGTGGTTGAGAGTCCACCTGCCGATGCAGGGGACATGGGTTCATGCCCCGGTCTGGGAGGATCCCACATGCCACGGAGCGGTTGGGCCCGTGAGCCATGGCCGCTGAGCCTGCGTGTCCGGAGCCTGTGCTCCGCAACAGGAGAGGCCACAACAGTGAGAGGCCCGCGTACTGCAAAAAAAAAAAAAAAAAAAATGTCTATGCTAGCCTATACTTGTTTAATTGAATTATATAATAGTTGTGAAAGATTCTTGATAAATCAGCTGTGCTCTCATTTCCCCTTGCTGCCAACAGCATGAGATTTTAGAAAAGGTTGGCATGCTTCACTCAGTGTCCATAACACAAAGAATTAGGAGAAAACATGAGCTCATATTATTGGATTCTTGACTAACATACACTAAACATCCCAGTCTCCATTGCATAGCTTCCTGGGAGTGCATAGCCCCTTTCCCAATTTAATCCCTCCCACCTTGGAGACCTACCAGAAACTCTGTTAATTGCCCATTCTTGCTTTTGCTTTTGACTAAAGTGACAAAAAGATCATCTGGTAAAATCATACAGGGGAAAGTCTAGTTAGTCTTTAACATTTATCTAGTGTTATTAGTCATTTAATTCTGCTCCTCTCTAACAACTCCATGTTTAGATCTTCAACCCTTTCTTCAGAGAAGTACATGCCTAATTGTATGGTCAGGCCACTCAAGATGGCTGTTCTCTTGCTCTCTGTACATCACCCTGCTCTGCCAGTGCCTGCCTCACCTACACCCTACTCACATGACTGACCTTCCTACATACTTGACCCAGGCCCCAGCTAGTGATTATTCTAGCTTTAGATCAAAACTCTCCACTATGTTTATCAAAGGGGTGGTGAGGGGTGGGTCCCTCTACTGGTTTCCCTGGTAGCCAATGAGGCAACTTGTTGTCAATTCACCCTATAACTGGCAATCTCGCCTTCCCCTCCAGGAGTGAAGACTGCTACAATGTGCTGCCCTGCACGTGGTGGGGTGTCGCTCCAGGGCCTTGCTTCAGACATAAGATCTCCCTGTCCATTAAACCACTGATGTCTCTCCCTGATTCTGGGCTCTTTCTTCAGTCTTAAAGCTGGCCTGTATGGTGCAGCCCAACATGCACATACACTTGTGTAAGTTCAGTCTTGCTCAGCAACTGCTAGCCAGAGTGAGAGGTGAAGGTGAAATCGAGCCCTGTGCCCAGCCAGTCATGAACCTAGGACCTGAATTCGATTTTCCGCCTGGATCCCATGTAATGGCTTTTACCTTCTCCTTCCTATACTTAAAAGGAAGAAAGAAATATGTGTGTATAGTTATTTTTACAAATCAGGTCAGAAAGGTGTTGTGTTGTTACCTATTACAAAAATCTGGGGGCTTTTTGGCCGATATTGTGTCTTAGGATATTTACCTCTTGGGTAATGTACCAACCCTCAGGTTGAGGTTGACAGGTTACTCAACTTGGGTAATGTATCAACCTCAGCTATAGCTGGTCTGATGGGTATCAGGGAAGAATTGAGATATGCTTGCATGTGCTGCCAATTTAGCCTTGCAATGAATTATGAGTTCTATAAATTCAGTAAGTGTTATTTTCTTGGCAGGGATTCAACTTGTCAGGATTTAGAAATAGCCCCCTGTGCCATTTCATGCCAACTGCAGCATTTTCTCTGCTTCTTCCTTGGCAGGACTGGCCTGAAAGAGCAGGGAATGTGTTCTCCCAGGACAGAGCAAGAACTAGTAAATCAACACCTCTACCTGTCATATTGATTTGCAGACCGTTTACCTTTCTGCCTTCACTTAATGGTTTGGGGGTTGTGGGTGAGGGGTGGGAAGGAATAGAAATTAAAAAATAGGAAGGAATAGAAATTAAAAAATAAATATAAATAAATTTCAGGATTTTTTCTTTTCAGTCTTTGCACTCACTCAGAATTGTTTAACTGAATTCAGAGAGAATGGATCACAATGCAAGTGCCTGGCCCTTTGCCTGGAGCAGTTTGTAACAGTGAACTTAAAAGGTAAAGAACTTTTGGTAGTGGAAGCAACCTAAGTGTCCATAGACAGATGAATGAATAAAGAAGATGTGGTACATATATACAAGGGAATATTACTCAGCCATAAAAAAGAATGAAATAGTGCCATTTGTAGCAATATAGATGAACCTAGAGATTATCATTCTAAGTGAAATACGGCAGACAGACAAAGACAAATACCATATGATATCACTTATATGTGGAGTCTAAAATATGACACAAATGAACATATCTATGAAACAGAAATAGACTCACAGACATAGAACACAGATTTATGGTTACCAAAGGGGAAAGGGGCAGGGAAGGATAATGAGGACTTTGAGATTAGCAGATACACACTACTATATATGAAATAGAGAAACAACAAGGACCTACTGTATTTAGCACAGGGAACTATATTCGATATCTTGTAATAACCTATAATGAAAAAGAATCTGAAAAAGAATATATATATATATATATATATATATATATATATATAACTGAATCACTTTGCTGTGCACCCAAAACTAACACATTGTAACTCAGCTATATGTCAATTAAAAATTAAATAATTAAAAATAAATAAATAACAAATAAATAGAAAAGTTTAAAAAAATAACTTTTGTTAGTCTTGGGAATTTGTGTCATAGTTTGCCTCTCCTGGGACCTGGGGTACAACTACAGGGATACGTGCCATCGCACGGTGTCATGGCAATGGTCCTTAGCTGCACTCTAAGTGAAGAATCATCATTGACCTATATGCTGGATTCCCCCAAAATCACAGAATAACAATGAAATTGGTATTAATAAAATAAATCATAATATTAACACTAACAACAATATCTAATCATGATAAATATGTTACATTCACTATCTCATTTAATACTCAGCACAGCTCTGTGAGGTAGGCACACTTACTGTGCCATTTTAGAGAGGAATAAACTGAAGCTAGGAGGTTAAACAAGTACACCAGATTTTACAACTAGAAAGAAAAGGAGATATAAGAAAAGGAATTGAAATTTGAATTCAGATCAGAAATACAGGCTGCACGATTTCACATATGTTTTTACATGTTTTGGTAACAAACAAAAACAAAACAGATAAAGAAATAGCTCTGGAATTTGGTAATAATTGCCACAGAGGTGGCACACCCAGTGTCTTGTACATTTTTATCTAGCTAACACCTGAATCTGTCAACAAAGAAAGACCAATGACAACCACTCTATTCACTTTAGAGAAGCATATCTCCTTACTGCTAAAAGCTTTTTGAGAGAGTTGGCTTTGCCCACTGCTTCCCATCGAGAATTTTAGAGTGCAATGAAAGGCTTTTAATTAAGCTGTGATATTATAACTAGTATGCTTTGACTATTTACACTGAACACTGTTGTTGAGGCAGAATGTTTCTTCTTTTTCTTTTCCCTGCTAGTTTCTCAATGAAAGTGAAAGCACACAGGCAAACAGAACACAAAGAAGTGAATAAAGAGATGTTGTTTTCTGCCCACTTAAATTTCCAGGATTCTAGTTTATGCAAAATGGAGGTGGCTTGGGTTGTGCATCTGAGCCTGTTCCTTTGCATCTTTCAAGGATCTGCTCTTTGCCCTTTGGCACTCCTGTGGATGCTCTAGCACACATCTGGTATAATTATTCCCCTCTGCTCCAACGTGCAGGCACATTCACAGACTTCCTCTGCTGACAGAAATGGCTTTTTAAAAGAGTTCATGACTCTGGTAATGAGTTTAAACATTGAATGTAAACAAGACTTACTCTATACATATGAGCTGTGCTTACTTATTCAAGAAGAATATTATAAATTACATTTTGTTAGTGTGCTCCAGGAATGAAGCATCTTTTAGCTGTTGGACTAGGAATCCTTCTGCCTTAAGTTTACTGTAGAAAGTTCAACATACAATATCAAAGACAAACAACAAACCTCCAGTGACAAAGCCTTCTCTAGTCTCAGTCTATTTCCTCACTCGAGGACTCTGAGAATTCTCTAAGTCCCTGGGTTATATTTTAGTTAAAAAAAAAAAAAAAAAAGAATTTGAGGTTCTGAATTCCAGTGTTACTTCTATCATTTGTTAGCAATGTGAACTTAAGCAAATCATTGATAATATTTTCTCTTCTGTAAATGTGGTCAAATAACATCTTGTCAGATAACCCTTTGGAGCCATTGAAGTTAAAAAAAGAGAACAATATGTGAAAATCTTTCTGAACTATGATGTTTCATAAAAAATATTCATTGCTATTTGTCATCCAAAATATGTGTAAAAACTGTGATGGAATATTAGGAAGGAAATCCTGGATTTGTAAAGGAGGGCAGAATTGCAACACATAACCAATTTAGGCTCAAGTTTTAGATTTCTATAAATCTTATGCACTGAGGTGAGCAAAATAATCACTAGGGATAAGTTGATTATTCTAAACGCTGAGGGTTCAGTCCTAGAAGTCAGTATTGAGTAAAAATGGGGCATTATAAATGTCAGAACAGAGTGCATGTAACTGCAATGCTGGTGCATGTTGCCCCAATGCATTCTATGTGAATCCAAAAAGTTTTAATAAACGGAGTAGAAAGTACTGATCAGTTGGGATAATGAGCTGATTAATATTTCTATAAAATTGGCTGAAGAATCTAGAGAGTTTTGTACTTGATTGAGGTTGAGAACATGTGAGAAGACAGACTTTAGAATACTAACAGCTAATATCAACTCTAGCTCCCAGAGTTTTAAGAGCCTGCTAAGATGCCTAATAGACTGTTTGCCTAGTAACATCTTATATGTCCTTCCACTAATTGCTAAAGTACACTTGATTTAATCAAACTCAATAGTACTATACAAAATAGATTTGGAATTTAGTATTAATCCTATTGTTTGTTTTGTCCTACAATCCAATCCAAATATTTAGCAGTCATAATTAGAAATTTTAATATAATAATTTAATGAAAAGAATTACTGAGCACTCTTGTCTGAACTTAGACATTTTAAAAGAAATTATCTTAATAAAAATAACATATAGTTCATTCTCTTTCCATTAGGTAAACCACTGGATTCTCTATTCAATAACTTACTGTCCAAATCTTACTTTAAAAAAATCCAATAATCTATAGATAAGAGATATCTAAAATATTTGTTAGTAAAATAAGAGGAAAAATATTTTCTTTCTTTAATCCATGTCTTTAAAATGTACAAGGAGGTAGGTCAAATCAAATGTAACTGTCTGGGCCTCATTCTCTAATGGATAGACTTTTACACCTTAGACCTAATGTGTATACATAGGCCTCTGGGAAATAGCATGGTTTGTGAGCTAATGATGTGCATTGCTAAATATTTTTACATCAGAGTGACATTTATAAATTATATTTTAATATTACAATTATTTTAGATGATTGCCCCCAAAGCCCTTTTATTTTTAGAAAATATAATGTATGCCTGGCCCACAGACACTCAGAACCCAAGATGTTCCAAATTGGACTCATTATCTCTCCACCCCCGCCCTAAAGCTACAGCTCCTCTGTGTTCCCTTGCTCCAGTAATGGGGCCACTCTCCTCCCAGGCACACAGGCAAGCAAACTTCCATCATCTTTGGCTCCAACCTCTCCTGACCCTTTAAATCTAATAAACCAAGCCCTCTCAAATTTATCTTTGAAATGTCTTTGGAATTTGTCCGCTGTTCTTCATCCTGACCATTCTTTCTATGATTCAGGCCCTAATTGTCAGATGCCCTAACTTATTCCAAGGGCCTATATGTATGAAGCTCACAGGAACTAGTGCATTCTATCTCCAAAATACCTTCTATACATTGCTAGCATTATTTTTTTAAAACACAGATATGAAGATATAACCACTTGGATGCTGGAAAACATTTTGGCAATAGCATTTTATAGACAATGGAATCTAAATTCCTTAGCAAGTCACCAATCCCTTCATTTTTTTCTTGCCCTATGGGTCATTTTTCCCCAACACCTTATGTTCTAGCCCAACTACACCATTGATTATCTCCAAATATTCTATATAATTCTTAGATAATTTCCTTTGAATGAGTAACCATTGTTACCTTCTACTCATTGGGAACACCTAATCTTTTTTACATCACAATTCATCTCCTTTGTGTCCTTGAGAAGGATTAATTATTTTTGCCACCCAGATGCCTAACAGTTTGCTTATTCCTCTCTTATAATTCTTACCACAATCTAAATAAAAGTTAAAATTTGTCAGACATGAGTTAGTTAACCCCAGTAAGCAGAGAGCTCTTTGTATGCAGGGGTCTTATCTCTTTAATGATTATATGCTTCATATTGCCTTTTCCATAATAAGTCTCAGTTACGTATTTATTATTAAACCTTTTAAAATTGTTTTGCAAATTACTATTGATGCTGTTCATATTGTATCATAAAAATAGCATTTTCTTAGCAGCATATCTATGTTATCTTTGGAAGAGATCAATACAAATCAAGCCTTAGGAAAAAATACCCAAACCTCCCGACACGACATAGAATATTTTTTATCATACCTTAGAATATTTTTTATCATACCTTTGCATTAGGATAATCCCTATATGTTTAAAAAGCCAAAGGAGCATATTTATGTTGCAAAAATGTTATGTTTCCTCAAAAACCTAATGAGAAAATATAGAGACAGATGGAGATAAATTAGCTAATTTTCTGCCCAGCTGCCTAGATGAAAAATAAAGATGCACTGACCCTATGCTTTTGTATGCTAAACTGTTCAAATATTCAGTCTCTGTTAGTTAGCCATTATGCCAAGGTTGAGTGGCCAGTATCTGGATTAGCAGACACTATTCACCTAGCTGTCCCTTTTGTTCTCAGTTTTTAATGTGAAGGAAGAGAAATCTAAAAATAGAAGAAATCCTTGCAACTGGCTTGCATTCCTGAATATACAATTAGATCACTGTAAAGTGACAAAATCATATCACATTTATTTGAAGTGGTTCAAAAATAATAGATATATTTTTTAAATTGCTTGTACTTTTTTTTCCCTTTTAGACCTTCCCAATCTTTAAAACTCTTAGCTGTAAAAAAAAAAAAAAAAAAAAAGTGCCAATTTGCCCTTTAAAAACTAGGCAGCCGTGAGATTCTTCTCATGTTAAAGTAAAATGAGAACTCATTTCCATTTTCATAGGTAGTTCAAGCCTCAAATGACAACTTCAACTCTCTGTATGTTTTAATGTGTGTGTGTGTGCATATACACATTTTGCGGAACTCCTTCCTAACAATATTTTAAGTGGCAGTAATTTTTGTGTGTGTGTGTGACAGAAATCTTTCTTCTCTCTAACTTGCCCCTAAAATCATCTTAAAAAGCCATACCCTCTCAATCTCTCTTCTTTAATGGGCCTTCCTTATGGGATGTCATTTACATTCTCTGAATTTTCCCTTCTCTTCTACCAAAGACTTACCTGTCCTGTGACTCTACATTCATCTGTAAGATTAGAAAATTGTCAAATTGACAGAATGTTTTGTGCACATGGTGATTTTTAAATGTTTCCATTATATATCATTAAAAGATTTCACAGAAAGCATTCCAGCTCCTATGAAAATCTGAATATTCAATAACATGTATTCTACCAAGCAATAGTCAGCTGGAGCTGATGGGATGTGTATCATTCAGGGGTGAGTCAGGAGAGAGGAAACACACCAGTTCTTTACACAGGAAAATTTAATATAAGAATTATTAGGTAGACAAGGGATAAATTACTAAAGGGCAAAGAGAAACCTAAAGGATAGAAGAGTAGCATCCAAAAGTGTTTAAGTTTAATTAGGTCCAAAAAAAAAAAAATGACACAAATGAACTTATTTACAAAACAGAAACACACTCACAGACTTCAAAAACAGATTTATGGTTAACAAAGGGGAAACAGAGGGGGAATAAATTAGGAGTTTGGGATTAACATACACACATTACTGTATATAAAATCAATAACCAACAAGGACGTACTGTATAGCATAGGGAACTCTACTAAATATTCTGTAATAACCTATATGGGAAAAGGATCTGAAAAAGAATAAATATATGTATATGTATAACTGAATCACTATGATGATCACACCTGAAACTAACACAACATTGTAAATCAACTATACTCCAATAAAATAAAATAAAATAAAAAAAAGAATAACATTCAAATGAAGCAGTCATTATCCTAGGGTCAAGGCAGAGTGCCCAAGGAAGAAACAAATCTTGACAAGCATGCCCTTATTTCCACCCCTTGATTTTTCATTGGAGAGGTGGGATCATGGCATACTGTGTGCCAAAGAAGTTTGCTAAAGTGCCAAGAAAGGGACTGGAAACAAACAAACAAAAAAACAAAGAAACACCTGCTGGACTGCCAGCAAGACTCACTAGGAATCCACCCACTGGGGTGGCAGAAGAAAAACTAGCTGGAGACTAAGTTCCATTGAGTTCCTGCATACTGCTGGCTGCCTCACATTGCAGAAGCAAGAAGAAAAATACTACACTAGAACCTGAAAGAAATGCCTCTTCTTCCTGCAGTGTCTTTTCAGTGCCCCCTCTGATAAAGTTTATCATCATGCCAGTTGGCAAAGGACATGGTAATGGGAACCAGCCCCAGTGTTCTTAGACAGGGCAAAGAAGGATGGATTTAGAGCTGAGAGGCAGTGAGCTGGTAACTGGCATAGAATATGTACTCTAATGATCATATTTCCTCCTCTAACTCCTGTAAGCATTTGAGTTGAGAGCCAATAATCCAAAATATTAGCAGCTCACATAGTGTGAGTTTCATGTCACAAAGAAAGACTTTTAGAAATTGGAGTCTCTGAGACTCAATCAGTAAACATTTGGAATTGCCAACATTGCTGACACATAAGGCAAAAACAGTACGGAAAACATGAAGCCGCTATATATTGACATAAAATATGTTACTTTACTGCTGCATATTGAGATACCCAATGTGAAATAATTATATTAAATTGAAATATGTCTTTATGATCTGACCATTGTTCTATGTCAGCTTTAAGGACATTGCCACCTCTTTTGGATATATTTGGATACTTTTCCAAGAATGTTTTAAAACCTTGAATTTTTGTTTGTTTTAAAAGTTGTTTTCAATACCTGAATCAAAGATATTTGTTTCATCTTTATTTCAAATTGCTGTTATACCATCTACTCACAAATCTCATCAAATGTTCCCTGGCACTGGTAAGGTATGTGAAGTAAAAGTAAGAGATTTTGAAATTGCTTTCTCTTTGCTTGGATCCTTTGGATGAAAGGAGACACCAATTAAAATTGGTATTTAAAAAGAATAACTGATTTTTTGGAGCTGCTTTCTACCTTCAAGAAAATGAAATGTGAATCCTTTGAAAATATTCTGAGGAGAAGGCTTGGAACTTTTTCCTCTGGCTTCTAACCACTGTTTATAGCCTTCTGAACCTAGGCAAGCAATGAGCCTATTTCTTCCATGTATTCAGAAAAGTTAACTGGATTGATTTTCAATAGATGTTATCTTTTGCCTCTGCCTCTAGAGGACCTTGAAGGTACTGATAACAACTTGGCAACACATCTGTCATTTATACAAGAGCAAGTCAAGATAATACCAGGGAATCATACTTCTGTAAAGGAAACGAGAATCTCCCAGGATGGTAGCTAAGATGTTTAACTCACAGTTACTGTCAGTACTGACTTCTGACTGCCTTTGACAGGTTCAGAATGTGAAAGAAGAGTTTTAACCAACTAGAGATACCAGGCACAGGAATTTCTGCCCAGGAGCTAAATGGAAAAAATTATTTATTTCTTTTATTTCCCTAAGTTGTGTTGATAAATACTAGATAAGTTCCTTCTAAAGACAATCTTTATTTTATATATTTATTTATATATAATTTATAATAATATAATTATATATATATATATGTTTTTCTTTTACACACATACACATATAAGGAATGTCTTTTTCTGAGTATCACTGTACCAACTTTGAAAGATGAAAAACTGAAACATTGAAAACTGTAAGTATCTAGAATAATCTCTATTTTCTCTCATTTGTCAATGTAAGTGTGCCTCTAAAATATATAATGTCAGTATCCCCTCATGAAAGAAAGCAGATATAATAAGGGCATTATCTTTTGTGAAAGAAAATAATTTGTGTAGCTCTAAGAAATATAGTCTGCAATATTCTCTACATTCTATTGGAACTTAGTATTTATTTTATTTATTTTTATTTATTTTTATTTTTTTGCGGTACGCAGGCCTCTCACTGTTGCGGCCTCTCCCGTTGCGGAGCACAGGCTCCAGACGCGCAAGCTCAGCGGCCATGGCTCACGGGCCCAGCCTCTCCGTGGCATGTGGATCTTCCCGGACCAGGGCATGAACCCGTGTCCCCTACATCGTTAGGCGGACTCTCAACCACTGCGCCACCAGGGAAGCCCCAGAACTTAGTATTTTTAAGAACAGAAACAGGAGTATAAAAATATAACAAACTTCAAAAGCCCTTGTGACAGCATGACTCATATTGTATAAACTTCCTTGATCTCCCATTAATAAAAAATCATTTCTGCAAACCTGAGGGGTGAAAGCGTCAAGGTTTAAATTTTAAGAGCGTTCACTTTAATGAAAACTCTGAAAAAAACAAGGTAGTGTTGAGGCTGATGGGAGATTTAGCTTTATTTTGCACTCAGGTACTAGAGTTGCAGATTTCTGACAATGCGTAAAGAGTACCTCTCAGGTATTTATTTAGTTAAAACATTCTAATAATTATTTAACTCATTTATTAAGTATCTTGGAAGGTCTCTGGGGCTGCATAAGACATTTAAAAAACTATCGTCAGAATAATAGTGCCAATGGAAATTCAGTGATTGAAGGAAGCTGAAGTGTAATATCCCTGAACCTCTTTAATGGGTTTCTTTGAGGACTTGTAAATCACCCTTTGTATAAACTACTTGCATTAACCTATAAAGAGAAATGTTCTGCTTGCATATCTTAAAAGAAAAGTTGTATGGATGGCAAATTTGGACACTGTTATAAATTGAGGTCACGTACTCAGACAGATAATGAAATGAATATTATCATTTTGCAATTACTTGAGATTGTAAGAATTATTGGAAATAAAGAGAGGAGAGAAAGAGAAAGAGAAACCAAGTGATGCTATAGAAATATGGTCTCTGATACTCAGGCTTCTTACTATTGATTTATTATTTATGTTTCTGTTTTCTTGTCCTAAATTATTTTCCATCCAATTTTCTCTACATAAAATACATAAATATTAAGAGATGAGCCAAAAGGGTTATAATTTAGATAAGGATATCCACTTGATTTTATCATCCAGCTCTGTAGCAATCAAATTTAAAAAGATATTTGGAAAATATGTTAAAACAGAAAAGATATTTTCTGATTTCAACATTCATGGATGTCCAGTTAATACTCAAATTCTTTTTCAACTGTAACTGTTAGTTAATTCATCTTGTTTACAAAGTTAAAAAAAAGGATGTAATTAATAGTGGTATAAAATGAAAGTCAGTACACATTATTTAACATAGAAATGAGGTTAGTTCTGTATGTAACTTAAAAACTTAATTGAAATATATATTTCTTTTAGCATCTGCTATATATCATGGTTGGTCAAAATCTTAAACTGACCAAGTAAACTATATCTTGTCTCAAGATTTCTTATATTAATGATTCTTAGTAAATAACCTTCAAGGAGACTCCCTATAACAGGCAGACAATGAAAACTGGCAGCAGATGGATTTAAAGACCAATGTGAACTTGGCTAAGAAAATCAAATATTTAACAATTTTGCTTTTTAAGGAGCACTTAGATTGTTATCTAGGTGGCTTTCCTATTTGCATACCAGTTAGGTAAGGATTGAGCTGTGTGCTTTTTGATGTGTTAGTGAATAAATATTCCCTAGCAGATTTGTGAAATCTCGTGTTTCCTATATATTTTACTTAACATGTGAGGGTATGTTCCACCCTGATGGATTTGAACTATTACTTACAGTGATCTAACAGAACTTCATCTCTAGAATGGTTTATTTTAGTAACCTGTAATGTTGTGTCTAAGCTGTAATGAGTGCTCACAAATGAACAAAAAATGGACTTATCAAAACAGTTGTTTCCCATTTTTAATGTTCTTCATTGGTACTTTTTGAATTTTTAAGAAGGAAGTGCTTTCAGATATGAATGATTTTCTAAAACTTTGCTTAATTGTTTCTACACCCAGATGATTAAACTAGTCAGTAAACACTCCAATTCCACAATATGTTTTTCAATACTTTGTATACCGAACTAAATATTGAGAGCCATGTAGCCAATTTTAAACAGTATGCTGAATTTTCTGTTGGCCTCTCAATGTCTTCTTTCCTCCCTCCTATGTTCCCCCATCTTTCTTGGAGGCTGGAGACCAGTGTTTCCCAGGCTCCTTTGCCATCTTGTTCCATTCATCAGTGAGAGTCAATGAGTGATATTAAGAAGGCAGAAGAGAAAGAAAAGCCATGTTTGTCCTGACAATAGCAGGCAGGCAGAAAGGTTGTGGCAGAAGCCTTCCTATATGTAGTTTCACAAGAAATTTTCTGATTCATTTCATCCACTTCAGTTCTGCAGGTTGCTGAGATTATTGATGAAGGTTCTTTGCAATTATTGTATTATCTGATTTTCTGAGCTTTAAAAGTGTTTTCCACAGTCTGCTCTTCCAATCATTCCAACAGTTTTGTTAGCTTCTATTCCCCTGTATTTAATTCCTCCCAGCATGAAACACCTAGGAAGATTTCTGTTTTCCTGACAAAACCCCAACTTAATTAATTGTTTCCAAGTAAAAATAATCTTTCAGTTATTAGCTACTTCTAGAATTATATGACTAGTTAACTATTTTCTCCGCCCCATCTCTCTACCAACCTATATTTTATAAATCCTATCCAAATTCACAAGAACATTGATCATGTAATTTTCTTCTCAAATAATGCCAAATACTGCTACCCGCCCACTTCACTTACTGCCTCTTATAAAATAAAAGTCAAACTCCTTAGTCTAATGTTAGTTTTCTCCTCATGAACCTGCTTTTTCAGTATTATTTCCCACTCCTTTCTTTTACATATCTTATTCGCCAGCCAATTTGAACATTAAGGATTTACAATTCACCCCAGCAATTTAAAAAAATTACACTACCATTGTTTCTATCATTTAGTCAACTGAAACTTTCATCACAATTTGCCAAAATTCATCTTGATGACATATCAAAAAGTATACCTGTTCTATCCCTTTCCAAAGTAGATGCTATATCATTCTCATTTCATGTTTCTAGAAGTGACTAATACTGTCCTTATTCTTTGCATCCTAAATTCTTATCCAGATTTCCTTATAGCATACTTCATATGCTTCAGTAATAATTAAGGCTTTTTGTTGTTGTTGTTGTTTTTTATCTTATCTCCCTAAACCTGAATGCCTGGTATATAATTAGTGCTTAATATAGTTTCATTGAAAGAATAAAACATAAATAAAACAACATACTAGACATAATAAAAAACAACTTTCAACGAAACATTTTCAAATGCTGGGTACAATATAAGAAAATAACTTTTTAAACATATAGGTAATAACCATAAATTAAGGAAAATTCCTCCCCCCCCATTAGAAAACCAGGAGGTATGGAAAACTCAACCAAAAGAATATAACTTAAAGTTATACCAGAATCTGACAGTAATAAAAGCAATCTCATAGTTAGAATTTATCATCCCAATTTATAAAAACAAAACAAGAAAAAAGCTTGGGAATCGGCAGAAGAAAATAAAAAGCAACGTTATAGCAACAAAAACTTTAGGTACTGAAATGTCAGTTAAATGATATACAGTAAGCTTTATTAAATCACTTAAAAAATAAAAAAGAATAAAAAATCCCAAAAAGCATAAGATTTAAAAGTTAATCAGACTGAAATGTTTACCATTCCAGATCTCAATTAGGAAATACCTAAATGATGTACATCGGAAAGAAGGGATAGATTCCAGAAGGACAATTTGAAATGCAAAAAGTATGAGTAAAAGAGTAGATAAGAAGGTTGATAAAGCTTAACTAAGTTCATTTTATAAACAATAATAAGGATACCTAGTTTGGAAAATAATTTTTATAAAAACATTAAAATTAAAATGTTGGACCATAACAGTACTCAAGACAAAAAGAGTGGTCAGAATTCCCAAGGCCACTTAGAGTAGAGATATTCATTAATTTAGAGGTATAAAGTTAAATATGTTCATGAAAATACTAAAAGAAGCCAATGAAAGAATTGAAAAAAATTAAGTACATAAATTCCAAAGCATCAGGGGAAACACAGTATTAACAAAGGTATGAAAGGAGAAAAATAAAAGCATAGAAATTGTGAAACAAATTGAAAAACCAAATTAGATGGTAGAAACAAATCCAAGTATATTAGTAATCACAATAAAATATATATAGACTAAACATACTTGTAATAAACTAGTCAGAATAAATTTGTTAAATTGTATTATATGGTTTAACAAGAGACATATATTACATATATATTACAAGAGACATATGTATACAGCACACAGAAATATTGAAACACCAAGTATTAGGACAATACTAAACAAAAGAAAGACATATGTATATAGCACACAGAAATATTGAAACACCAAGTATTAGGACAATACTAAACAAAAGAAAGATGATGTTGCTCTGTCAATATCAGATATATTAGACTTGAAGGCAAAAAAAAAAAAAGCTTAAAAAAAAGCAACGTCATTGCACAATGACTCCAAATATATCATAGATAAAAAGACAGAAACAGAGCTAATTTGACAAGTACATCAGTAAAATGGGCGCATTTAAAACATATTTTGGTGATTATTAGATGAAATAGTCAAATTTAATAAAAAATAATGTAAACAGCACAATTAAACATAATTTAACAGATGTATATACAGAACTTTTCACTGAAGAATATATTAAAACACATTTTCTCAGAGGCACACGACAAAATTGATAAAAATTGACTAAATACCAACCTCAACTAATTAGTATTTTATTGTATCATATCATAGGCCATCAGGTTATATAGGCCTGGGAAGCATGAATACGGTGTTAGAAATGAAAAACATATTTTCAAAAATACATTTGGAAATGGAATAAATGAATAAATATATCTTATTGCCTTCAATCAGTATTTAACTTACCAATATTTTTTTTATTATGTACTTATTTATGTTGTCTTCTGTGGGGCATGATTAGTCTACTTTAATCCTCTAATGTTTGGGTTACGACGCTAATATCGGGTCACTACATCACTTCCATTGGACATGACCCAGAACAAAGTACCTCATACCTAGTAGTCACTCAGTAGGTATTTGTGATTGATCAGAAGAAGAGGGAAACACAAATAGCATGGTTTGGGTGAGGCCAAAGACTCTCAATCCTTTTCAGGTTCAGATATTTAACTGGACCCCAAGTCACTGTGTTTATTTCTTAAATTCAAAATGTCCAAAAGATACATCGTTATTTTTCCCTTCAAGCTTATTTCTCTCCGCTCTTTTCTTCTCTTCTGTCAGTGAATAGAATTGTAAACTCCCAGTGAAAATGCCATCCAACTTGGAAACTGGAGAGAGGTTTCATCCTCCTTTTCAATCTTCCCACTGGTTAAATCTCCCCATTTAGATGTAATCTCTTGGGCTTCCCTGGTGGCGCAGTGGTTAAGAATCCCCTGCCAATGCAGGGAACACGGGTTCGAGCCCTCGTCCAGGAAGATCCCACATGCTGCAGAGCAACTAAGCCCTTGTGCCAAAACTACTGAGCCTGCGCTCTAGAGCCCACGAGCCACAACTACTGAGGCCCGCCCGCCTAGAACCCGGGCTCCACAACAAGAGAAGCCACCACAATGAGGAGCCTGCACTGGCCCGCACACAGCAACGAAGACCCAATGCAGCCAAAGATAAAATAGATGTAATCTCTCATCATTTCTTATCTTGATTACTGCATTTGCAGGTTTCTAGTTTTGTTCTCTTCTAATACTTTATTGTACAGCCAAAATAATCTTTCAGGAAAACAAATCAAAGTATGACATACTTCTTAAATATTTCTTTTAATTCCCATTACTTACAAGATAAATTCTAAACTCATTTATGCAATATGTAAGATCTTTCAAGAGCTGACCCTTTTTCAGTTTTCTAGCTTCAAATCTTCCCTTTCTCTCATAGTCATTAAATCAACCTATAGAATTATGCCTTTTTTATACCTTCCATGTTGCAAAATACATTCTCCTGACTTAGGGTGCCAAATAAAAACTGCCACTTGCCATCTGCCCGTACAAGGATTAAGTCACTAGTTGCTGCAGTTGCTGACCTTCTTTAGGGTGGAGATCAGGAATGAGGCACTCTGTGCTCTAGGAAAAACTGGCAGAATAAGCCTTCAGATTGCTAGATATTTTCACGAGAAGATTTTATGAGTCCAATTTCTTGTATCTCCTCATATCTAGAAAAACACTAAAATCATTAATGAAGACATCTGCTCTTCATGACTAGCAGCAACCTTCTGCCAAAATGTGTGCCTGATTGCATGTACCCCCTTCACGAAAACCACATATGGACTGACCTACCCCCAGCCACCTCTTCAGAGCAGTTCCTTGGAGCTATCTGAGAGGCTGTCTCCCCGGCTATAGTCCTCATTTTACCCCAAATAAAACTTAACACAACTCTCATATTGTGCAGTTTTTCAGTCAACAAGGGCCACTGCTCAGATAGCCCCTCTGCTTGGAAAACCTTCTTGCTTCTTATTCCACCCAATCTTGCTAATTTCTACATCGTGACTCAGCTCAACACCATCTCCTAGAAGGAATGTGTTTGTAACTTCTGCTAATTCAGGTGCTTTGCCATGTGCTACTTCAGCACTGTGTGCATAGTTCTATGGTAATTCACATCCCTGGATAGATTATTTCCCTTGCATATATTGACCTCTAGATTGCAAGCTCTTTGAGGATAGAGAAAGAGCTAGTCACTTGTGCTTATTATTGCTTGACATATAGAACTCACACGTTTCCTAGCAAAAGTGTGGCTGAGGTAGAAGAGAAAGGAATGAAGAGAGGAAGGAAGGATGAGAAGCAGTGTGGGAAAGAGAGAAGTGCTATTGTTTATTTGTTATTTGAATAAAATGATTTGAATATATTACACCTAATAAAATTAGTTTATTGGTGGATTTAAGCTGAGGCTTTTATCAGTATACCCCCAAATTTCCCAAAAACCTGTAACTAATACCTTGGAAATAAGTTTACTTCTGTCATACACAGCATCAATCCCCTTTATTAATTTTAGTACATATTGAAAACATTATTCTCTCAATTGTACTAAGAAATAAGAATGAATGATATTTCTGTTTCGAAGACAAAGAGCTGAGGTACACACAACCTACGTTGACTTAAGTAGTTAAAACCAGATATTACATAAGACATAGTTTTGCATTCTCTTAGCTCTCTCTCCTCTTTCCCCTCTAACTTTCACCATAAAGGCTCCTATTCGGACTATGTAGTCATATTTATTTTTATAGTGATAACATTAACAGAAAAAATAATTAACATGTACTAAGAACTCACCCTATCACAATCATGGTGCTAATTTCCTTATAAGCATCACCTCATCAAAAAATACTCACAAAAATCTTATAAGTAGTATTAGCACTGTGAGTAATGAGGTGAAATCTAATTACTATCTTAACAGCTTTCACCAGAATCCCACATAGGAAAGCAACTCACGTTTGGGGAAAAATAAGCTAAGAAACCCTAAGAGAGTGGGTAGTGGCAGGAGCCCAGGTAACAAAATATTAGGGTAGAAATTTTACTCATAAGAGAAAGGAAGTGGTAAGTATAAGTCCATTTGGGCTGTTATACACAGAATGAGTAGCTTATAAACAACAGAAATTTATCTATCACAGTTCTGGAGGCTGGACGTCTGAGATCAGGGTGCCAGCATGGTTGGGTAAAGGCTCTCTTCCGTGTGTGTGTGTGTGTGTGTGTGTGTGTGTGCGTGTGTGTGTGTTTATTGTTATCTATATAATACCACCTTATAATCATTAGTATTTTATGAGGTAAGAAATTAGTATAATTGATGTATATTTGAAATTTAGATTACTGATCTATCTTTGTTGTTTAGAATTTTTATTTGCCTTTGCTATGGACTGAATGTTTGTTTCCCCCAAATTCATAGGTTGAAGCCCTAATCTCCAGTGTCATGCTATTGAAAGGTGGAGTCTTTGATGAGATTAATGACCTTATAAATCTCTCTCTCTCTCCTCCCCACACAAAGGGAGTCATGTGAGCACATAATAAAAAGAAAGTCATCTGCAAACGAGGAACTGGATCCTCATAGACACCCAATCTGTCAGCCTCTGGATCTTGGAATTCCCAGCCTCCAGAAGAAGGGTGAGAAAGAGATGTTTGTTCTTTAAACCACTCAGTCTATGGTATTTTGTTAGAGCAGTCTGAACTGACTAAGACAGCCCTTATATATATATCAGGCATTTAAACCAATTCTATTCTTTAAATAAATTGCTTAGATTGACTCCAAAAATGTAACCCTTTAAAATTATACATTTGTGAGCTATTTTTGTGCTGCACCTGCTTCAGTCTTTAGTATTACATATCTTAAGAACAAATCAAAATTTAAGTATTTTGAACAATTCACAGTGAGACAAAGTATGGTATGCTTTAAAAAGAATGATCCAAAAAAATCAACTTAACAAAAATGAGAACCTGTACACTAAATAATAATCATAGGGCACTATAATATTTCAGACAAGTTGGAGAAGTAAGGTTATTTAAAGGTAAGGTAGGAACTCCCTAATTTGTAGCTGCTACAGTCTACCATTATTATCTTACTGATTCTTATTGTGAAAAGATTTTAAATGCTTAATCTTGAACTGTAAATTTCATTATGTCTTAAAATTTTGTCTGAGGATATTTTAATCAAGGTTCTCCAGAGGAACGGAACCAACAGGTTTGGATAATATAAACATATATACATATTTAAATATATATAATATATATATATCTCTAAATATATAAATAAAGAGATTGATTTTAAGAAATTGGCAAATGTGACTTTGGAGGCTGACAAGTCCAACATCTGCAGGGTGGGCTGGCTGGTTGAAGTCCCAAGAAAGAGCTGATGTTTTGTTCAAGTCCAAAGGCTGTCTGCTTCAGAATTCCCTCTTGCTTGGAGGAGGTCATTCTTTTGTCCTATTCAGGCCTTCAGCTGATTGAATGAGGCCCACCCATGTCATGGGGTGCAATCTGCTTTACTCAAGGTCCACCAATTTAATGTAAATCTCATCTAAAAATATTCTTACAGAAACATTCAGAGTAATGTTGGACCACATATCTGGGTACTGTGGCCCAGCCAAGCTGACACATAAAACAAAACATTGCAAATGTTAACACCATTTGTGTGGTGGCTCTTTTGTAAATTAAAGTTGAAACATGAACTTACTATACTTATAACTTACTATATAATAATTTCTTCATATGTGGTAAGAAAACACAATTAGCCATATGGTAAACATGGTTAACTGTGCTTTATGTTAATATCTGTGTTTTATTTCACTCACCTAATTAACTCTATAATATATTTCAGACATGGCTTTCCTACAGAAAGCATTTGGGAAATCCTTTGAATAAACTTTGAGTGTCTAAGAGAGGCAGATGAGCAACAAATAATTGAATACCAAGGAGATCAAAGAATTAGTTTTTTCCTAAAAACAGAAATTTGTGATGTTAAGATCCATGATTCCAAAACAGTTATCCATTTATTTGCATACATTCATGTATATATTCTATGGTCTTCCTAGGTGCACTAAATCATTGAAAGAAATAATCACTAGATGGAAATGTATTGACCCATCATGGACAAAGCAAGCAAAGTGTTTTATCAGCCAGTTTATCGCAAAGCAGATTGGATGGATCAATCAGTGATTCCTTACTAAGCCAGTTTTCTAGGATTTTGGGGAAAGGGGTTGTTTTAAATTATTTTGAAATTTTATTTTTTTAAACTTCTTGTTAGAAAAATTTCAAACACATATAAAAGTAAAGATTAGTATAATAAATCTCCATATACCTATCACCCAGATTCAACAATTATGAATTCATAATCAATCTTGTCTCAAGTACACCAACTCCTCCTTCTTTCACCAACTCAGACATCATATCATCCATAAATATGTCTATATGCATCTCTAAAACACAAGAATAAACAACCAAACAAACAAAAAGACCATAATACAATTATCATAGTTAAAATTAGCACTAATTCTTTAATATCATCAAAAAAACCAGTTTCAAATTTCCCTTTTTCATTTTGTTTGTCTAGTTGTTTGTTTGCTTGAATAAGGATCCAAACAAACTCCTCAGTCTGCATTTGATTTATTTGTCTCTTAGATCTTTTTTCATCTTTAAGTTCCCCCTCCTTCTTTTCTTCATTTTGCAACTTATTTGTTAGTGAAACTGGTCACTTCTCCTGTAGAGTTCTTGTGTTCTGGACTTTGGTGCTTGAATCCCCATGATGTTAATGTTCTTCCATTCTTTATATTTTTGGTAATTGAACCTTAAGGCTTGATCTGTTTCAGATTCAATGTTAGGCAAGAATGTTTCATTGAAGGTGTTGTATATTTCCACCAGGAGGCAAATAGGTCTACTTTTTTTGCCTTTTCTTGTGTTTGTAGCTACTGATGATCATTGCCTGAATTCATTTCTTTTTTAGGGGCAAAATATTTAGTAACTTTCCACTATATGTGAAAATTAATTTTTATCTCCAAGCCCTTGTATCCATACTTGAGATCATATATTGTTAAGATATGATGATTCATTCATTTATGAAACAAAATGCATTGAAATCTTACTAAATACAGGGCACTGTGCTAAGTACTGAGTATACAAAGATGGCCAAGACACAATCCCAGCTCTTAAATAGCCAGTAGGTTGGCAAATGAACTAGACACATAAACAAATGTATGCAAATGTGATAATCATTGTCTAGATGCATGTAAAAGGAGAAAGGGTGACATAATGAAGCAATAATCTGGGTGCTTTTTATTTAAATAGCTTTAAATTTTTAAAAGAAATTTGACCACATTATAAAAAATAAATTTATTTAAATGATCATATATTAGCCCAACAGTGTAACTATTGTCATTTTGTTCACTGTTTACTATATTTCTATTTTTGCACAGTTAAAATCTTATTACATGTAGTTTTATATCCTGCTTTTCCCCAGAAAAAAATAATTTATTATTACCTCCTTTGCCAGTATATTTAGCAATCTCATTTTAAATGACTAAATAATTGATGTTCATGTCAATGGATTAATTATATTTTAATCAATCATTTATTTATTATTGGATATGTATGTTAATTCCAATTGCTCAATTTTATAAATGATTTTGAAATAAACATCTCCATATATATAACTCTCTTTACATTTTCTATCATTTCCTTTTGAGAGATGACCAGCAAAAAAACTCTTAAAGCAAATATTTTAAATTGTATTGGATTTCTTGATATATGTTTCCAAATAGACTTAGAAAGGTAATTTTCATTTCTTTCATCAAGGTCAGTTTCACTTCAATTTATTTAGTTGCAAGCACTATTATATTTCAAAGAATTCACCAGTTCAATAGGCAGGAACAGTACAAAAATAAATAAATAAAAAATATTGTTGTCTTAATTCCTACTGTGTTTTGGAGGAAAGCCTCCATGCCAGTGTTTCTCACGGTCATTCCATTTTGAAATCCATTTCCTCTTTAAAACAACAAACAAACAAAAAAGTTGAAACTCAGCTCCCCCATCCTTCCCTTGAGGAAACAATGACACTGAGTTGAGAAAATATTTTTTGAATGTACTATCAGATGTTTATATAATAAAAATAAACATTTCTCATATTTCAAATATAAAATTCAAATGTAATACTTAATCAGCTTTCTCAAGTTATGTCCACCCAACATGTGCACATAATTAAAATATTTACTCCATGAAACAGAGCCCAGAGTTTTAACATGGCTTTTGGTTTAGGCAACCTAAATTTAAGTCTCAGTCTGCTACTTGGTAAGGATTTAACTTTGAGCAAATTTTTTAACATGGGTAATCTCAGTTTCTGCATCTGTAAAATGGAAGTGAGAATACCTAATATCTAGGGTTGTAAAAACTAAATGAAACATCTTAAGTTGCCCAGCAAGTCTTGCGCTAAATAAATGGCAGCTTTTGTTTTTCTAGAAGCAGAATCATTTGCTTCTTAAAGATAAAAATAAGAAAGAAAAAGGTTATAGGAAAATGCCTTAAAGTATGAAATCCTCATCTATTGAAAAGTTTCTAAGTCTGCTTCACTAACTCTCTCTACCAGCAATATTTTAACATGTATCTTCCTTTTCAGAGTTTTTTTATATTTAGGGGGAAAGAAAATATGAGACACTAACAACTGCTGTGTATAAAATTTGAGCCACTGAATATATTTTACTTAATTTAATCCTAAAACAGTCTGGAGAAGGAATAAGGTTTTACGGCTTTCGACAAATAAGAAAACTAGGGTTCAGAGAGTTCACACAATTTGTGTGTTTCTGCAATGAATAAAATTGAACACAGTCTATGTGACCTACGGTCTTGCCATTTGTTCTGTCATTTCCCAGAGTAATAATGGAATGAGGTACCATTGATAGACCTGAGTGGACACTGAGTAGGGCCACACTAGGGGACGAGTGTTTGGAACACTATCTCTGGTTTATTGCTCTTAGGGATGTTATGCCATGATCCCTGTCTGGCTAGCAGTCCTCTCTTCCAGTTTTGACTTAAATGCCCCTTTCTCAGTGAAGCCTCCCATTACCCCAGCTCCCAGCCCTGACCTTCAAAAGAACATGTGTTACACTCTCTCTTTATCTTTCCTAATTAGCACTTTCTACAATTAAACAACTATTTTAAGAATTACTTGTTTAATACTTATATCAACCACCAGATTATAAAATCCATGATAGAAGAGAGTACATCTATCTTCCTTAGCACTGTATACCTGTCCTCTGACCTGCGCTAGGTTCTATGTATATAATTGTGGAATAAATATACATATAGATATGGAATTTCATATACTTTTTTAAATTGTGTATTTTTTTAAATTATGGGGAACTATTTGGGCATCACATGTCCTATAGTATTTGCTTAGCTATACATAGATTCTATGAAACGGATGAAAGAAAATGAAAACTGAGGAGTAATATCCCTAAGTCAATCAACAGACAGTTTAGGGGGGCTTTAAGAGTGTTGAATTGTTTTTTTCATGTTATTGATGCCATTTATGGGTTGTGAGTTAAATAAATTCTGTTTCTTTCTTCACATGGTTTGATTTTAGAGCAGCATAATCATATTCAATGTGATCTGTCTCACTGCCATCTGCAAAAGAAAAAAAAAACACATTGGCTACCTCTCAGTTATGGCTAATGAGAAAAAAATATTGAGCAAGAAGTTAAAAATTCACTATTGTCTGGCTTAGAAAGAAACCACTTATTGACCTCCAAACATCTAAGAATTTAACACATAGGAAGAACACACGGGCAAGGCACCTGGCATGATACTTTTCAAAATATTCAAACATCTACATTTAAATTTGTAAGTGTATGGCATTGTCTCTGTTAATATGTCTCTTATTTTACCTATATTAATGAGTGAACTTTGATTCTATAGGTTGTGTATACTCTCACATCTGTATTACTTGAAAAAAAAACTTAGCGAAAGCCCATCATAGTGGATAAATATTACACCAGCCTAACATCCATGAAATCAGGCCATGATAGCCTACTGTGTACTGCGTGCCTTCAGGCAAGTTTCTGACTTGGGCATTAGATTTCTTTTCTATTAAATGAGGAGTGTTCGCTTCTTAGGGACAGACAAATAAGTTTGATGGAGCTCTAGTGCAAAAGTTGAAAACTGGCAGCCTTTGGGCCAAATCCAGTCTCCAAATGTGGTTTGTTTGACCTACACAGTATTTTAAACTTTTTTTGTCAGTAGCTGCCAGAAAGACAAGTATTGGGGTGGAGGGAGAATTGCTTATAAAAGTCTGGATTTAAGACTTCTTGTGAAAACTCAAAAGACATGGCAACACTGAGCCAGCAGTCAAATGGGAACATTACCGGAAACTGAGGACCCGAAGAGCCCCCTTTTAGATACCAAACCCAAGTGTCAGGTAGCAATCATCAAACCACTTTTCCTTTGTTTTATTACATTTCTAAAAGGAAAAAAAAAGACAGAAAAACAACAACAGCAACAAAAACAAAAAAAACCCTGATTGCTAAACCATTTACATTGGTTACATTTCAGTTTTCTATCCCTGCTTTAATTAGAAGACTAAACACCATAGTATAATCAATCTCTGCTGGAAGCTTATGATTCCATTGGCAGAGAAAAACTAAGTTTTCCTCAGAGTACATTCACTGAAAACACATGTCCCAATGCAATATCATCACTTTGTGTATACCTCCGGCACCTTGAGACATGGAGTTCCTAAAACTGCTTTTATGAGTTTTACTACTATCTATTTGTCCCCACCGTAATGCCCCTAACGAGTCTTATCCCTTCAACCAAATCCTTCTTTACTGGACTCCAGAACAGTGCTCCCAGTTATGTGACTTAAAAAATGTATTTGCACTTTAGTAATGACCTTCACAATAAACGTTCACATTTTCATTTTGACAAAACCAACAGCAGACCAGCTTCAAGTTCAAAGCCTACAGAAAAATGCTGCCATCTAAACACGAAAGAGTGACTCTAAAGCTGAAAATTTTTGAGCATTTAGTGAGTTATAGAGGCTTCCTGGGTGTCTCAAAGCATTCTATGAAGGCACATACCTCTTCTATCTAGAAGTAGGTCTTTTTGTGTCTTTCAAGTGAAATGGAAAAGTGAGGCAAAATATTTTGCTTGAAACATTTATATCATTGATAAAACTGTGTTTAAATGGCCAGAATTATCTAGGGAAAGGATAATTTTTAAGTTATCAGTTCCCTTCTTTGTATATACACTGCTTTATAGAATGATAGAACTATTAGAAGTGAAAGAGACACCTTAGATACCTTCTGGCCAAGCCTCTTGTTTTATAGATGAGTCAACTGAGGTTCACAGAGGTTAAGTGCTTTGCTGACAATCACTTATTCTTGCAGAAACCAAGGTCCTGACTTCCAGCCTTGTGTCCCTTACATTATGTTACACAGCTTCTTAATGAATGTGAAGAAAGATGCACATAGTTTAATCATCTCTCCATTGACAGACTGGCATCATGTAAAGAGAGAAGCCTGCATTCCTCAATATTGGGCGGAGAGTTTGGTTCATGTAATCTTTTAAAAAGTTTTGCTGTCAAAGGAAATACTGGTGGCTTTGAAACTATAATGGGAGATCTCATCTTACTCTACTGCTTCTTCCTTTATTGTAAATGAATGAGAACTTCAGGTTAGTTTATTTTAATTAGGATTTACTTTAATTGAGTAAGGACAGGATTAAAGCTTACCTTGCAAAGAAAAAATAGATTATTTGTCAATTGCCCTCCATTTTTCCCAGAGAATTCTGTTTCTTGTAGTTAATAGGAGGAAGGGAATTGTTTTCTAGGACTAGAAACAGGAACAGATGTGCTTTTCAAGGTTAGTGCTTTCCTAAACTCTTCAAATAAAAGCTGAAAATTCATATGAATCTCATTAAGTGTAAATATGCTTAAACAAGCTTTCAGCTGTTACCTTGAAGTCGGAATAGACCTCTGAGTTGAACTAGTTAATAAGGGCTTGATTGGGGTAACAGATTTTAATTTTAATTTTAAGGTTACAAAAATGTAAAGAAGTATCAGCTTCATATTTAACTGCGTCCTTCAAAATGCCCATGCCGACAGATCTGTTATTTGATCCATTTGCTTTGAAAATCCATTGTATTTGGAGATGGATGTTTGGTTATGTTACTTTGTGGTGTTTCTTTCCGGCGTTTTATTAATTACCTTGCTTGTTTTATGCTAGTAACATGGTGCTATATCATTCCTATTAGTGTTTGCAAGTTGAAGCACACATGTGTCACAAATTCTGACAGTAAATAATTAAAGTATTTAAATAAACTTGTGTATATGTTACAGTTCTCTAGTTGAACAAATTTTTAAAGCAAGATTTTATTCTGATCTATAATTATAGCTGCCAGTGACTGGCATGATCCTTACTGAGTCAGATTCATTTACACATTAAGCAGCCATCTGTGGAAATTTTCATAGTACCTTGTCTGCAGTGCTATATATCACATGGGAATTCTGAAAATACCCTGGCCGCTAGGGAGCTTTTAATACCCTGGTTGTAGACTTACAACTATGAACAAATTGTTTCAGACATTTACATTTTTGTCTCCCTATTACAAGGTTGCCTAATGATCCCAGAAAAGTGTACCAACACTTTGGATTCCTAATGACAGAGCAATTGATAAAAACTGAGAGCATACTTTTTATTTTCTTAAGAAAATGTCCTTGGCCCTATGTTGAATAACTTAACAAGACTTACGGAGCAGAGCAGAGTTACTATCATTTCCTTTGAAAAGGATAAATACCCTTAGTGTTTGGGCCATAGTTGCAAACTACATTGTAAACCCATCGGTGTGCTTTCTTAAAGAGAAATAAAATGACATTCTGTTATTGCTATATAAGGCTGTTCTAAAAAATGTATTATAAAATTATTTTAATGTCTGTAATAGAGATGTTATAAAAGGGGGTGAAAGGTGTTTTAGAGCTCAGATTGTTAATGTATATAATGTTATATAAATTAAAAGCAACATCCATGCAAAAATTACTTGAAAATTAGAAGTGAACATTGCATTATTTTTAGCAATAGTTCATTTATGGGACATTAAACAATTGTGGAAAATCTAGCTCAAATTATTCAGAACTACTCAAATATCATTGACTTAAAGTGCTCCTAAAATATAAAAACTTCAGCCTCTGTAGTGAACACTGGTTTCCTATAAAGTTCTTGGCCGAGGAATATATTTCAGATTTGTGATTTACTCATTCCTCCTTTAGCTAGAGACACTGTAATGTATTTATAAATAAAGAAAAGAGAGAAGAAAAGAAAACTTCAGGTAGAAAGTCCATTAATAACACCATCAGGAAATAGTAATAATATTAACTGTTTAGTTGAGGGATATAAATATAGGATAGAGGATCTTAAATTTTTAACTTTTAAAATTTTAGAGGGATTTCCCATTTGTATAATGCTCCTTCCTACAAATTATTTTCATTAAATGATCTACTAAAAGTGCTTACATAAAGAAGTGAAGAATCTAACATAGAAAAGGGAAGAAAAGGGTTTCAAAGGGTTCCCAAAGAAAAGTACTTGGATGAAAGAGAGAACTCTCACAGCATGTCTACGTTACCTAATTTTACCAGAAGAGGACATGAGTAATAACATTTACTTGTACTTAGCTGTGAATTGCTTTTACAATGTATACCTGAATGATACCATAGCAGGTAGAGGTCAACACTTCTGTTGGTACAGATGAGTTTTATTTCTCCTGGAGCACGGGCCATACAGACTCTGGAAGAGTCTGCTCCATCACCATGCTAGTATTCTATTCAGGCCTTCATGCCCTGCGGGAGAAACAGACATATAGAGCTGATTTCTTTTTATTATTCATATTAATATTGGAGATAGATGTTGAACCCCAAACAAATTGGCCTGTTGTTTAATTAAACCCCAGAAAACAAAGTGTATGAAATTTTTTTATGTTTCATATACTGAGGGTCTTAACCAAGGCTTGAAGATCATCTGGTCAAGCTTATAAATTACTGATACAGAAGAAGCACAAAATAGAAATAAGTCTCCTGGACTGTCAACTCTAGATATCACTCAAGTACATTTGAAATAAATCTTACTTTTCACTCTGTTTCAAGACAGAAGTAGTCAGGTGAATTAGTATAGAAATTAAACTTTGGTTGTGACTTGATTACTTGGAAAGTATTAGAAACTTGGTCTAATTAATCATTCTTGATAAGTAATAATTTACAAACAACAAATGACAAATGGTAAGAAATTAAAGCACAGACCTCACACTGATTTATAGTCATTGTACTATTTCTCATTAATATTCCCTCTCCTCTAGGAAAATTGTTCCACTGTACAGCATGGTTAGATCTAAGTAGTATGGAGAGTGTTTCTACTCTTATTGAAACAAAATAGATTTCCAATCTTAAAGCTGAAGAAGTAAGTTATATAATCAACCATTATAATCTGCTAATCAAATGAAGACATGTATATGGTCAATCTGGCCTCTTGAGTTCAAATAATTCTGTGGAACAGAGAAGAGTAAACTCAGTAGGGCATTTGGCAGCCTTCCCAAATTAGAAAATGAAAATAGTTCATCATCTTCATGGGCAAGAAGAGAATTCCCCCAAGGGATACAGATTTCCAGCAATCTTCTCATTACATTTTCTCCTAGCACTGATGAAGTTCTTGGCAAGGTGTAAAATGTTCACAGAAAAAATAATGTTGTATTTGTATTACTTTGTTTGTAATATTGTATGTTATTTCTAAATGTTCTTTTGGTCAGAGAGTAAAGTGCGGTAAAGCTCCTGGGCATATTGATATCTTCACCCGGCTTTTAAGGTAGACCTAGAAAAAGAATGGGTAACAACCCCATGAACTCCTCACTTAGAAAATCAGAAACAAATAAGCAAACAGAAAAAATCCAAAAAGATAAAAATAAAGTAACTTAAATTCCCTGTAGTCCCTAATACCTTAAGAAACAAGAAAATAAATGTGTAGAATCTACTGTATAAATATATTATCAGTTCCTAAAAAGATATTTGAGTACAGCTATAACAGGTCAGAAAGAGTACTTTAGAAAACAGCATATAATCATATTTCCTATTTACCACCTCTATTAAAGCTTTTGGAACAATGACAGTCCTGGGTTTGCTAGTTACTAAGATTTAGCCCCCAGAAAAGAACTTGGAAATATGCGAAAATTTTTTATCATGTAGCAGGTGTATTTAGAATTTGTAATATTTTATATACTTCTTTCCTATTCAATGTTGCTAAATTATGAATAATTAATCCTGGGACTTATTCTACCAACTTGAAGTAATCATTGTATAAAAACTCAATAGATATTACATTTGATAGAAAGTTAGAAGTGATTCCGCAGTTGCATGCCCAAGAATTCATTGGGGCCAGATAGAATCACAGGAGAATAAGAACACTATGGTAACTGTCCTACCCAGAGAAAGAGGAGTAATTGATATCTCTAGCATTTATACTCTCAAGATGGCAAAGAAGTCACCTCTCTTCTCCAACCATTAGTAAATTAAAAAAAAAAAAAAAAAAAACTAGGTGGATTTGATTAAACTTTATTTAAAATAGAGATTAAAAAAAAATCACAATGGACAAAAGGAGACTTTACAATGGAGAAAACAAACATCACCAATAATAAATCAAACTGACGTTACATGACTCTTAGTGAGATAAATCAAGCAGGATCCAACATTCTAACCATGAATGTTTAATTTGAATTAAATCACAAGACAACAATTAGACAAATATAAATACTATATTACAAAAGCAGCTAACTTGGATCCTCCAAAAATTTCATTATTGTAAGAGTTTTTTTTTTTTTTTAAATGACAAGGCACTATTTTAGATGAAAAGAGACTAAAGAGTTATGACAATTAACTACAACGTGTGATCCTTGATTGAATCTTGGTTCAACACAACAAAATGGCTCTAAAGGACATTATTGGGACAACTAAGGCCATTTGGTAATGGACTGTATATAAGACTGTTTTATCCATTAAAAATCTTTGAGAGTTATAAATATGTAATTCTTGTGATTATGTGAGAAAATATCCTCATGTTTTTTTTTTTTTTAAATTCTAATTTTGAGAGCTACATACAGAAGTAGTTAGAGGCATGGCTTATGCAACTTATTTAAAAATGGCTCAGCAAAAATATGTGAGTGTGCAGGGGGTGCGTTGTGTAAAGAGAGTTACAGTGGTAAAATGTTAACGATTAGTAGATCTAGTTGGAGAAATATGAGTGTTTACATTATACCAGTTTTTCAACTTTGGTGTTGGTTTGAAATTTCTCAAAACAGAAAGTTGGGGGAAAAGAGAGTTTTTCCATGCAATTGTAAATTGTGAGGTCAACTCACCTCTAAGTTCTAAATCTTTTTTCCAGAGAAGTATTATTGAGCACATACATTGTTGAGCAATGTCTTCAGTGCCAACTGTGAGTTCTAATTAATACCATATGACAAGATGGAGTAATTTACAATCAATTTTTGGAGTGCGCCAGTTGACCAGCTTTGAAGTTGTGCTCTCTGCATCTCAAAGGTAAAGCTCTGGGCAATGCAGAAACAATATGTGAGAGCAAAATATACAGAGAGCTTATGTGTTAGTAATAAACAAGATAGAATCAATAAATGTTTTAAGAATTTGAGAAGCACAACATAGGGCGACATTACATGGAGTGACCATCAAGAAAAAAGCAGCAGTAGATAGCACATGCTGAAGTGAAGATGCCAGAGGAATAGTAATTCTTTTCAGTTTAAAAGTACAGAACAGACAGATCTAATGTGTGAACAGATTGGAGTTAGAGTGTTATGCCTGGTACGTAGCAAGTTGTCACTAGATGCTTCCTGAATAAATAAGTGACCCTATCAAAGAAAATACAACAATCACTCACCATCACTCTGGGTTATTGTGTATGTTTTTTATTCATAAGCCATACTGAAAACTATTAGTGTGGGGACTGTTTTGATTTCCCAGAGAAAAATAAACATAGAACATTTTACCATACCTACCATCAACTCAATCTGGGCTGTACCAGATGTCTTAGTATGCATTCTTGGGTAAAGGAGAATTTCCTGAAAGAATAACAATGGAAGAATTGGTTCAAAATGGAATTGCTGTCACTTTCTTCATTAACCTCTAGCATATTGCTTTTATGCCTGTTTATTCAAAACTCTCTGGTGTTCAGATAAATAATTAATACAAAATTCATTGTTATCTTTTTGGCTATCAGATTTTTTCTTTGGTTCAGAATTAACAGACAGAAAGTGTCTTGAGAAATAGATATTGAAAGTTTTGCAAAACTTTCACTGTAGTTTTGTCAAGAGTTGTTTAGAGGTACTGAAATGGACAAAGTAATTAGAAGAAAAAATATATAAAGCATAGCCAATCTCATCTGACAGACCCTCCCATCAAAAGTAGTTTCACAGGGAATCCAGTGAAAATGCCTGCTGTTGGATAGGGCTGCCTAATGGGTTTCATACTATCTAGAAAGAAAATTCTGTAAACATAATTGAATTGCCTCTAAGCTGATATTTTGAGCTCTGTTACAATCAGGTGTCTTCTCCACCGACTGCAAATTATCAGGATGATGTCTGTGTCTCTGGCTAAATGTTAATGAGCCACTTTTAAAAAAATCCCTTTCCCACTAATTGCCATCTAATCCCAGGAAGGCCTCAGATAATATCCATAGAATTTTGTAGCTTAAAAGATACTGGTAAATGATGTCATTTATTTTCTTATTTTTCGGATAAGGAAGTTGAGGCATAGGAAAGCAAAATGATTAGCCTAGGATCTAGCCAACAGCAGATTCAGGGCCAAATTCAAGTTTTTGGTAACCTAGTTCAGTGCCCTAGTTAGTGCATTAAACAGTCTTGCATTAATACCTGTGATCTTTGAGGGTCAAAATAACCCTCTCTTGCTTATACTGTTTTATTGCTTCAATTACTAAGTTTTCTAAGTACAAAAAAGAAAAAGAAAAAGTTACCGTTGACTTTGACTTATGTAATGTGAGAAGAACTTTAGCAATGAAGATTGTAGGAAAAAAATAAGAAGATTACCAATTATGGAAATTTCCAAGCATGCAATCAAGATGGAAAACTCAAATCTTAGTTTAATAAGAAATAGCATGAAGCAATATTAGCGGGTGGGTACACACTATCAGATTCTGGCAAGTACTCTGTAGGTGAAATGAGTCACTGATTAGTTTTTAAAACAGTTAACTCCCTTAGAGATGCTAATTTGGCAGTGTTTCTAGTCAGAAAATATCCTGGTATGAGTTAACATGAAGTTTAGAGGGGTCCCTGAGTAATCATACTCCAAGGCAAGTTGTGGAACAAAAACATAAAATGTGACACAGAGTCTGTGACTGTTTATTAGGTAAAAAAAACCTCTAGAACCTAGCAACAAGTTTGGTTAGCAACAAAAAAAAATTGTAGAACCAGTTTTTCTTTCCCCAACTAGTTTTCTGAAGACTGAGTAACATGAGTTTCTCTTCTTGATACCTTGTCTACGACCTCACCACGCTCTTTACAATGGTGAGTATATCTTACACTTTTATTGTACTTCACAATTTTCAAAAACATTGAAATATGTCATCTTCATAACAATGTTGTATGGCAGTGTCATTTGACAAGTACAGGAATTGATTCTTGATGAGGTTGAATAATTTGTTTTAGGGGACGTTGCTCATAAATTAACAAAGCTGGAATTTAAAAACAACTCTATTGAATCCAAACCTGGAATTCCCTGGTGGTCCAGTGGTTAGGACTCCGTGCTTTCACTGCCAAGGTCCTGGGTTCGATCCCTGGTTGGGGAACCATTGGGTTGGCCAAGAAGTTCATTTGGGATTTCCATAAGGTATTACTGGAAAACCCCACATGAATTTTTGGCCAATGCAGTAAGATCACACAAGTTGCACATCACAGCTTATAAACAAACAAATAAATAAATATTTTTTTTAAAAAAAGAATCCAAGCCTGAGCAAAGGTTTTTTCTTGTTCTCCCCACAGGGACACACTGTTCAGAGCACAAAAGTCATGATCCTGAGTCCATATAGAACACCAGGCTACTGCCAGAGCAAGTAATTGTTCTCATGTAAGAGTTAACAATAATCCCATGGTAAAGAAAAACAAGAGCAATGGTTTGAACTAGACATAAATTAGAAAATGATCTATTTTCCCATTTACTTAAAATAGCTGAAGGAGGCAGATGAAAATTTGAAAACTTCTCTCTCTCTCTCTCCCAAGGTAGAACTATAAAATATTTATCAGACATTAAAGAAATGACAATGCATATTTGTATAACTAGGGGTTATAAGAGAATGTTTAAAATTTTTAACTTGTGCATAATTTATTTTACACAGTCTCTATATGGTTTTAAAATTAATACTGGAAATAAGGGAGAATGTCAGTTAATAGTTCTCTAATCTAGTGATTCAAACAAGCTAGAGAAATAAGAGTCAGATCCTATTTCTTTATCTCTCCTAATGGCCAGATTAAACCAGTCCCAGCCAAAACTCCACTGAAATTCATCTTAAAAGTCTTCGCTCCAACAATTCCCCTGTCCATATCTTACTGTCTTAAGGATCTCCTCATTTCATTCATTAAAAAAAATAATAATTTTGGAGAGCCTTCTACGCACCAATGTTCTAGGCACTTTGGGGTACACCACTGAACAAAATAGGCAATTCCTAGCACTGTGAGTGCTAGGTGGAAATAGATGTTTGCAATTTTAAATTGGGTGACCAAGAAAGTCCTCAATAAGAGGATGACACTTGAGCCAAGATTTAAAAGCAATGGGGGAATCAACCCCGTATTTATGGAGTGAGTGTCCTAAGTGGGAGCATATCTGGCAGCTATGAGGACCAGCAAGGCCAGTGGGGCTGGAACGGAGAAAGCCAGAGACTCGTAAGAGAGTTCAGGCAGGTGACAGAAACGTGTACGTTACTGATTACAAGGATTTTACTCTGAATGATTTGGAGAATCAATTACAAGAGTGGAACAGAGAAGTGACGTGACCTGCTTTGTTTTTTAAAAGAATAACTCTGGCTGCTGTGTTGTGATTATATTATAAGATACAAATGAACAGAAAGATCAGTTACGAATTTATTACAGAAGTCTAGAATTCCATTTTTTGTTTTATCTATAAAAATACACTTTAGTAAGTCTTAGTCTTTATGTCTTTCAGTCCATCTGTCAGCCTGACATCAGTTACTTTCTGAACTACATGTTGATCGTGTGACTGACCTATTTCAAAATTTCAATGGTTACTCCTTGCCTTCAGAATTATGTACAACCTCTTCATACAAATCCCTTCAAATCTGACCCCAATCTATTTTTCCAGATTAATCTTCAACTCCTTTCCCGACTCCTGACGTTTTTGCTTTAGTTATAAAAGGTCAGCTGCTATTTCCCGAACACGCCAGGCTCCATTATGCCTCTGTGCCTGTCATTCCCACTGGTAAGAAAACGCATTTTTTTTTCCTGCCTAGTGAACTTTAAATTTTCTTATTGAGATTCAACTCAAACACGATCACTTCTGTGAAGACTTCCCTGACTCTCTATCACAAGACTAACCTTCCTTCACTACATTTCATTGTCCTTCACATGTGTCTCTCCTATAGTCCTATTACATCAAAGCTGTTTCTTCATGCATCGACCTCCTGATAAACCATGAGCTTTGTGAGGGTAGAGAATACAACCTGGCTGTTTTTATACCCCATTATTAGAATCGAATAATTGTTTTCCATTAAATGAGTGAACGAATAAAAATCATTTTTAACATGAGGTATACAATATTACAGATCACAGTCTTAATAGTTATTCAAACACAAAACTGCAGAATTAAGCTCTAAAGAAATTTACAATGGCATAATGGAAAAGGAAATAGTTCATACTTTTTATATTTACTTTCAGATGCATTTGTGAAACCAAATTTAGTGAAAACCTATGTTCTTGGTAAATTATAAATTTTCTGTCAAGCTCTGGTTCAAATGACATCTCTTTAAATATTTCACTGTTAGCTGGTCCATGCAATTACTATGGAAACAAAGATAAATAAATAATATTGTCTGCCCACAAAAACTTCATAAACAAAAGGGTTAGTCATACACAAAACATCCACCTGGGTAAATGAGGGGTGTCACTGCAAATCACTGGGGAAAGGATCCTTCAACAACTGGTTACAAAAACAAGATTCCCACATGGGGAAGAAAATGCATTTTCTTCTGAATTAATGATCTAAGTGAGAAAGAAAATTCAAAACTTTTATGAACATGCTCACAAAGTTTGCTTTTCATTTTCTTTTTTAGCTCAAAATAAGACAAATATTTTGAATAAGATATAAAGATTATATACTGAAGGGAAAAATTGTTAAACTTCACTATAGCAGCATAATAAAAGATTAATGTAACAAAAAGATAAAGATATTACAATAAATGATGTTGTCAACTAATTTAAATGACAAGAGACTAGAGAAAGATTTTGAAAAAATTTGTGACTAAAAAAGATTTGTGTCTAGAAGATATGCAGGGGTTTACAAATAAATAAGAAAAAACAAACATTCAAATGGGAAATGGGCAAAGGACATGAGCAGGCAATGTGCAACAGAGACAAATGCATAACCTTACCCAGAGAATAAGCTGAGACCTATAAAATGCACTCTTTAGTATAATAGTAATGACAATAAAATAATGCCGTTAAACATAAAAGTTGGCATTCTTTGAATCTTTTTTACTTGTTACTCTTTAAGCATTTAACATGTATGCAAACTCAATTACTGTGCATACAGTACAATTTTAAGACTCTTAGAGGAAGTAATTTCTATATACTACAGTATTTCTTTGTTGTAGAAACTATTATTATCCTAAGGCAGATAGATCTTAAGTAAAAAGTCTACCTTGGGCTTCCCTGGTGACGCAATAGTTGAGAGTCCGCCTGCCGACGCAGGGGACACAAGTTCGTGCCCCGGTCCGGGAAAATCCCACGTGCCGCGGAGCGGCTGGGCCCGTGAGCCATGGCCGCTGAGCCTGCGCGTCCGGAGCCTGTGCTCCGCAACGGAAGAGGCCACAACAGTGAGAGGCCCACGTACCGCTAAAAAAAAAAAGAAAAAAAAAAAAAAAGCCTACCTTAACAATATGAATTGTTTTTGCATGTAAGTGCTTTATATAAGACTATACACAAACAATTCTATATACTGTTTGGGGATAAAGAAATAATAAAACAATAAAAATGGGAATGAGAAATATATTCAACAAATCATGATTGTGATTGCCTCAAGAAAGAGGAAGGGACTAGAGCTGGGGCATGAGAGTTACTGTTAAAATCTAAGTAAGATCATATCACTCCATTTCATTAAGAGTAAAATCAAAGTTCTTAAGAAAGATTGTAAAATATTACATGACCTGAGCCCCTAGTTATCTCTCTGTCCTTCTCCACTGTTTTTCTCTACTGACCAACTCTATTCTAGACACACTATCTTCCTCCCTTGTCTCAGAATACTGGCTCTTTGTTCTGCCTGGAACATTCTTCCCAGTTATTTACACGGCTCATTCTCTCACCTCATGGGCCCACCACTACTCACTCCCCTCATTTAAAACAGCAAGCCCACTCCCACCCTGCATTCTCAATCTTTCTTCTGTTTCTATCTGATAGGACTTACACCCTTCTAGGACACTAAATAATGTATGTGTATATTACCCTTTTTGGTTATTTTGTCCCCTCCCACTGGAAATAAGTTTCAAGAGGGAAAAGCCTTTTGTCCACGTCATTCACAAATGTAGCCTAAACACCTAGCACAGTGCCCAGCATTTGTAGTGCTTAGCAATTCCCTCTTGAAGGGGTATATATATATTTATATATAATATTTATATTTATATTATATATATAATGTTTTACTAAAAGCATAAAGAAAATATGACACAGAATTCATAATTGTTAATTCTAGATTGTCTGTATGTGATTATTTTTCTTTGTATTTTCTAAATTTTTTTTAAATGATAAAAGAACTAACTAAAATATAACACATTTGAAGACTATAAATTATGTAAATGGGACTGATTTTCTATTTCTGGTGCTTAAATTAAAAAACAAAAACCTGAAATTATTTTTAACAAAATGTTAAACTCCTAAACAGTTGTTTTGCTAACATGAAGGTCCAGCTAACTTTCCTTTCTATTGAATTTATATATTGTTCATGCTACACATTCTATTATACAGCTGAAATATATGAAGAATAGGAAATTATATAAATTTTATTAGAAAATAATTTGGTTTTTGAACTTAGATATTTACCCTTAATCTGATGACTTAAAGAATATTCTAAAAAAAAGCTTGAAGAAAATGTGGATATTTTTTCTCTTCTCATCCATTTAAAAATGATTTTTTGGATGAATAAATAGAAGGGAAGTAGCTATTTTCAATTTAAAGATTTAATGAAGGGCTTCTATAACATATATAGTAGAGAGTTCTTACCAGACTATAATTATAACTAAAAAAAAAAGGAGGGATTAACTACAAAGTCAAGCCAGTTTCCATCAAGGAAGGTAACTTTTCTGAAAATCTCATCATGTCCCAATCTACTTGTGTGAACAGAACTAGAAATATGCACACTTCCTTATGAGGTCTAGTGTACAGATATATAACTTTAAAAGTATGAGTCACATTACAGCCACATCAGCAGGGAAGTTACTGGACTGGCTGCATGCAGAGCATTTATGAAAAACTAAGTGAGAAAATCTGGTCTCACTATGGGTAAATTGGAAGCACAGGTTGAAAAATCTAAATTCAAACAACTAATAAACCAGATGGCTCAGAGGGGAATTTGTTATACATAAAATTTAATATGGAGCAGGCACCGTCAAGGTAAGTTACTCTTTAAAACTCATAGTGTAGCAGGCAAACCTCAGTGACGGGGTATCTCGGGGTATTCCTGCATTCAGAAGGAAAAATCCCATTGTTCAATAGCTTGCCTACTAAGGGAAAAGACAAGCAGAGAGAAAAAAGGCCACAAGAAAACACCAATATAAAATAAAGTGTAGAAAGAAAAAAAAAAGGTTATTTTATCCAATTTTTCACAACTGGATTTCCTATTATTTTATATCCACCTATGATTTCAATTCACTTTAATGACAGGTTAGGGACTAAGTAAGAAATTATAATAAAAGAAAATGAAGTGATATTCATACAGATAATGGTAACCTTACTTTTTCTCTGCTAAGTATAATGTTGATTAAAATGTGAAAATGAAGAAATTAACAGAGCTATGAAATTTGACTTTGTGAATGTTTCAGTCTCTTGAGGCAGTTGATCTCATACCAGGCTCCTGCAGCAATGCAATAGGAAAATGCATAATCTTACTTTTAAAGAAATGTATTTATGGGTTTTATCATCCCACAGATATTTGGAGAGGAACAGCAAATGAGGTTCATTTACATTTTTAGGAATGAATCTCTATATGGAAGCCCTAGTCCTTGTGAACTGGGTCCAATATTGTGTAAGTCACAAAAAGTCCTTTTGCTTAGACTGTTACATTTCTATACAGCATCAAAAATAATGTTTTCCCTGGACCCACAATTTCTGCTTCACATTTGGCTTTCCTAGATTTCTCTCCAAAGACAATGAATCATAACACAAGGAGAATCACGGTTTAGTCCCTAGAGAAGTATGTCATTTGACTATAAGGCTTTCTGTCCTTCATGTACATAAAACTCCATATCAGAGTGTGTGTGTGTGTGTGTGTGTGTGTGTGTGTGTGTGTGTTTGTGTGTGTGTGTGCATGCACATTAGGGGATGCAACCAAAATTTCTTTTTCTATTAAAGAGAAAATGATGGCCACTTACCATAAATAAACAATATAACAAAACTGAAAATTAACTGGCCTTATGGGAGCCCCCAGATGATCTTTTCTCTCCTGCCATCTCTTCCAACAACTTCCCTCTCAAACATTCTCCCACCTGTTTTCCCAGGTCCATACCTTGGGAGCAATGTAACACAAATTTTCAAGATGGTTATCTGAGCTAAGTGCTACTATTTAAACTATCAGGCAATTCAATTTTCCGTATGTGAAGCTAATTGAATTACATCTAACTTTGGCCTCCCCATTTATTCACAAAAAAATTTCCTACCTTTTTCCCTCTTCTTTCCACTAAAATTTATTAACTGCTTACTAGATGGCATACATTGTTCTCAACCCCAATGAGCTCAGTAACCCACCTGCTTCCATTCATTTCCAAAGTATTTTAAAGAGATAAGTGAAGTGCATAGACATATAGTAAAAATTCCTAAAATCTGTATTATCCAAAAGTCACTTACATGTATTCTTTTTTGTGTTCTGAGTTCTTCATAAGTTTACAGAGATCATGAAAGTAGAAGTAAATACATTTTTTTAAAAAAACATTAGAGAGGAGTGTTCTATGCAAGCTATCCAGTGGCCATTGGCCCGGACACATCCACCCAGGGCCACAGTCACTTGGATATGACCGCCTCATTTTTGCAGGAGCTGCCTTAGCTAATTTCTGACCAATAAGAGTGCCAGCAGCTACACCAGCCTGCAATGAGACATGGAGATAAAGCCACTCTATTCATTTTCAGCAAGTTTTTTAAGGAATTAAGGACAAGTTTCTTTGGGGAAGAGGGCAAAGGAGCAGAATTCTCGTTACTATGGCCTATCTTGAAAAATAAGTTTAATTTTCCTTAGAAAGAATGGAAAGATACTGAATCCAAATTCATTTTTTTCCCAAGGCTGAAAAACATACATAATTTCTGAATTCATCAATCATTAAAAATTCTAAAAATATAGATATGAAATAAAATTACATAACTAACACCCATGTTCCAATAATTAAAAAATGGAAATTATCACCACTGTCGTTTGTATATATGTATATATACATATATCACATTACACATACACAAATACATATATAGACGTATGTATGGGAAAAGTAATCTATTTATCTAGAGAGTTGAGCTTTTTAAACATTAATTTTCCATTGTATAATTTTATCATTTTTTTTTACCCAATTCCTTATTAATAGAAATAATTACAAAAAATGCTGTGTATGTCTCCCTGATCATAAATCCTGTCTCTAGGATATGTACTGTATGTAGCAGTGGAGATTTTGTGCCATGGAATATGTAAAAAATTGATAAACAGAAACTTTGATTAAATAGAGTGGAGAGCACAGAAGGGGGAACTCTCATGCAAGGACTCAGTCAATGAAAAGCTTTGTTTACTACACCCCTCTTAGAGCAGATATGATGTAAGCCATATCTGTTGGGCACTGGTATGTTGTACTGGGCACAACAGCAAAGCATAAGACAACCAAGAGTTAAAACAAGAAATACACTGAATTTCCCACCAGAGGCAGTTGTGTTAACCCTATTTAAGTTTCCTAATTCCTGAAAGATGTGGTAAGGTCAATAGTTAACAAACCATTTTAAGGTGAGCAAGAAAATAACTACTTTATCTCTAACTGATACAATTTCGTTCTTAAGCACCTAACGTGCTGGGTACTGATGAAGGAAGTCGGGACTTAAAATTGCCAAGCAAGGATAGGTCTGATTCTTCAGGTTCACATCAGTCTCTTTGGGCAGGGTCTACCTTTTATGGGTAAAAGTTCAGTCCTTCAGGACTTTTTCCTATCCTATGCCAATCTATCTAAGGTGCCAGGCAGCAAAAAACAGGGATGTCATTCAGACTTCTGCAGTGGAACTTCAAGCTCATGGCCATTTACCGCTTATGCACCATGAGTTTATTCATCTGGACCACAAAATATTAATTTTCTGAGCCTCCTACATCCTCTACATAAAAATCCTACATGCTCAGGTTATGAGGAGACAGAAATGCTACCTTTGATCACTTACCTGAAGGTACATAGGCCTTTGCAAATTCTTTGCTCTGTGGGATATGTATTTTTTTTTTTTTTTTTTTTTTTGTGCCGAGCAGCATGAGGGATCTTAGTTCCCCAACCAGGGATTGAACCAGTGCCCCTTGCAGTGGAAGCATGGAGTCCTAACTACTGGACAGCCAGGGAAGTCCCTACATGGGATATGGTGCCAAAACAATGTAGTACTATTGAAGGAGGGTTTTGTCCTTTCCTAGGTTCCCCATCTTAATCTAGATATTTCTCTCCTGTACCACCTTGAGGATTCTCTTAGAAAGTATAATGATAAGCTGGCACCTCCTTTCTTTCACTAAAACTCTCTCCAGGCATTTCTCTCACTTTGAAGTCACACATCATTCCACATCCTAGTTTGGTAGGTAGGATTTCTTTTACATCATATCCTGAGTTCTCTCTTTGTGACTTAGAATAAAGCTGACTATTCAAGCTTAACACTATCAGAGCTGGCTCTTGATATGTTAATAGTAGTTTAAGGAATTTAGAAAATCCTATTCTCTCTCAGTAATCCCTAGCTTTCCAGAATATTGTCTCACAAAAGACTCATAAATTCTTAGTGACTTTAGTGACTAATTTGACAGTCAAAACCTAGTAATGATTTTATTGCTCTAATTGGTATATCCATCCTTCCCAGAGTTAAACCCTTGCCCTTAAGAGAACACTACAGGGGAAAATTATTTAAAATAAATAACAAAATAAATCAAGTTAATATTTTCCGAACATTATCCCATTATGGGATAGAAGAATTGGCAATAAAAACCAAATTTCATAGTATAATATTTGCCACTTTGGTAAATACATACATGCTTATGCTGTTGAGTAAACTCTATATAAATTTTCATATCCCCAATTTAATAGAGTATCAGTTTTGTAAAATTCCACTCCTTTTCACTATTATTATAAATGAGAGGTTACAGAAAGCTTGTCCTACATTGTCTTAAATATACTTAAGCCATATAAAACTTCAGATTCCTATCTTCTTTTGAAAAATTCAAAAATTAGGTATATTCAGCCTTGTGTTTCCTCATGGAACAATTACCTGGAGCTGAGTAGTGGCTGGCAGCTTTCCCTGGCATTGTCCCCTCGGTTTATCTTAGTTCTCTCCACTTGCTTTTTTCTCTCTAACACAGTAACCATTTTATTTATTCAATGATAACTTCATGGCCTCTATAGGCAAATGAGTCTGCTAAACATATTCGAACTATATTCACAAACCTAAAATGGCCATATTTGGACTGGGTAGGCTTGTTACTGAGTCCAAGCTCACTCTGCTCTCTGCACAGCAGGTCAATAAATTGGGAGGCGAGGTGTTGAGGCAAGGAATAGCAACTTTATTCAGAAAGCCGGCAGACTGAGAAGATGGTGGACTAGTGTCCCAAAAAACATCTTATTGGGGTCTGGATGCCAATTTCTTTTATAGAACAGAGAGGGGGAGGAGGTGAGGAAATGAAGTAAAAAGGCCATTAGTTTTACAAAATATGTCCTGGCTTGGCCACCATCGGGGAGGGGATGTGTTAATTTCTTCTTTTCTGCAGCCATTCACCAGTGGGCAGGGTCAGACTGTCCCCCTGTGAGCTGAACAAAGGCACTTTAGTTTAACACTCAGGCAGAGGGGCAGTGTTCCCTGAGGCAGGCTATTATGTACGATTATAACAACAAAAACAACAGAAAAGCAAAGGGTAAAGTAAAAGAAACAGATCCAACAGGGAGTCAGATTTTTATCTTCCCTGTTACAGGTGCTGAATTATGTTCACAAACAACAATCCAGAGCCCAGAGCATCCAAAACCAATAAGCAACACCCTTTGCTGAATGCTGCTTTGCAGTCTTATTTCTGTCCATGTGCATTGCCACCTACAAGCTACATCGCACTGACAGTGGCCCATTGCCTCAACTCTGAATTCTAGCACTTCTCACATTGCTTGCCCTAACCCACAACCAAGTCTTTAAAAGTCTCTGATTTCCCTACCCCCTTTAGAAGGTCAATAGGGCTGTTCCAAGGCAGTAAGTGTCATATAGATCGCTGGTGTCAGATGGAAGTAGAAAGAATAGGTAGAGAACAAATAACAAATGGTACATAAGACAACAAGGACAAAGTCCCCAAAGCATACCTGAACAAGGATCTAGAAGCAAGATATTTAAAAATCAAGTAGGTATCAAAGGTCAGGATAGAAGAGAGAGCATAAAGTAACAGGATAGACAAGCTCTAGATGTGTGCTGTATGATTTTGACCTCTTGCAGATATCTGGCAGTTAGGCTGACTCTACGCAGAAGGCCTGGAATGAAGTTGGCTGAATTGGAGACTGAAATTTGGTTTGGCACTAGAATGAGGCAGCTAAGAAGCTCCTTCTGACTTTATTTCTCTATTTGTGAGGCAATTTCAACAATACAGAAGAATTTAGAAAATCTGTACAGTAGCATAGAAAGGCAATAAGATTCAAACATTTAAAGTGTATGGGGCTCATAATCTGCATAATTTGAATCTGTATCAAATTATAGACACTCCTGCTTGAAAACAATTGCATGATATGTTGTTGTGTATTTTCATTCAGCAAGTATTTTCTAAGAATTTAAAATTCTGTCAGATATAAAGGATTAAAATGAGGTTTTTTTAAGGGCATAGAAAGAGTTTCCCTTCAAGAAGTTTATAATCACTTTTTTGGAAACAAGATATGCATTCTATTTAGAATAATTTGAAGCCTGAAGTAAAAATTTGCTATTATCACAGCCCTTCTTTTAAGTGCCAAGCACAGTGTTTGGTGCTAGAAGTGAATATTCAACCCCAAGTTAACTAAGAGATATTATTATTCCCATAAAACAAGGGAGGTAAAAATTTTTTTGCTTGGATTATCTTGATAGCTTTTCCAAAACTCAATTTCACATCACCCATAGCCTTTGTCCAGTGCATTCTTCAAGCTATTTTCAAGTTCATATTTCAAAAAGTTAAACTTCCTATTCTACCATTCAAGGTACTGCAAGATCTTTTGCCATACAATATTCCAGTAGTGATCACCTGTTTTTTTTTCCCTTTAAGAACTCTATATTCCAATGTATTCCAGACCTTTCTTCTGCCCAAACAGCTTGAACTTCCAGTAATTGAACCTTTGCTCCACTTTTATCTGTCTAAGGATTACTCTTTTCCCTTTTTCTTCATAACAAAGATTACAGATTCTCCAAGTCGAAACAAATGAAATAACAATTTTCATAAAATCTTTCCTAATTCCCCCAGTCTCAAATACTCTATCTCTACCCTGAACAAAGATCTGTACCATGAGTTTTTTTTAACTTAACCTATTCTACTTTTGTAGCATTGGTTTTGTGGCTGGAAGAGGTATATATAGAGAGAGATTGGAAAGTGAAACTATTGGGAAGGGCACCTGAAAGCAGGCACTGGAATCTCAGGGAAATTCTGGCAAAAATGATCAAGATCACTTAATCTTCTCTGTATTCAAAGTTATTAAAACCTATTGGGATAACCAAGGATGACCCTGATCTAGATCTAGAGACAGGTTAGAGCAACAGGGTCCTTAAGATAAAACCATCATGTGTTCCTGAACTTTACCTAGAAGTTATACTGGTAAAAATGTCATGGTAGTTCTGAATCTGTGAGAGGGTAGGTTTGTTTTCTAGTGATGTGAATGTGTACATAAACATAAAAAGATACACTGTTGGAAGTACATTTTTAGGACATTTAGGTCTAAACATCCTTTTCTAAGGTAACGTAAAGAGTGGTTTCTTTTTACCTTGCAACTTGAGGACGTTTTGCTGTAAAGACAGGCAGCAACCAGAGCGAGTAGTTCAATCCCATCAACCTTGCAATGAATTAACTCAGCTGTCAAGCTATGGAAAGCAAAGAAACTCAAACTGTTATGACTACAGGTGTTCGGTGTTACTGGAGGGCAGCTCTTTTCTAAGGGATTGTAGAGACTCTGACCTCAAGGAGGTACAACTTAGTGCTAAATCCAGCAAATATGTTGGAGATAACAGGAAGAAATGACCCTTGTGCCATGACTAAACACCTGGAAATTTCTTGGAATCTCGAGGGAAAAGGGGTCTAAGGAAGAGGAACTGGACTTTACATTAATTTATGCAAGTATGTTCTTTTTTTTTTTTTTTTTTTTTTTGGCGGTACGCAGGCCTCTCACTGTTGTGGTGGAGCACAGGTTCCGGACGGGCAGGCTCAGCGGCCTGGCTCACGGGCCCAGCCGCTCCACGGCATGTGGGATCTTCCCGAACCAGGGCACGAACCCGTGTCCCCTGCATCGGCAGGCGGACTCTCAACCACTGTGCCACCAGGGAAGCCCTGCAAGTATGTTCTTGATGGACATAATTCTTGGGAATGGCATCCGACATTCCAAGGAGTGTCTATTTTTGTCCTTTAGTGTTGGTAGATTGTAAAAATAGTCCCTAATTCTTTCCTTACCTACTTTTATGCCCTTGTAATGTTATATTGCAACTCTTTCCATTAAGAAATGAATCTGGTTGGCCATTTAACTTGTGTAGACCAATAATAGCACATTAGCAAATGTGATGCCAGCAGAAGCTTGAGAAGGGCTTAACACCAGTGTTTTCTCTCTCTCTTTATGCTCTTGGAACACTCTACCATGTGAAAGAGGCTGAGCTAGCCAACTGGAAGACAAAACATCTTGTGGAGGAGAACTGAGGTCCTCAGCTAAAGCAAACTACAGATACGTGAATTGTCCTTGATCTAGAGCAGCTGAACCCAGCTTACAATTGTCAATTTTTGAAATTGTGAGTAAATGGCTGCTGTTTTAAGCCACTAAGTTTTGGTGTGATTTTTACTATACAACAAAGCTACATGATAGTGGTAGTTTTTGAAAACAAACATTTGAATCACACAATTATTCATGCATGTACTTGATTTCCACTTCTAGACAGGTTCTTGTGGCCAGGGTCCATATCATACAATCTTTTATTTTTCCATAAGGCTATTGTGATTTGCAGCACAGGGTAGAAGCTCAGGAATCAAAATTGGTGGTCCAGATAAATTTTAAATAGGACAGAAAGGACAGAATTTCTGCGAGGCAGAAGCTTAAATTAAGAGTATTAGTTTCTATATTTGGCTCTGGTGACATTCCAGAAGTATTTACACAATGATCTTAATCTATACAAATCTTCATCTACAGGAATCTACACTCTTCTGATAAGAAGTGTCTAGTAACTTTTCAATGTCACTCCCATAACCTACTTGCTGCATAGCCTTAAGAATTCTAGGAAGAGGCATTTCTTCTTAAATGAAAGGGCATTTCTTCTTCTCAGGTGACATAGAAAATACATGACTCTCCCCAGTACTGGCTGCTTTTAACTTTTGTGATGGCCAAAACAGAGTGTGTCGGTTAATTTTATGTGTCAACTTGACTGGACTAAGGGATGCCCAGATAGGGAGCAGTGAAACGTTATTTACAGGCGTGTCTGTGAGGGTATCTCTGGAAGAGATTAGTATTTGAATTGGTAGACTGAGTAAAGATTACCCTCACCAATGTGAGTGGGAATCATTCAATCCATTGAGGGCCTGAATAGAACAAAAGGGAAGAGAAAGAAGGAATTTGCTCTTTTGCTTAAACTAGGAGTGCATCTTCTTTCACCCTCTGACATCTGCACTCCTGGTGCTCAGGCCTTTGGACTTGGACCAAATTACACACTGGCTTTCCAGTTCTCCAGCCTGCAGAAGGCAGATGCATCCATTGTTGGATTTCTTGGCCTCCATAATTATGTGAGCCAATTCCTATAATAAATCAATACCTCTCTCTCTCTCTTTCTCACTCTCTCTCTCCCCCTCCCTCTCTCTATACTGTTGATTCTGTTTCTCTGGAGAACCCTAATACAAGAGTTCTGCATAAGAGTTGTTTCTTTACTTGACCCATGAGCTGTCAGTACCCTGTGGTATTACCTTCCTGTATGGTGTATTCATTGCCGACACAAACCAGGAAAGCTATTTGAACTTCTCTTCCTGCTAGGCCCCTAAGGAAGGGAATTGAAAGACGAAAGCAGGGTTTGTCAAAATAAACAGGATTGCTGACCTGTTTCCTTCATTAAGATAATCTCCCTTCAGCCCTTCTCTGTCTTGGTATGTGTCCATGTACCCACACAGCTGATGTGTTTTGGTTTATAGGTCTGCACCTCTTACTGGCTTTGCATTTATTTTTCTTTTAACATAATATAAGCCTACAATCTGTTGAGATATGACTACTTCTAGAGATTGTAAAGGAGATATTTTATAAATGTTGAAATCTATATAAAACTAACATGCATGCTGTTTTTGGAAAACAATTCACTGACTGCAAAAATAGCATGATGTTGTTTTCTAAAACGTATTACCTAAATGACTATTAATAATAACATGACAAGATAATTAACACCTGCATAGCATTTTTCATTTTAAGAATACTTTAGAAATATTAATTGAATAACCTCTTCAACACCCCACTTTACAACTAGAATAAACAAAGCAGAGGTTAAGTGATTTCTCAAAAGTAAAAATACACTGCATAAAATTTAGCAGCATGTCCCTGGTGTTCCTGCCATAACCTTAGACCAACAAGTGATCTCTCGTTTCCCTTCGTATCTAGGATCAGGAAACTGTTCATGGCATTAATATAATACTCTACTACCAGCCATGATAATAGTCAAGAGTCCACCTACTGAATTATATTCAGTCACTTTCTGAAAATGAGGCGAGCCTAATGAGATATCAGCCAGCAAGATAATAAAGTAAAACCTGAGACTTCATTCTATCTCCAATTTGTAAGTACAAAAGAAATTCTGAATATTTTTTCTCAGTGGCAGATGCTACTGTCTTTTCAACTCAGTGCAAAGGAGAATAATAGTCAATAAAGTTAGGATGGGAAGGCAAGGATGTGGATGAGGACAGTCCACAATCTGCAGGCCCCACAGATATGCTTATAGGCCAACTGACAGGCAAAACTGACACAATTTCTCAGGTGATGTCACTCTGTGGATGGGCACTGAGTACCCAATATTTGCAATTCATTTAACTATTACCTCTTTCTTTGGCTACTGTCTGAGAAGAGTTATTCTGTTCAATAGAGTTAGCAATACTCAAATTTGGCTAATACTTAGCTTGTAATGCAAAATATGAGTTCTAGACCACAAATAACAAATATTGGCGAGGATGTGGATAAAAAAGAACACTTGTAGACTGTTTGTGGGAATGTAAATTGGTGCAGCCACCATGAAAGACAGTCTGGAGGTTCCTCAAAAAACTAAAAATAGAACTACCATATGATCCAGCAATTCCACTCCTGGGTATTTATCTGAAGAAAACAAAAACACTAATTCAGAAAGATCCATGTACCCCAGTGTTCATAGCAGCACTACTTACAATTGCCAAGATATGGAAGCAACTTAGGTGTCCGTCAACAGACGACTGAATTAAGAAGATGTAGTACACACACACACACACACACACACACACACACATACACACGTGATGGAATACTACTCAGCCATAAAAAAAGAATTAAATTTTGTCATTTGCAACAACGTGGATGGGCTTGGAGGGTATTATGCTTCGCGAAATAAGTCAGAAGGAGAAGGACAAATACTGTAGAATATAACTCATGTGAAATCTAAAAAGTAAAATATACTAGTGAATAAAACAAAATAGAAATAGACTCACAGATCTATAGAACAAACTAGCTGTTACCAGTGGGGACAGGGAAGGGGGAGGAGCAAGATATGGGTAAGGGAAAAAAAAGTACACACTACTATCTATAAAATAAATAAGCTACAAGGATATACTGTAGAGCACAGGGAATATAGCCAATATTTTGTAATCACTATAAATGGAGTATAACCATTACAAATGGTAAATCACCGTTGTATACTTAAAACTTATTGTAAATCAACTATACTTAAATGTGTATATATATATATATACTCTAGATCTTGGGAGCAACTCTATGCAATTAGTCCTATTTAATTAAAGTAGCATCAGCCTGCAAGGTGGTGGTGTGATTTTTGCCATATTGTATAGGTGCAGCTTATAAAAACAAGCCATAATTTTTTTTACATTTTAAGGATTCTTTCCAAAAGCCACCAGAAAGTTCTCTGTTAAGATTTCAACAGGAATAAATATGTAGAACATACAGAAAATGAGATGTTCTTCTTCAATGAATTAAAAGAATAGTCTCAATGGTTACATATGAAAATGATGATAGTCAAGGAGGATAGATGATAGATAAAACATCAAAGCTAGGAATTATATTAGTTACCCAGTGTTGGCCTGGTAGAAAATGTGCTATTATTTGTAAATAAAGAAGTTTTATTTAACCAATAAATTGCTACTATAATCAAAATCTATTTGTGTTTTCACTAATTTAATTAAAATTGTGGGAAATATGTATTTGACCCTTTGGAATTACATAATCTCAGATCTTTTGAGTTGCAACATCTGAGAGATATCAATACTTATCTGAATTGAATATGTACACCATACTGTTTCTAGCATTATGGTAGGGTACCTACCCTAAATGACTCTCCTGATGGAGAATGAGAGGAGCATGAAAGACAAGAATGCGCAAAAAGAAGCCAGAAATGATGTGAAAACAGGGAAGTTGAGGATTTCAAATAAGGCTAGATAACTTGAGCTCACTTTGATAGCTTTGTGGGCATTGAGATAGAAAAGAAAGCCTAAAGCACAGGTGCTATTGAAGCTGGGAAGTCTTACAGGAGATCACTTTATAAAGCTGGAAACATAAAAGAAAACGCTTTCAAAACAAATGAGAAATAAACCCACCATTCAGTAGGGAATATCAGAACAATGTCCATTGTTGGAGGGAAAAAAATAACGTGCTCTGGAAATTTATAACCAAAATTCAGGCATCATATGGTTTTGTATTTAAAATTCATGAAAACTTTGTGGCCTGTGAAACTCCAAATGGTCTAAAAGTACCAAGTTGATAGTGTACCCAGACAACTAATAGAAGCAAGTATAGATCCTCTATAGAAAAACACACACAATTTGTTAATTGAACAAATTCAAACCTGAAATAATGTCTTCAGTTAAAGATCTGAGGAAATTGAGCAGTCACTGTCAAAAAGTACAAAATACAAACTAACTAGGCAACACGAGTGAAAACTATCGAACATAACTGTGATAGACACGAAGATGAAGGGAGGTTGTGCTGCCCAGCACATAGCTTGCCCAGCAAGCTATGAGGTAATCAGACAGCTTCTTCCAGGATCTGTTTCAGCCTCAGAGAGTAGCCTTGTTCAAAGCCACACCATTCCGGAGGCAGCTTGTGTCTAGTGAGGGTGTAAAGGCTCAGCCATTTCTTCTCAGGATGACTCCCATGGACAGTATCTGCTCCCCAGCTTCTCATTACGTGGGCTGATGTTTGTGTGGTACCTGCACGGCAGTTTGATTGCTTCTCCCTGCTTTTCATGGGGAGTGACCCTTAATGAATATTTCACACCTCAAATTCAATCTCAGCATCTGTTTTCAGACAACCCACCATGTAACAACAACAGAGAACAGAATCAAGCCCTCAAAGACTGAAGCTATCAAATACAGAATACACAATAAATATGTTTAATAGGTTTTAAGAGATAAAAGATAAGTTAAAACATCAAGGAAAACAGACTACTAAAAAGAACCAAACAGAGTTTCTAGAAACCAGCAGTATCAGACTTGAAATGGAAAACTCAGTGGCAAAATAAACAGAGCTGAAGTGAACTAGAATATACATTTGAATAAATTATCAGGAGCACGGCCCTGAGAAGAAAATTAGTAACAATATGAAAGAGAGGTGAGACAAGAAAGAGGCTAAAACATTTACCAGAATTGTTGAAATAAACCAATTCTCAGATTCAGAAAGCTCAAAAATATCTCAAGCCTGATGAATGAAAAGAATTCCCCTCCCATTTGCCACACAGTGTCACTCTGTAACACAAACAATAAGAGAAGATCTTTGAAGGAAACAAAGAAAAGCTAGAACAGCAATTAGACTGATAACAGAATGACAGTGTTGGCTAATGAAAAATAAATGTCAACCTAGATTATTATGCCTGGTGACAGTGCTTTTAAAGGGTGATGGAGCAATAATGACATTTACTAATGGAGTAGAGAGCTTACCAACAACAGCCCCACACCAAAGAAAATTACAAAGCATATATTTTAGATAGACTGGGAATGATTGAAGATGAAAGATCTTACAAGAAATAGTGAGTGAAGAAGATATTGGTAAATATTTAAATAAAGCAATATGAATCTAAGCAATTGTTATTGGTATTAAAAATTTAACAAAAATAATGTTCAATTTGGAGGAATTTGATTAGATTAAAATATTATATTTTATATTGTGAAAATAAAAACTTTTTAAGTAACTCTAGACGTCATCCTTAAATTTTGCACATTAAAACAGCTGTAATAAACCCCTAGAAACTAGAAATAGAATGGATAACTAAATGCTAAGATGCTAAAAAACAAAATATTTTAAAAACAAATCTGAAATAAAAATTTTTTAAAACCAAATCTAACAAAGTATTAAAACATACATATACAGTGTGAGCAAGTTGGATTTATTTCAGAATCAAAGATAATTTTATAGTAAAAGATGATAAATGTAATTTATAATTCTAATAAATTATGATGCTCAAACTATCTCATGAGTTGTACAAATAGTGTCTAATTAACATTCACTTATGAAAAAAAACTGTCAGCCAAATAGAGATAGAGAGACACATTAGTTCAGCATCATAGAAAACTAAGTGAAAACTATAAGATAAAAAAGAGAGAAATAAAATTTTATTTGTTGAAGATGATGCCACTGTCTATGTAGAAAGCCAAAAGTATCTGTAGATAAATTATAAGCATCAATGACAAAAGTTAACAAGCTCACAAAATACAACCATCAAATTACAAAAGTCAATTGAATTTCTATGTATTTGCAATAATCAGAATATATCATTTAAAATATATATTACATCTTTCTATGTTTCTATATGGATATACCATTTAGAGTAGCTATAGCAAGTACTTAGGAATATATCTCACAGAAGATATGAAACCATTTTATGTATGACCTCATATAGTTCCTATTATCTCTGGTTCTCTATTTCCTCATCTTTAAAATAGAGGTAAGAATACTTAGCTCATCTGGCGAAATGAGGACTAAATAAAATAATGTATAGCAACTGGCCAGCGCAGAGCCTGACATACAGTGAGTGTTCAGCAAGGCTTAATTCTGTTTTAGGGGTGTATTGTTATCATCAATAAAGTATCTTAGCATGTGTATACACACAGAGAGAGACATACACACATGTACACAATAACATATGCGTGCATTCATATATAAATAGAACAACTAATATATATATGGTTTATCTCTATGTGTATCAGTACTTCTGCTTCTCTGGTTCACTGCTGACTGACACATTATTTTCACAATTTGTGAATAATTGTTTTTATTTATATGGCAATTACTTCTGAATTCCAGACTAAAAAGATAAAACTCAGTCCATGTCAGTAAGAGGCTATAGAGAAGAGTCATGGAAGTTTTGAGTAAAGAGTAGAGTTCAGGTGGGGTCGAACAAGCACCAATTCTACCACTTTTATGACGAAGGGGGCACTTACAAATATGGTTGAGGATTTAAATTATGAAAGTTCACATTGTTAATCAGTCTGTTTCAGCCCAGAAGTAATATCATCTTCAAGTATCCTTTTTACATTGGAAATTATCATTTAAGACATGTTCAATATTTTTACGGGATTTTCACTATGGTTACCATCAACATCTTCCATTCTCAGTTATGTCCCTTGTGCTCACTTTCAGCAATTTTCCCTGGAGATAACAGTGAATGGGAAGATGGAAGTTTTGGAAATCCAATCTGTTTTTTCATTCAGAAAAGTGACCTGTGTCTCAAAGCTAACTTCCTCTTCTACGCTCACCACAAGGGAAACCCGGAAAATCTAGGGACCTGGCATTAAGTCTTATATGAATTAAGGCTTCAATTCTATTGCCGTCGTGTGGTATTTATTATGTAGTCTTAGACCTGCACAGGGTCTTAAAACTAGTTTAATATCACCTGTTCATGTTACGGATGAAGAAACTATGGCTTAAGGAGACTACTGTCAGACTTGCCAAAACCACGTAACTATTTAGTGGCAAGTTCCTAAGGAAATATACTTCTTGTGCAAACCAGTTGTCCAATGAGTTTGTTTAGTCCCCTGGAGTTACAAGGCAATTCTGGGAGGGCTAGGCTTTTTGGATTTCTTAACAGAGTGTGATCAACAAAGGAGACTGTGGGGTATACATTTATTACCTTTTCCTGAAGTAAGTAACATTGATCTGGAAATTTTAGGACATTCCAACAGCATTTAAGATGGAGAGGAAAGGCCTGGAAATTTTGAAATAACCCTGTTCCTATTTACTTTAAAGTTCATATATCAATAGTTACATTGATATTTGCCATGTTTGTGGTGGTAAACCTGTGAAAACTGGCAGGAAATCAATTGTGCCTTTTGTCTGGTTCTCTGTTTTCAGAAAATCTCCCTCTTGATGGTTGAAGATTTAATAATATCACTAAATGCTTTTATATTCTCTGAATATTTCATTTTTTATAACTTGAGTCAAACTATGCTTGCTTCTTAGCAATATTTCTCACTCTTTTTAGATTGTGAACTCAGGTGGGAAGATGCTAACTAGATCATGATTGTATCATTCCCACCTGGGATGGGACAGTTTTCCACAACCAAAGACTGAATTCCAAACTTTCAAATCATGTAAAAAATAAAAATCTCTGAAATACATTTAAGGGTAAATCAGAGTGGATTCATTCTTCCTACTGGGAAAAAATATACACCCTCCATTTTCACATTTCACTACAAATTGCCCACTTCCCTCCCCTCCCCATATTGGTTGCACATGACTCACAGAGGTGTACACACACTCACTTGTTATCTAACTGTATTATCAGGAGAAAATAATTGAGAATATTGCCACACACTGTTGGTAGTAATGGTTAGGAGCATAAACCGTGAACCTGGTTAGAATGGAGTTCAAATTCTTGTTGATAAATCTACAAGCTGTGTGATCATAAGCAAATTACTTAAGCTAAGCATCAGTTTATGTTTAGAATGGGAATAATAATAATACATCATGGAATTGCAGTGAGATTTAAATGAGGTAGTACATGTAAAGCACAGGGCATAATGTCTTATGTGTTCCAGCCAATAAACATCTCTTTAATAACATGTCTTGAATAAATAAGTAATATCTTGTCCAAAATTTAAAACATATATTTCCTTAGTGGTTCTTCTTGGATTATTTCTACTCCTTTTGTAAATTGACAAAGATTAATTTATAGGTTTGCCTCAGGGATGATTTTGAGATTTTTCAAAGACTGGTTTTAAAAAACAAAATCCCTCTTTTGCTAGATGTCTTACTTGTGTGATCCTTTTATCAACGAAATGAAGGCATGGGAATAAATTAAATTATCCTCAATTCCCTTAATGCTGTGAAATATATTTTTACAAAAGTCTATGACTAGTTCCATAACTGATCCAGTCCTATTATCTCACCTTAACCAGGAACTTGGTAAAGATAAAGACACCCTAGGATAAAGGAGATGGATATTATTGATAGGAGACAGGGAGATACTGAATATGAGGGATAATGAATATGAGAGAACTAGAGCAAAGGATAGATTAGGGTCAGAAAAGAGAACCTAGAATTTCCAGAAGACGAGGACTCAGGAAGTAAGTTGTTTCCCCAAGAAGGAAACGTAGGATGATGAAATTAAATATTAAACAATCAAACAATTCATCAATCCATCAATCCTGGAAAAGAACAGTAGAGGCAGTATAGGGAGCTTAAGAGACAAAGTGTTTGGGGACGGAATGTGACAAAAAGGACAAGATTAGAGAAGATTTGAAACAGTTTGGGGGGAATATGTACCATGACACAGACAGGTGTAGTGGAAAAGTGCAGGTGTAACTATGGTCAAAGAGGCTGAACTTGGGCTTGACCTAATCAAAGTGGCTGGCTCTTTGTGTCATGTAAGGTTTAGAAGCCCAAGCTGAGACAAGAAAGCTTTTGGGTTTGCAGAGTTAAAGATCTTTGTGGCACGACTAGCAAAGTGTCAGTGTGGTGAGGGACTTAGTGAGCTCATCACTGCAGTGACTCTGCAATCAAATTTGCACAGATGCAAAAGCACTGGATCTGGGTTCAGGAGCACAGTCAGCTCAAAAAAAATTGCTTATTTCTCAAGGATTTATTTGGCTGGAAGCCTAGCTGATTCTGCCTTCTCTATAGCATGGAACCATGGATGCTCAGTTGGAGAAAGCTATTAGAATTAGATCTGTTTCATCAATATGCACTGCTAAGAATCCAATTCAAATCACTGCAGATGTGCTGCCTTACTGCATTTTTTCCTTTATTTCAAAACATGCTATAACTTTTCCATTAGTGTGTCTGTGTGTTCATGGGTACGTGTGTGCACATGTAACTACCTGTTCTAGTTTGCTAGGACTGCCATAACAAAGTAGCACAAATTGGGTGGCTTAACAATAGAAATTTATTGTCTCATAGTTTTGGAGGCTAGACATTTGAGAGCAACGTATAGTCAGTGTTGCTTCTGTCTATTGGCTGTAATGGATAATCTTTTCCAGGCCATCGTCCTAGCGTCTGCCAGTTTTCTGACAATAAATGGTGTTCTTTGGGCTAAGTGTAAGAGAAAAGATATAGATATCTTTTGGTATAGATGGTATCATCTATACCATCTCTGCTTTCATGGTCACATGAGATTCTCCATGTGTTCATGACTGTGTCCTAATTTCTCCTTTTTTCTCGTCAATTTGGACTAGGGGCTCACCCTATTCTAAAATGACCTCATCTTAACTAATTATATCTGGGATCTTATTTCCAAATAAGGTCCTCTTCTGGGGTACTGAAAGTTAGGACTTCAGCATTTTAATTCTGGAGGAATACAATTCAGCTTATAACACTGTCCGTATATATCCATATGTCTATTATATAAATCTATAGCTATATTGATATCAAAATCTATCTACCCATTTTGTGTGTTTGTCTACTGCATGTATATGATTTTCTAAAAAAGTAAATAATTTTACAATGTTATTTATTTTTCTTTCTACTTACTATTTACTATCTTGCTGACGTTGTACATTGTTTACTTTTTATTAGGAACAGGAAACACCTCTAAAGTGAAAGTCATTTTGATGACTGTACATGTATCACTCCTAGGTTCCAAACACAGAATGGAAACAATACCACTTATTTTAATGGAGATAATTCTATATAAAAAATTAAATTCAGTTTTAAAAATGAAAATGCAAAAAAGGATAACTAAGGTATCCATAATTTAGCAATTTCAGGAAATAGACATTATTTATGGGGCTGGGGTAACAAACAAAGGCACTGACATTATTAAAACATACAGTGTAGAAGAGGGGACACACAGCACTGAAACAGGGGCCTCTGGGAGGGGGTTCAGCGGCTACTGACGTATCTGAGGTTAGAACTGGGGGCTCAGGGGTCTAGGGCCCAGATCTCTGAGGAGGGGGCAACACCAGCTGCTGCTGGGGTCTGATTCTTCACATGTGGGAAAAAATTGCAAACTAAAACCAACTGCTGTTACTGGGGTGCAGAAGTGTTGCTGGAGTGACACTAACAAGAACAGGAACTAGAAACAGGCAAAGCAGCAGGCAGAAAGAAACATGTTCTTCCTCGAGCTTTGCTGTCTCCCTCTCAGCACCCCTTCTTGATAGAATATAAGGGAGCCTACCGGCAAACAGAAATATGGTTTTCAGAATTTCAGCATCATAAAACAGAACACGGAAGGGTGGATTTGAAGCTGAAAGGTAATAGCTTAATATCTGGCACAATGCAGGAAATGTAAAAGACTATATAACTTTGCCAAAATTTACCTTGAAGAAAAAGTTTCATAGCCTCATATCTCCCAACCATGCTTTCTATGATGTTGTAGGCTTTCATACTGACTCTTTACTCCTTCAACCTTACTTTGACCAACCACAGACCAGCACTCTTTCTCATAGCTTACACCTTAGTGAGTGAATTCTGGAGGAAGCCTATTCATACTACGGCTAATTGGAGCATTAGGTGGACACAGCACACAATCAAAAAAACAAATAATGCCAAGATCCAAAGAACAAAAGCTATCACCAACCGCCATTTTTACTCCTTAGGCAAATTGGGAGACATAACTCCCTAGGGCTAAAATTAAATTCTCTGCAAACACCTGGAAAATGATGCATAAGTTAACTCAAATAAATTGACCCACTAAACTTCTTTCAAGTTTACATTTCTTCACAACCTCACCACTGGGTTTAGCAGATATTGTATTTGTTAACTCTTGGATAGATTTGGAAATGGTACTGTGTGATTTGTATCTTTTGAACATCTTATGATAGGGTCATTGGCTATTTGGGTGATCTAACTCTTGATCTGGCCAATATCATGACTATTTTCTTCTAGGTCAGATCTACTTAGAATGTTGTAATGCTCAGTGATAACTTGATAGATTGCTAAATTGTGTCTTTTATTGCCAGTTTTGTGTGGCTTAAATACTAGTGTTGGCAACAATTCTACCAAATTCTTACTGATAGAACACTTGCAGTTGAAATATAACCTCAGTACGGATTATTCTACAGGTCTATAGAGTTAATTAAAGAAAAAAACTAGCCAAATCCATTTATAATTACAATCTTGTTTTATTACATGGAAGCCTTTTAGCAAGTGGAAGGCTAGAAAATAAGGAGTGAGCATTTCCATGGCTCTCTTATTAAGAAACCAGGTTTATTTAATGACTGGTAATCATTGTCTTTTTACCTCCAATTTAGGCAGAATAAAAAATGACCATTTCCATATTAAGCTTAAGCTCCTTAATACTGATATCTCCATCCAAAGACAAAAATGAAGTAAGGGTCTCTAGGATTCCATAAATAACAACATAACTTTAAAAAATACCACTGTACTCTAGCTGGAAAATTTTTCTCCATTCATCACACAGCAACAAAGTAGTAAAAGATAGTAGTCAGATAATCTATGGGCAGTAGATTGATTGATCAGCCTATCTTTAGGCTCAAAAAAATTTTCCCAGAAGTTAAATGACATTGTAAACGTAATGAAATAAAATTTCAATTACAATGCAGAAGAGGTCACATAGATGTTGATTAAATTCAAACTGCCTAATGAAATTACTTTTGAAAGGTGTTTTTTTATCTCAATGGGAAGTTTTGAGACTATCAGGGCTAACAATAATTGTGTATTTTGGCATGGCTATTCCTGATATGATTTTATGAGAGAAATTAGAAAATCCCAATTAACTGAGATAACTAGGTGAGAAAATTATTTTTTCTTATATTTAACTTTTACCTTTATTTTATAGAATTCAGATTTATTTTCTTCTTGGATATAGGAACTCTACCTGCTATAAATATTTAGTTAGTTAATTTAGGCTAAATAGCCAGCATGAGAAGAATATTGGGGCTTCCCTGGTGGCACAGTGGTTAAGAATCCGCCTGCCAATGCAGGGGACATGGGTTCGAGCTCTGGTCCGGGAAGATCCCACACACCACAGAGCAACTAAGCCCGTGTGCCACAACTTAAGCCTGCGCTCTAGAGCCCGCGAGCCACAACTACTGAACCCACGTGCTACAACTGCTGAGGCCCCCGTGCCTAGAGCCATGCTCTGCAACAAGAGAGGCCACTGGGATGAGAAGGCCACACACCACACGAGGAGTAGCCTAATCTCACTGCAACTAGAGAAAGCCCATGCACAGCAACGAAGACCCAATGCAGCCAGAAATAAATAAATTTTTAAAATAAAAAATAAAAAAAATAATATTAACTGCCAAATACATTAGAATTTTTTTTGATCAGAAGATTCTAGTCTTTCCCAGACTATTTATTCTAAATAACTCTCTGTCCACTTCCTTTAGGAAAAGCTCATAGTATAGCTTATCCCACCTTGAACATGGGAATCTTGCTTTATCCTCAAATATAGGCTCACTAGTTTTCCAAATCTTCTAAAAGTGCTACCTCAACTTGGCCATGTCTCTAAGCCTCATGTCTTAGGTCCAGGACATTATAGGAAATGTTTTCACATTATTGATCACCCTGCATTCTTCATCTCACTAAGCTTACAATAATACAAGAACCCTAAGAGGCTCAGTGGTCTCTGATTAGCATTTGATTCCAAAGATGTTTGTCAAAGTCATAGACAATTTCTCTCTGATTCTAATCACAGATGCTTGGAGTAATAAGGTGTGGACCATGCTTTCATCTTCCTGTCAGCTTCTTCTGCAACAGCCAGGAAACAAGTAGGAACTGTCTTCAGACCAAAATATTGATCTCAGTGTAGAACCTTGAATCTCTATGCTTGTTTGATTCCTGTACTATAATGTTATGTCAGAGGAAGGGTGAAAAAAAAATTCTAATTCTAAACAGTTTGAAAAAGGGCTTATGTTGTGGCCCCTTTTCTCTTTAACTTACATTTAAATAACTTGATTCTGGTTTTAGATGAGTTGGATGCAAGCCCATCTGCCATACCAAAAGGAAGAAAAGTATCCTCTTCTATAGTGATGACATGGTTTTATATCATGAGTTAATAGCAACCTCAAGAAGCAATAAAATCTTTGGGCTAATTACTGTCAGACAGAACAGCTTAATGTCAACTCCACTGAATCTAAAGTTGTTGTCTTTGGAGGGAGTTCTCAGGTGTTAAAATGGACACTATGAAATAACTCCATCCCACAAGTCAATTTATCTTATTACTTAGGAGAGTGTTTTGCAGCGACCTGCCTGATAGGCTGATAAGCTTATAGCACCACTTAAAATCAGGAGCAATTCTGATCTAACACTGAATTTCTCTTATGGAGAAGGCACGTATGCTTTCAAAATATCTTAGCTCCAAATAAATTATTTTATACACAGAACTCTGCACTGATTGAATTGTGATCCAAGCTCATGTATTAAAAGCTCTTTCTTAGGGAAAGCATCATAGATTCCAATGCAGAGGTAGGATGACCCTCCTTTCATGAGTCCTAATGTGCACAAGGGAAGGGCAGTGCTGCTGTCAGATGTTTGAATATCTCATGGGGATAGATCTTTCTGCAAACAATAACACAAAGATCTATAATTTGATCACTGAGCATGGAATTCAGTCTCAGGTCCTTTAAACAAGGTTACTAGAGGCCAATATTCTTGAAATCTCTTAGCTTGACTTCCTTTAATGATGCCTTCGTTGCATTATGATTCAATGTTTTGCCTTGATTTTCATCAAAAGATAACATAAAGTATAACCACACAAAAAATATTTATTAACCTTTGGTCAAATCATTGTTGGAAACATTGTCTATTACAGTGCTCAATATATATATTGTCTACTGCATTGCTCAATATAGAATATAACTATGATTATATAATATTGCCACTTTAATGAAAATCCACATGATGAATCTCTCCATGAGTTCGAATGCTAGGAAAGAGACTCTTAACAAATGACTGTACGTGCTTCTACCATTGAGAGGAAATAGGGACCTTTATGTATGTAATCTCTTTCTCAAATTTACCTTTTTTTTTTTTCTTTTATTTTTTGCGGTACGCGGGCCTCTCACTGTTGTGGCCTCTTCCGTTGCGGAGCACCGGCTCCGGACGCGCAGGCTCAGCGGCCATAGCTCACGGGCCCAGCCGCTCCGCCGCATGTGGGATCTTCCCGGACCGGGGCATGAACCTGCGTCCCCTACATCGGCAGGCAGACTCTCAACCACTGCACCACCAGGGAAGCCCTCAAATTTACCTTTTAAAACCTATTTTCCACTACCCACTTTCCATATAAAATACACTAAACAAACAGAACTATATATTATTGTTAGTGAAGGACCATTTTAGCACTAAACCACTTTGAACCTCAAATCTTCCCTCTGCATACTCAGCTCCTCACCTTTAGAGACTAAATCAAAGGCTTGCCTCTTCCTGGAAGCCTTCCTTTATTGCCACCTCCCACCCCACCCTCCCTCCCAACACACCCTGTTGCCACTAACAAGTTCCCTCACCAATGATCCTGACTACTTAGCACCAAAGTTATTAGTACATCTGATATTTTTTTCTCCTCTTTTAGACAGTTCATTAAAGACAATTTTATGTCTAATTCATCTTTTATCCCTTGAAGTGTCTGTCATAGCACATATGGAAAATTGTTGCTCAGTAAATATTAAGTAATTTTAAAAAGCAGGTAGTTTTTGATGTTCCTACACAGCTTCTTTTTACTTCAATACCTTTCTCTCCTCTCTTGTGCCCCAGACTCTCTGACCCAGATGATTTGGGGTATAAAGTGGTTAAGCACTAACATCACAAGCCCCTTTCTTCAGAAGCATGTTTAATGTTGTTACATAGAACATGACAAGGCACCCCTCAACAGGAGATCTGTGTTTCGTTGTCTCCAACAAGGAAGTGCTACTTCCACCCTGGAAATCAGCTCTTTTCTTCCTTTCTCTGCAGTGTGGGAGAAAGAACACAGACATAGAGCAGGCTGGAGAGAAGGACTGCGGGGCCAACGTAAAGACAACAACCGGCTTCTCAGTTAACAAGTAAAGCAGGCAGCCAGCATTTTTCCGAGCATTTTGGAAAGGGGCAAGACTTCCTTACTGACTGAATTTAAAGTTCACTTTGAGCATTTGCATTGCAAAGCCCCCCAAACCAAATGGCACATAGGAATGAGGTCGGGAAAAGCAGAGAAAACAATCTGCAGAACAACCCAGGAGAAGACAGATCAGATGCTTCAGCTGCACTGATTAACAGTCATCACTAGATGCTCAGGCAGGAGAAAATGAAAGCCGACATCAGAACTTCAACGCATATATTTTGGAATTATTACATATATTTATGTTTAAAAAATAAAATTTTCTATTCTCATTAAAAAACCTCTTTAGAGGTTGCAATAAGTCCAGAGCTATTGGACCCTGAGATATAAGAACAGGACAGAGAGGGTGTTACAGAAGTATCATATTTAAGCTTCTGATTGCCCAGAAAAAAGCAAACTAAGTGAGTAGCATCCTTAGAGAATGTTGTCTACAAAACGCTGAATTAGGTCCAAGAATGTTACTCTTTGCCCTTGATTAGTTGATTTTTTAAAATTTTTATTTTATTTTATTTTATTTTGTCCATAGAGGATACCCATAATGAACACCAAACCTGCTAAAGGATAGTGAAAATGTGCCCTATCACTCAACTTCTCCTTTCTTGGTAACATAATACTAATTCCTTTTTATTCCATAAAGTGAGATTAAAGCAGTAAACCTAGTCAAACAGCAACTCTGGTCCATGTTCCATAGGTATTTCAATTGCTTTTAACTTACAAATGAATAGACACAATTTCTCTGACACCAAGTTCCCATCCCTTCTTCTCATCAGTTTAGGCACTGTTTATATTTGGGATCTATTAGATCTACAGAGCATAACCTTTTCTGTAGTAACATTAATGATGTATCGTTTTTTTTTCTTTTTAAGTGCTAATTCACTGACTGGAAAACTTAATGAAACACTCACCTTGTCACTGCTACCTGCCTTTTGTCACTTTGAGCCGATAATACAACATAAACGTTTTGATTCGTGGGCTTTAGCAGGCACTGCTGTGAACTTCTTATGAGTGAAAGTAGCTCTTAGCCTTGCTGCCTTGGTGTTAGCTTTCAATAACTGGAACTGAGGAGAGCCTGGCACATTCCTCTGACACAAATGCTAAGAAATGTCTTTGATATTCACACGCTCGTTGATTCACAGAGTCGGTTGATAAATAACACTAGGGCTCAAGCAAACGTTATCCAAAATAAACTACACTATGACAAAATGAAGGCTGTAGAGTCATTGAAATATTAAATATGAAAGACCTCTACGATTTCTTTTCAGCATTCTATAAAAGAGATTTATGAGTCCTATCTTTATGGTAAATGATGCATAAACGGTGGTAAAGGTGTATAAGGAGAACATATGAAAACTCACACAGAGAGCATAGTCGGGGGAGAGCCAGCTTTTCTAAGGGTGAATGATTCTGCTGGTTTGTTTAGAGTATATCCTCCTGTGATGGATGCAAAACTGCAACATTTTAGAATGTTGTTTCCAGGAAAAGAAAGAGACTGGTTCTCTAACAAACAGAATTTCTGGTTCTTATATGTTGGAAGATATCCTTTTTCAATTTCAAGGGAAGGGGCACTCAGTTCACACACCCCCCCTCTAGAGTTCTTGCTTTTGCCTACGAAAATTGAACTCATTTACGTCCAAAGGGAATAATCCCCTCACCAGTTCCCACAGCCTGTTTTTTGTGTAGAGGAATGATGATTCCAAGTAATTATAAAAATAACATTGTGACCAGAACAAGTTTATCAACCAAGCATCCACAGGCCCCCTACTTCTTTCTGTACTATGCTTTTATGCTGTTTCCACTGGGGGTTGAATAGAATATTTAGGGGAAAAAAAATGTTTCTTCTTCAGCAGCAGAAAGGCCCTTTCTGATAAAGCCCCCTGTAGATCATCTGTCCACTGGAGGTGATCTCCTCTGAAGCTTGACAAGGAATTGTGACATTACAAAGCAGGGCAAGGAGAGACTTGCAGCCGGCTTACTGTCTGCAGAGCTGCCACATGCTGAAAAGTCATTTGCCCATTTGTCTTTTTTTTTTTCTTCTTTCAGTGTCTCTTTCTTTTGGCTTGTAATTACTTCCACAATATACAATTTTGTTTTCAGTTTGTAATTTTCTGCTGCAGTAATTTCAAAGTTTCAGAATAATCAATTATTACAAGGATGATAAGAAGATATATATATTTGAGCTGACTTATTTGAAAGTTAAGTTTCACATCACATTATTCAGTCTCCTAAAAACCTCTCCACAGACCGATGAAGCAAGATGCTCTGGTCTGGCCATGACAGAGTTCCACTTTCCTCCATACGGCCCACCTTGCTGGTTTGATGTAGGCCTAAGGCAATTTGCATTTGTTTTTAATTCAGTAATCGTTCTAAATTGCTCTCCATAAGGTTACAGTGCCACGGAAAAAAATAACAAGTTATAGTCTTCATGACTTGAGAGAGAAAACTTTTATTTTCTTAAATGTAAGACAAAGTGGGATGTGGTTTTCAATAATGACTCTCAAAGCTTGTATTAAGTACCTGAACAGATAAGACCATGATAAGGTCAAGAAAGAGGATATTTAAACATCTGTAGCCTTTTTTTCCTGTTTCTTTTTTCTTTTTAAACTTAAGGTTTTAAATCTTGAAAGTTCATGTCCAGTGTCTTGATCAGAGATGATAAATGAACTACTGAATTGGAAGAAGGTGCTGCTATTATTTTAACCAGTAAACTAACTCAGGGTTAATCTGGATGTTATTTAACCTATTGAAAGTGTTTTGAGTGAACATATGGTTTCTATTGTGAAATCAAGGCACAGTTTTAACTATGAATATAGATAATTACCCTTTGGACTTTAAACATTTATATGTGTCACGTTGTGTCAGAGCATTTTTCATGGTCAATAGGTTGAAAGGTTATAAAGTTGAAAACGAAAATCAGTACTTTTGAGTAAAACTATATAGCCAGCACAAAGAATGCAATTCACTACTGCTCTCTCTTGGAAAGAGCTAGTAATAACACTCAGAAAACAATCACTACACCAGCAATAGCATAGACAGTGATTGCAAAACAGGCCCTGTTAAAAACCTAATCTCGGCACTTAGAAATTAAGCCGATATATTTATGAATATCTCAATGATTATTTCATCAACTGAATTATAGATGATGGGTTTTTTTTTCCTAGTGTAATGGGAAGAAAAGGAGAACATTATTTTAAAACTTTGAATAAAATGTGTCTACTGCAACTCTGTTTTGAACATTTAATAGAAATGTAAGTTTTGAACAGAACATTCACAGCAGGGTACAAATTTTGTAAATTACTCAGCATAATCTCAATACCTTGGGCCTAAAAAAACAACTCCTTGAGATAGAATCGGACAATATTGTACATACCCACAGGCTTTGTGAATGGCTGGACGCCATAGAGTCTCAAAAGAGCATGACCTCTTTTGCAGCATAGTAACAGCAAACTTTCAAATTGAGAGAGAGAGAGAGATTTTAATATGCTTTTTGGCAAATGTCTATTTTTAAATGAATTAACTTCAGAGTTACAGCACCCATTTTGCACTGGCTGGTGATGCTAGCCCTGTCTTGCAGTGGATAACTTAGTACAAATAAGAAAAGGCTAAGGCCGTTGCTCCATCTATCCTCTTATCTTTCAAATGGCACATTTCTTGGGACAAAGACAGTGTCTTGAGGGCCTTTGGTTTTGTTAGGAAGGGAAGGCACATACATTGCTTCTAACATGAGCTTTGTTTTGCTCAAATTGTTTGGAACCATTGATATCAGATGCCTTTGTCTTTTTACAGATCTCATAGGCAGTGTTTTACAGAATGTTGTTCCCTTGCTGCAAGACGCCAAAAGAAAAATCTAACTAACGATGAAGGACTTTGAAAAATAAGAGTTTATGACAACAATATATACCAGGTTCCCATTATGCTAGACTGACAACCAACTCAGCAACAAGTAGTCTTTTTTGATAAATATGTTGGTTTTCATTTTCTAGCAATAAACACAATGTAAGCTTGTGTTGACGTGTTTATAGCCAGCCATATGTATACATTATTTCCATCATTAAAATTAAATTTTAGGACTCCTACATTTGTTACCATTGTAATCAGAGAGCTCTTTCCAGATCTAAGACCATTCTTCCTCTAAGAAATCCACATGACTTCAGTCAGACAAATTCCATACCAAAAGGTAAATGCAAACAACTAAACTTGAAGAGACCGTGATAGTCTCTGAAAGTCTCTGAATAATTACCAAAATCATTCATTAAACCCATCCACAATGACAAGAAACACGCAAGAAGTGTACCTCTGCTTGTAATTCAGGCCACCTTTAAATCGGCCCTCAGAGGTAGAAGTGACAGAGATGGGAGTGGGGTCAGGGGAGAGAATCAGGTTATCACAGTGTTGTCAATAGTGAATGAGTGGGTAAAATAGCAGTTTATAGGAAACCAGTGATTTTTAAAAGGATGTTCACTATTTTCCCAGCCAAAAATTGTTTGCTGCCTTCCCACCACACACACACACTTTTAAATTGTCTATTTATTAGCTCTCCTTCACAAGCAAATAAAGACTGAGGAGATACCATGCTTTGACACACTGACTTTTACAAAAAGAATTCCGTAATTAACAATTTGCAAGCCACCGAATGCACTATATGTTAAAGAGAAAAGAATATCTGTCATACTGTTACCATGAGGTTAAACTATTTTATGCTACATCTTTTTGTGATTTTGAAAATAATATATTTAAATAGAAAAAGAAAAGATTTTGATGCTTGTATAAGCTGCAGAATATTTAAAACTATTATACTCAATAATTTATATGGTAGGCCCTTTCATGTAATTTCTGAATTTGCAGTTTTTATTATGCATATAAACCTTATTTTCCCAATAATTTTATAGTATCCCCTACCTGCCCTAAAACTGTCAGTCTTTTACAAATGGAATTATTTAAGGAGGATGCATCTTAAAATGTATGTTGTTGCCTATGATAATAATATGTACAAGGTACTTTTAAGTAAAATAAATTATTTTCACACTATTTTATCTTTAAATGTTCTTTATGTTTTTATAGAAATTATATTTATATTGTTTCCAAAGTGCCCATCTTCCTTTTTTCTTACATTCATTAAATATTTAAAGAATTTTTACCTAATATTTCTCAATTTCTGCTCTTGAAAGAGCAAGAGAATGAAAAGAACACAGAGCGTTTAGCTCAGGCAAAAGGAAATATTTCCTAACAAAAGTGTAAACTCTTGGAATTACTATAAGAAAATCGATTATGTATTCTTCCCTTGAATTTATTATTATTAATCAATTATTTGACCCTGATAATTAAATGAATATATTTGCACACTCTTTACAGACTGGTGTTTGAAACACAGTGTATGGTCAATATGTCAACTGTTATTATTTATTCATTAATTCATGTATTCAATAAACATTTGTAAAGCTCCTACTGTGGTATTCAATGGTAAACTAGGGCAACACCGTTTCACTTCATGCATTTTGCAATCTACAATGTATTGTCAACTTTACCTTAGCAACTTTACCTTACCTTTCTATTTTAAGACAGGTTACCCTCTGGGGTAGCTCAGGAGTAGTGATGCAAAGTAATGGAGGAATATATCCAATGCCCTCTCCAAGACCCTTCCATCCGCAAGAGTCTTCACAAGTTCTAATGAACCTGTTTCAAAAGTAAAGCCATTTACTTCACATTTCACCCAAAGCCTGGCAGCTACTCATCACGACATTGTGTTGTTTAAGTCAACCGGGGCTCAAATCAGAGTTCAGAAGGAAACATACCAGAAGTTGGTCTCAAGCAGTAGTTAAAATACTTTACCCCATACCTACATCTTAGAGATGGTAAATTAGTTAATGAGGTCATTTCCATAAAGTTTATAAGCTTCTTGGAAATGTAATGATAGACAAATACTAGATATTATAAGAAATATTTTAGCACTTTAAGCTCTGTTTATAAAGTTGACCCTCTCAGTTAGGCTGAGAGACCCAGTTACCTGATATTCCCGGTGCTTGCTCTCCTTGGGGAGGGAAGTGACAAAGCTGACTTTTAAAATAGTCCTTATTACTATTTTAATGAATATTAAAACATTTATTAAGAATTCATAAAAAAACATTAACTAATCTTAAGGCAATTCCTGAAAAAGACTTACACCTGTGAAAACACATAAAGCACCCATGACAGTGGTTCACAGTCAGCATTTTATTTTACCACTTTTAATAACTTTTGCTGCACCATATTATATCATAATCTGCGTGTGGCTTGTCCCATGAGGCCAAGCATAAGAATAAAGAAATGGAACCATATTAAGGGCATTAAAACAAAACCATGGTTAGTACAGGTAAAATTATTTTTTAAAACAGGACATTTTCTGGATTTCTTCAAAGTTCTAGATATCATCACAATAATGTCAGAGTCATTTCTGGAGAAAAAGAAATGAACAATATTGATGTTATGTTAGTACTAAGATTATTGCTTTTTCTTTCTTTTGAAATAAAATTTAGGTGAATGTAATTAGAATTCTTATTCCAGAAGGTATGATTAATTTCAAAATTAGACTTAGACCACTGGAGGTGTCTTTCCTATGACATTGTCACTATGCCTATGAGAAAGCATGTATGTCTTCCAATTTATTTCTTCTTTTTCAAATGTATTAGTGATTGAAAGGAAGTAAAACACACATTAATAATTCAGACAGATTTCAACCTATCACACTTCCAAAACTAATATTCAATTCTTCTGCAACACATTTCTCCAACATCTTTAACAGGAGGTAGGTCTGCTATTCTACTGAAAGGAGCCTTGATGTTTATCTGTAAAGCCCTCTACCCACTCAATGCACTAAGCATAGAAAGAAAGACCTAAAAATAATACGAGATCATCTTGTAACTGAGCAGGACCCTATGGGGCCTTCCTGGGACAGGACACCCCGACCCCCATCCTCCACCTGCCTCTTATTTGTAGAAAAACTTTAGCCTCCTATAGGCCTTCCCCAAGTCCCAAAGACTAAATTTAATCAGAGAAGTGAGAAAAATACAGAAAGATAGGAAAATAGTCAAGCTAGACAAAATAATAATAGTTTAGCCATTAAACAAAATTAAGGACATTTACTTCCTTCTCAAGGGCTCTAGATAATATTCTGAGTCACATCTTTTGAGCTATTTTGCAGATACTGAAACTCTCACCAGGTGGAAGAAGTTAACTACACAATGACCAGACTATAGCCATGCATATGCTGGTCCATCTTGAACAATTCTAAGAACTGGCCTCAAGGAAATGGGAACAAACCAACTCTGGAAATAAAGATTAACTGTACTTAAAACAATCAAGATGGTGTTGGTCAGACTACCACATGGCCAATCTCAAGATGATTTTTGGAGCCGACTAAGCTGTTCTGCACGTAGACCCTACCCCACCCAGCCTATGCACCCCTGAAACTCCCCTTTAAAAAGCTCTTGCCCCCTGATTGGCAAGGGGGAGCTGGTTCTTTGGGACATGAGTTCACCTTCTCCCAAGGATTTCTGGCTTCCTCAATAATGCTATGTTTCATTTTACCCAACCCTTGTCTCTCAGTTTGGGATTCTTGAGCAATGAGAAGCCGAACCTGAGTTCGGTAGCAATCTTGTTCATCCAATCCCTGATTTTACTCAGAAAGGGAAAAGTTCACAAATTGAGTTTAGAAAATGCTTAAAAACAATTTTATATATATATATATATATATATATTTTTTTTTTTAAATATCTGTAAGTCCTTTAAGTTGGATTGAAAAATGATGACATCAACCACTTGCCCAGGTTTCAATCCCAATGCTAAAGTTTTATCAGCTGTGCAGCCTTAGGCAAACGACTTCACCTCTCTGATTTCAATTTTCTCATTTGTAAAATGGCGATAACATAATCTTTCTCACAGGTGTGATGTGATGACTACTGAATGGAATCATCCCATCATGTCCGCTGACACAACTGTAGTATTCCCATTTTACAGGGATTGTAGTATCTCTATTTAGCAGAGTACATGGCACATCACATCTAATGCTCAACCAAATGCTGTTGTTTTTCTTCAGACCTTACATTTAAAAAATACCTGCACACATTATTTGCTTAAGCTAAATAAAACATTCTATCCCAGGTAGCCTGAAATTAGTTTAGAGCATCAAACTCAAGCTTGAAGGTATATTTTAAATGTGTCAAAAGTCGTCGTCTGCATCAATCACTATTTTTACTCATTTGGATTTCTTTCCCGGTTACCTTAGTTGAAATTGAAAAAGTATATGTTCACGACACTGTTAAATTAAAATCAGGAATGTAACCATGTCAACTGTTCTGCAAATAGTGTGAAACACATTGTCATCTTTGATCTCAGAAAAGTGTTCACTCTGTAAAAGATAGTAGCCCTTCATACTAACTGTTTCCAAAGTCAGAGGAAAGAACAGGGTTTATACCACGTATAGATGCTAAATTATGCATGGAGAATGTTTTTTTTAATTATAAAAGAGGAGCGTGTCTCCAAAACAATGCATAGCTGGTGCCTAAATGCCCAGTTTGTTTTTATTATTACCAGAAATGTGCATATAAACTAATTTTGCAGGTTGGCTTACTGCACCTGTTTTTCAAATGATAGTCCTTAATGAATTGTCTTATTAAAAAATACATGCAGCCATAAATATGTAGGCCTTGTGTCAATTTTGAGACAACTGGTCATGTCCTACTTAAATATTAAAGCACGAGGTTCAGATCTCCTTCAGCTGTCTTTAGTATACCCAAGTAGTGTGTCAGGGCCTAACAGCAGCAAGGAAATATAGCCCACTAAAAAAATAAATCTTTACAAATATATCTTTCTCCCCTTGCTCTCACTAAAATTTCCACTTGAAACAGGTGAATGGGATAAATTAGTATCCATTGCAATTTCTACCCTTTACCTAGAATCCATGAGCCTTAGAACTTAACTCTCTCAAATTCTGCTTTACTTACTGTCCCACTGCTTTATTTGTTACAGGTGAGGAGACAGACCTAGAGAAATTGAGTGGTTCTTCCTACATTACACAAATAATTAGTGACTCAAGTGTGCCTGACTCTGGACATCCAGCCCAGTTTTTTTGTTTTTTGAAATAATAGCTACAACCATAGATTTACCTGGCAGGAAGTTTGGCTGTGATTTTCTTTTTTTTTCCACAAAAACAGGATTTCCTATGTTTTATTTAATAAAATAGGATTTCTTAATTGATATAAATTTTTATATTCTTTCTCAGAAATTTAATTCTTAAGATGTGCTTCAGCATGCTGTGAAAGAATGTATTATTTTTAGAAGTGAGTGCCACTTAATTCCTGTTAATTTTCTATAACAGATGGTATGGGTATTTGATTTATGCACTCACCTTCATGTAGCCTGCTAACTATTCATTTTTTTTTTTTTATCTGAGGACACTCTTTTTGTTCATCACTTTACCTTTTCCACTATATAAAATATTATTTCTAGAGAGAAAAAAGTGTAAGAGAAATTTTCATATTATTGAAATTGAGCACAGTTTGGTGATTAATTACATTGTTCTCATTACCTTCTCTGCCTGATGTTCAGGGCTCATTATTGCAGTGTGAATTCAATGGAACAGGGATCTTAACCAGGTGTGGGTTATTAAAGTGGCAGTGCCCAATTTGAAATTGTTAAATGAGATGTATCAAAGTTGATATGCTTAACTATGTTCTTCTAGAAAGAAAAGTGGTACTTGCTCAGGAAAATAACTCACATCTATCATGTGACAAAGATTTAAAACTCTACTTTCCTTGGGTAGAGCAGGAGGAATCATTGTATCTGTAGGACATACCAGTAGCTTCAAAACTGATACAGGAATATAGTTTATTAAAGGAATTTCCTGTCAGTCCTGTGGTTAGGACTCGGTGCTTTCACAGCTGGGGCTGGGTTCAATGTCTGGTGCCTGGTTGGGGAACTAAGATTCTGCAAGCCATGGGGTGCAGCCGAAAAAGAAAAATGCATGCCTTTTGGTAATTATAAAATCATTTATTCCTCATCTGTTACAAAGAGGATGTTCTCCTTCACTTAGAAGAAAATAAATAGTGTAGGTTGAAAGAGTACATGAAATATTAGTCTCTAATAACAATAAATTTAATTCAGGTTATAAAAATATTCTTAAAACTTTACTCAAGCTAACTAGCCTAAAGATGAGCTAACTTCTTCAGACAGATGAAAGTGTGCTCAAAAATCAAGTGAAAGTGGTTTCATTAAATTCTTCATAACTTTGATAGATCCACTATAACAACATCAAGGGTAGGCTCAAGTGATAGACTTGGGAGTTATAATGATGTCAGCTCCAGTTTAGAGAGGTCTCCATAACTACATGGTGCTAATTTCTGCCTCTTACGGTTAGATCAACAACAAGTTTGGCACAAATCAGAAAATTAAAATAGATTGACATAAATTGAGAGTTTGGGGGAATATATGACATTGCACAGAATTTGACAGTTTATAAAGCAATTCACAATCCAATCCTACACAAACTTTTTGAGCTAGGTACAATGGTTTCCATTTTACACATAAACTCAAGTTCAAAAAGGATACATTTCTTGCACCAAATTCCATATTAGTTAAGGATAGAATGTGGATTGCAACACTTTTTCTTCTGACTTCTCCATTGCCTCTACATAGATTGTTCATAAGTGGCTAAAGCAAAGTTTTGCAAAGATATATAATTCTTTGAGTCTGTAGTTGACATATTTGCCATCTTACTGTCTCTTACATGAGTACTGAAAGGTAGTAAAGGATCAAATGATGCTTTGTTGTGATTTCTCAGAAATTGGAGAATGGCAAAGGAAACCAGTGAATGGCTCTGTGTTACCAGGAAAGACTCAGAGGAGAAAAAAAATAAAGCTTAACCAGAATAAGATTTGGAAGAGTATTTGTTTTTATTGATTTTTGTACAAACAAACTTGTTTCACTATTGATTATACAAATTTATGTAAATTGACAATGAAAAGTTTCTACTAGTTAAAAACAGAATACTTGTTGGTGGAAAGGAATGGAGACTTCAATTGGTCTAAATTATATTTGATTAGATGAGTTTATATCACAGTAGCTTGGCTCAACAATCCAACAGAGAAGGAATAAAATGGGGAGATTACCAAGTAATGGTGGAGAAGGGGAATCAGAGGAAATGTGAAGTTTTTTGTACATATTAAAAGTATATCAAGCCTTTGTTAAGCAACTTCTTTGTGCATAGCTGAATAATCTTAGTTGAAATTTATAGTATTTTTAGGTCCAAAGCAGCTGAATATTATCCATTTCACATGGCTTAAATTAACAGCAGAAGCAGAGGACATGTATCTCAGGCTCTGGATATCTCATCCTGAGAGTAGATATAAACACATATCATAGCCCCGTCCTTTGTAAACCATGGAATCCAGATACTTTATTTAACTTTTGAACCTTAGTTTATTTGTCTACAAAATGAGTACAGCAGTAGTATCTATATCAAAGGTTCTTGGCGAGAAGACAAGATTATATACATCAAATATTTAGCATCATTCCTGGCAGATATCAATGACTCAATACATGTTATTATTAACATAAGTCCATGTATATATTAAGATTCTACAGGGCAGTTGAGAGAGAAAAAATATCTGTGATCCAGATTCCAATGCTGAATTGGGTAATTGTTATTACAAATGCAGAGAAACGAGTTAGGAGGTAAAATACATTGGGTACAAAAGGAGTTAGAAGAAATCCAGGAGGCCCTTCATTACAGAGATGGTCCTAAGCCAAACTTGGATCTTCAAAAGCCTATAGGATCTGGAGTAGGCATGGACAGCCTGGGGGAGATGACTCTAGCTAACACAACAGCAGGGATATCATAGATATTGCATTTGACAGCTGGTAAATTTGCTGTCTGAAGAGCTGTGCACAAAAATGTAGCTAAAAGGAAGTATATATTGAGCACAAACTTTAGTCAAGCACTGTTCTAAGTGCATTATCAGTTATCATATCAAATATTGGTAACTACCTTATGAGATAGGTAGTATTATTATCCCCATTTTACAGATGCAAAAAACGAAGAGCAGACAGGTCGTGGAAATTTCCTAAGACTGTATACTCAGCTAGTGTGTGGCAAAGCTGGGAAAGAGCCCCACATTCATGTTCTCAATCAATAAACCATATGTGTTTTGTGTTTCTGTAATCGGAAGCTACTTCTTGTGGGGAGTAGGTAATATGGCATTATATTGTTAAAAAAATATTCTGATGTCTGGGAGGGTAATGGCCTTCAGCAACAGGAAAAAGAATATCAGCTACCTTAAATTCCAATTATATCACATCAATCTTGTTCTTTAGAATGAAAAATATAGCATTTGCTCAGGTATAAGTTGACTAAACTAGCAAAAGAGAAAAAATTTGAAAGAGCCTATAAAAATTCTACTACACTATCATGGCATTACAAAAGTCTGTGTATGGCAAATCATATTTATGTTTTCTTCCTATACAACAATAACTACATGGAAACTTGGGTGTTGGAACTTAACTATGTCTGAAAATGGATTTCATATTGTGGCTAAATCTATCTGCTTCACCATTTGTACTGCATTCCAACGTGGAATAATTTCTAGTTAATTTATTTTACATGGAAAATGTACAATAAAATGATAGGTTAAATATAAAGAATGATTCAAATATAGGAGACCTGCAAAGTTCTGTTGAGTTCTCAAATAACTCCTGATTTTCCAGATGCAATTTATTCAACTTACCCTTATTATCTTCACTTTATTCCTCCAACAATAGGTCTTTAGGCCATTTTACGGCCCTATGGATATTAGCACTTCTAATAGGGGTTGGATAAAAAAGTGAGAGAAGGTGAAACTTAAATCAGCTCATTTTGCTGCTACTTTATTAGTTTTAAACTGAATCTTTTGAAAATTAGCAGCTCTAATGAAAGTCTGATTTATTTTTGATGTAGCACATCCAATTTTTGCCCTTTCTTTATTCAGCACTGTCAAAAAGAGTTTATTTGGTCCCATGGTACCTTCTACCAGCCTAGGCATGGGCATGTTCTAGGAAGTGTTATGTGGGCTTATGATAAAGGGGTGTGTGCTTTTTTTTTTTTTTTGGGTGTGTGCTTTTGAGTGTTATATTCAGTTATATACAAGGCTGTGACTCAAAAATGGCATTCCTAACTTCAAGTCAGCAGCAGTTATGTCTAACCAGATTGCACATGACAACTCTTTTGTCTTATGACTTGGATTCATTTCCATTTTTCTGCCTCTCCATTTCTCAACCTTCCCCAATATCCCAGATCTTCCTTCTCACATTGCCATGTCTGCACATTCTGCTCTCTCTGTTTGCACTGCCATGTCCCCTCATTCTCAGCCTGGCATACACTCATGTATCTGTCAAACATCTGCTCAAATAATGCCTTTTCTAATTAACCAGGCTATTGACTGGTCTCCTTCTGTGCTCCCATAGGATTCTACCCATGCTATTTATTATTTATCATGTTTGATTATCTCCCGCATTAGCTCATGAGTTCCTTGAAAGCTTATAATGCTCTGTATGATAGCCCAGTGTCTGGCACAGGGTAAAAACCCACAGCAGGTTTTCTGAATAAAAGTTAACATAGCTAACATGTTTGAGTGTTTCCTGTGTCAGTGTCACTCAGTTAGGCAACTTATACACATTACTCATGAACTCCTCAATTTGACTCTATGAACTAGGTACTATTAATATCCTTTTTTTCAGATAAGAAAACTGAGACACAGGGAGATTAAATAAATTGCCCAAGGTCACTCAGTGAACAAGTTGCAAAGTCAGGGATTTCAGCCATAGTAGTGTCTTCAGAGCCTGCGCTCACTGTGTATGGCCATTCTGAGTAGATGAAGAAATGAATGAATCACTGCGTGAAGCAAATGCTGCGTTTAGACGCTGCTTATGCATGCATGAAAATTTGGTAGCCCCATGTATTTACTGAGCATATATCAAATGCTAGATACAGAAGACACAGCTATCACTTTCAGAAAACTCAAAGAAGAAATAGACATTATGTTAATAATGGGTAAAAAGCTGTCATAGATATTCTTATACCAAAAGCAATAGGGACACAACAGCGAGAGGCTAGTCCTACAAAATTTGGAATAGTAAAAAGTTTATGGATGATTCTTAAGTCTTTCAAAGACGAGAAGGTTTTACCAAGTGAGAATCAGAGGAAGGGAAGGTCAGGTAAAGGGGCTACAAGAACAAAACATCAATATTCACATCAGTCCAAGTTAAAAATATAAATAAAATTAAATAACCGCCACCACCAAAAATCATTTACTGTAGTCCTGTTATATGTAAGGATACACCCACCATTCACATTTATCCTATATCATTTTATATATATAATATATATCTAGATATATATCCATACCTATATCTTTCTCTATATAGCTCTGAACCTGATATTCTGCCTGAGAAGAGAGTTTTGGTATGCCTTAGGCACTGGGCCTCTCTGTATCAGTTTGACCAGATCCTTTATGCTAACAATATGATTTATGGTGAATGCCTCTTTTGCTTGGTGGTGTGTGGAGAGATGGTGAAGGAGTGAACTGACCTCTAATAAAAAACCTGACACAAAGATTCAGATGAGCTTTCCTGATTGGTGACACTTTGCAAGTGTTATCACACAATCTTTCTGGGAAAATTAAGTATTTCCCTGTGAGGCTCAACTATGAGGAAAAGCCTGGAAGTGTGTGTCTGGCCATCCTGGAATTTCCCCCATGCACTTTTCCCTTCTGACTGACTTTAACCTCTATCGTTGCATTGCAATAAACTGCAACTGTGAATATAATATCTTCTGAATCCTATGGGTTCTTCTAGTGAATTATCTAGACTGAAGACAGCCTTGGGGACGACTGACCCAGAAACATTGACCTCATAGAATCAGTTGGGAAGTATTACCTTCTTTTGAATTTTCTGAAGGAGTTTGTGTAGAACTGGTGTTATTTCTTACTTAAATATTTGGTAGAATTCACCATCAAAGCTATTTGTTCCTGGAGTGTTCTTTGTGGGGATCTTTTAATTACCAATTGAAATGCTTTAATGGATTTAAGATTATTCAGGACTCCCCTGGTGGTGCAGTGGTTGAGAGCCCACCTGCCGATGAAGGGCATATGGGTTCGTGCCCCGGACCGGGAAAATCCCACATGCCGCAGAGCGGCTAGGCCCGTGAGCCATGGCCGCTGAGCCTGCGCGTCTGGAGCCTGTGCTCCGCAACGGGAGAGGCCACAACAGTGAGAGGCCCACGGACCGCAAAAAAAAAAAAAAAAAAAAAAAATAGATTATTCAGGTCATTTATATTTTCTTGAATGAGTTTTGGTAGTTTGTGTTTTTCAAGGAATATCATCATTTCATCTAAGTTGTTAAATTTATCTGCGTAAAGTTGTCCATAATACTCCCTTATATACCTTTATATATGCAGAATCTATAATGATGTCACCTATTATTATGAATATTGGTAATTTTTTGTCTTCTTTCTTTTTTATCCTGATCAATCTGGCTAGCAGTTTATCAATTTTATTTTCTCAAAGAATTGGCTTTTGGTTTTGTTGACTTTTTATATCGTTTTTGTCTTTGATTTAATTAATTTAATCTTTGTTCTTTATTATTTCCTTTCTGCAGCTGACTTTGAGTTTCTTTTCTCCTCATTTTCCAGTTTCTTAAGTGGAAACTGAGTTCATTGATTTAATTTGATTTTTTTTTGTTTAGTATAAGCATTTAGTGCAATAATTCTACCCCTAATTACTGCCTTAATATCAACCCCCCAAATTTGATAATTTGCATATTCAAAACATGATTTGCATTTTTATATTCAGTTAGCATGGATTATTTGGAAGTATGTTCTTAGTTCCCCAAATTTAGGAATTTTCCAGAGCTCTTTCTGGAAATTTCAGATTTAAATGAGAATCTTTCATTTCTCATTTAATTCCATTTTGGTTTGAGAATATACACTGTATGTCCTAAATCCATTTAAGTTTATTAATTTTTTCATAGTTCAGAATATGATCTATTTGGTAAGTATTTTATATGTACTAAAAATAATATGTATTCTCTTGGTGTTGGGTGGCATGTTTGATAAATGTCAGGTTGGTGAAATGGTTTATTAGGTTGTTCAGCTCTTCCATATTATTAAAGATCAATCAAGCAAAATTATTGATTCTACCAATTGTATTGCAATTTCCCCATAATGTGGATTTTCCCATTTCTTCTTGCAGTTATAGCTGGTTTTGTTTTGTATATTTTGAAGCTATATTCTTAGGTGCCTAAACATTTAAGATTGTTATATACTCCTATTGAATTGACCCTTTATCATTTGAAATGACCTTTTTTATCTCTAATAAGGTTCTTTGCTTTGATATGCATGGCATATCTTTTCTATCCTTTTAATGTTAACCTATTTGTATCTCATTATATATAAGTGTGTTTGTGGTAGGTAGCATATAGTTAATGTTTGCTTTTTTATCCAATATGACAATCTCTGCTTTTTGATTGGGATGTTTTATACCACTTATGATTAACTGATTATTTATATGGTTAGTAGTAAATCTATTTTGCTTCTTTTTCTTTTTACTCATATGCCCTTTGTTCCTGTTCCTCACTTTTTCTGTACTCTTCTTCCTTTGATTAATTAATTTTTATGATTTCATTTTATTCCTTTTGTTACTTTCTTAGCTATAACTTTTAAAATATATATTAGTGGTTGCTCAAGAGTTTGTAGACTATCTTTAACTTATAACAGTATACCTTCAAGCAATATTATACCACTTCATTTAGAGAATAAGAACATTACAGTACTTTATTTCCATTTCTTCCTTACTGATCTCAGTACCATTATTTTTATTCATTTGACTTTTACATATCTTGTAAACCCTGCATTTTATTGTGTTTACTTTTGCTTTAAAAAGTCAATTATGTTTTACAGAGATTGAAATAAAAAGGAAAGTTACCTTGTATATGTTCCCATGTAATTGTCATTGCAGTTAATTTTGTTCCTTTGTGTAGATCTATATTTCTATGTGGTGTCATTATCTTTCTCTATGAAGGACTTTCTTTAACATTTCATGTAGTAGAGCTCTGCCAGTGATAAATTCTCTCCATTTTTGTATATCTGAAAAGATTTTATTATTGTCTTTATTTTATTATTATTTTTTTTTTTGCAGTACACGGGCCTCTCACTGTTGTGGCCTCTCCCGTTGCGGAGCACAGGCTCCGGACACGCAGGCTCAGCGGCCATGGCTCACGGGCCCAGCTGCTCCGTGGCATGTGAGATCTTCCCGGACCGGGGCACGAACGCGTGTCCCGTGCATCGGCAGGCGGACTCTCAACCACTGTGCCACCAGGGAAGCCCCTGTTGCCTTTATTTTTGAACATATTTTTTTTTGGATAAAGAATGTTAGGTTGATAATTTTCACCCTTGTCAGTACGCTAAAAATGATGTTCCATTGTTTTTGCTTGCTTTGTTTACAATAAGAAATTGCCTTTTCTTCTATATGTAATGTCTGTCTTTCCATCTCCTTTTTAGATTTTTCTCTTTATCACTGGTTATGAGAAATTTTATTTTTTATGTCCGTGGTGTATTTCTATCCATAATTTTTGTCATAGGTCCACTGAGTTTATCGGATCCCTGGGTCTATAAATCTCTTCTAATTTGGAATTCTTTTGGACATTATTTCTTCAAATTTTTCCCATGCCTCTTTCATTTCAGGGACTCTATTTACACAAATACTAGGCTACTTGAAGCTATTCCAGAGCTCACTGATGTTCAGTGCATTTTTTAAGTCACTTTATTTTCGGTAACAGTTGGGATTGTTTCTATGGCTATACCTTCAAGTATACTAATCTTTTCTTCTGCAACATCTAATCTGCTGTTAATTCCATCTAGTATTATTTTTGTGTTAGCCATTGTATTTTTATTTCTACAAGTTAGATTTGGGTTTCTTTTATACCTTCTCTACTTACTTTTTGAACATATGAAATACAGCTGTGATAACTTTAATGTCTTTGTTAATTGTAAGATCAGAATTTATTCTCAGTCAGTTTCAATTGATTGATTATTCTTCTCATAAATGGTATTTTTTCTGTTTCTTTCCATGCCCATTAACTTCTGACTGAATGCCAGACACAGTTAATTTTACCTAGTAGTGAATTGGATATCTTTGAATTCCTATAAATACTCCTGAGCTTTGTTCTGGGATACAGTTAAGTTACTTGGAAATAGTTGGATCCCTTCAGATCTTGTTTTTTTAAAGTTTGTTATGTGGTACCAGTAACATATTTAGTTTAGGCATGATTATTCCCTAATGCTGAGGCAATACCTTAGGGATACCTACCCAATACCTAGCAAATTACAAGTTTCTCCAGTATAGCTGATGAGAAAAGACACTTTCCAGACTTATGTGTGTGCCAGATTCTCTTTTCTCTAATATTTTTTGGTCAGTTCTTTCCCTCATCTTGGATAGTTTCCACACATGCATATGCTAATCAGTACTCTACTGAACTCTCGAGGGTCTTCCTCTGCAGATCTTTGGAGTTCCCCTGCTGCACAATTACATTTTCTCTAATAATCTCTCCTGAGTACTCAGGCATCATGGTCTTTCTGGTTTCTTAACAAAGTCTCTCCTATTCAGGAAGTCTATTAAGCTCTGCCTGGACACCCTTCCCTCCTAGGAAAATTATAAGGCTCATGCCATTTATTTCATGTATCTCAGGGACACTGTTCTTTGCTGTCTAATATTTCATATCTTAAAAACCATTGATTCATATATTTCATTGTTTTCTGGTTGCTTTAGGCAGATGCAGAAGTCTCTTAATAATAAACAGCATTTCTTGATTTCATTACAGTCCAACTTATTAATGTTTTAAAATAATTTGTGTTTTTTGTGTCCTGCTTAAGAAAAATCTTTGCCTCTTCCAAGGTTACAAAAATGTTGTATATTTTCTCCTTAAATTTATGTTATATCATCCACATTTATGTTAATTATTCATCTGGAATTGATTATTTGGTATAGCATGACGTAAGGATCAAAATTTTTTTTAATCACATAGATATGGAGTTGACCCAGCACCATTGAAAGAATCACTCCATTTTCATTACACTTTAATATTGTCTTTATTATAAATGAGGTGACTACATATGCATGGAATTTCTGTCTCATCTAATTGTTGAGTTTGTCTATTCTTGTACCAATACCAATTTGTTATAATCATCAGTCTCATAATAATCATTGATGTCTATATTATAAGTAATCCAGATTTGTTCTTCTTTAAGAATATCTAGGCAAAATTTTGCCATTTGCATATCCATGCTTTTATATTTTTTGTAAAGATAAGTTTCATTATAATATCATACATCCTTATTGTGAAAATAGGAAAAATACAGAAAAGTAGAAAATGGGAAACTGTTACTCATAATACATCTCCCAGAATTACCAAATTTTACTATTTGAAAGTATTATTTCTATTCTTTTGTTTCTGTTGATTTTTAGAATTAAATGATATAGTGAAATTATGCTACCTGCCTTTTCAAACATCAAATTTGTGACTATATAATCAATGTAATAATTCTATTATAAAAATTGAGAAATAAAGAATATACATATTTTAAAACATTCATTCTTACCACTGTTAAAATTTTGCCATATCAATTGACAGGTTTTAAATGCATTTTTTATAGTCTCATGAGATTATGACGTAATGATTTTTAAACATCCTGAAACAAAACTTCACATATCATAGAAGAAATGAAGCTGGACTCATGACAGAAAATATATTAACTAAGTGGCTTATGGACTTTTCACAATTAAAAAATTAATGACTCAATCCATTTTTAAGAGTTTTAATGAGACAGAAAGTCATTGTTCAAGTTCCTGGAAAATTACAATTATGGTTCTTAAATCTACTTTTTTTTTTTTTTAGAAGTTGAGAAAATGAGGGAAAAAATGTATTTGTGGATAATTCTTCTCCCATAGTGCTACAGTCAAGTAAATAGTTTAGTCATTGAAATGATTACTGGATTAAGACATTCTTATAGTCTTACTGAATATAAAAATTTGCATCTGAACTATGAAGCCAAGCTGGGAATTTATAAGTAAATTTTTTTAGAACTCAGGAAATACATGAGAAAGAAATGCCAAGAAGAGGATAATGATTTACTCACAGGTTTTTAAATCTATCTAAGGGATATTAAATTACTTGATTTGAAGCCTAAAATATGCAAGGGAAAAATACCCAGTTCTAATTTTCTGTTGTTTCCTGTTTTTTTTTTCCCTGTATGCATGAATATATGCATTTATTTATCATCTTTTGGTCAGCAAGAGTGGTTCTTAAGTACTTTTTAATAAATTTGGGGTGTGTGGTTTATTATGATTTTTTTTGATATATTGAAAATATTTTTCTGTTAACTCTCATGTATTTAAACTATATATAAAATACTTGGGTTACTCTGTCTTTATTTCACACCTCTATGGGTATTCTTCTAGCATCTACTAGAGTTGGAATTTTTTTAATCTTTGTGGGTAATCTATTATTCTTTTAGGCACCTATATCATTTTTTTCCTTTATGGAAAGTAAACTATTTTTCCTTTATGGAAAGTAAACTATTCTATGAGATTGTATCAATGTGTGGAACTCTATTGACTAATTTTGCAGTTCAGATAACCTTTTACTTTGTATATTTATATTTCCCCCTCTCCTTAAGGAAATTATTCATGGCTTATATCTTTATTTATCACTTCACTTTCAATTATCTTATTTCCTTCTGAGATAGACTTACAACATGTAAATTAAATTTTATTTCTTTATCATCCATAGCTTTCATCTTTTCCTTAATCAAATTCACTTTTGGCCATTCTCTCTGCATTGTATCAGGGAGCATTTGATGTTTACTGATCATGTCCCTAATTATGTCCCTATTAGAAATTTTTGAAAAATGTTTAAGATGATTTTTTTCATCACACTCATGTACTTTTTTACCTGTTTCTCTACATCTCTTGCTTTTCTCTCATACAAATTTGCTTTAAATCTCAACATAGCTTAAACTCTCCTTTCTCTCCCATATTAGACACCATGTCTTTGTGCATTCTATCGGGTATTCTTCATGCAGAGTAATCTTTTGAAAATCGAATCACAAGTCTAATCATGTGATTCCCTTGATTAAAATTCTTCAATCAGGGACTTCTCTGGTGGTCCAGTGGTTGGGACTTTGTCTTCTAATCCAGGGGGTGTGAGTTCGATCCCTGGTCAGGGAGCTAAGATCCCACATGCCTCACGGCCAAAAAACAAAAAAAACAGAAGCAATATTATAACAAACTCAATAAAGACTTTAAAAATGGTCCACATCAAAAAAAATATTTTAAAACATTCTTCAGGGCTTCCCTGGTGGTGCAGTGGTTGAGAGTCTGCCTGCCAATGCAGGGGACGCGGGTTTGTGACACGGAGCGGCTGGGCCTGTGAGCCATGGCTGCAAAAAATTCTTCAATCATTTCCTACTGCACTTAGTAAAAAACAAAGAAGCAAAATGTCTGAAAAGACACTGCATGAATTTTTCTGTTTCTATTGTTATATCTAGGAACTCTTCTCTTTCTTCACTGCTTTTGCATATGCTTATTTAATATGAAAATTTCATTTCTATAGGCACAACACCACAACAATGTTAATATTTTTAAAATATATTTAATATCTTGAACTATTAAAATTCAAATACTCATAGGTTCTTCTCAAGGGATTTATATGATGTTGAAAATCTATTGCTTAGAAAATTTCCAAATATATTAAAGTACAGATTTATACTTCTTTCATGGTATTTGTATGTTTGATTTAATATTTGCTTGTGATTCTCTCACAAGCAAGACTGACTATACATAATAAATTGAATAAACTCTATTGCAAATTTTGATATCCATTTAGGCAATAACAAACACTGTCATAATTTAGTAATCATTTCAATAACTAAGCTATTTACATGATTGGAACACTGTGGGAAAGGAATTACCTACAAATATGTTTTATGCATTTTCTCAAATCCTTTAAAAAAATTAGATTTGAGATCCATAATTGTCATTTTCACTGTCAAGGAACATGAACAATGACTTTCAGCATCATTAAAACTCATAAAAATTAATTGAGTCGTTGAGTTTTTTAATTGTGAAAATTTCATTAACCATTCAATTGAGGATATTTTCTATCATGTGTCCAGCACCATATCTTCTTACTGGGATATGTGAAGTTTTGGTTCAGGATGTTTAAAACTCATTATGTAATAATCCTATGAGACTATAAATATGCACTTAAAATCTGTCAATGAATATGGCAAAATTTTAAAGGTGATAAGAAATGAATATTTTAAATATAATATATATTAATATAATTTATAATCTTTATTTCTCAATTTTCTACAGTGAAATTATTACATTAATTGTATAATCACAAATTTGATGTTTGAAAAGCCAGGCAACAAAATTTCACTGTATTATTTGACCTTAATTCTAAAAGTTCTTTGCACAGTTTAGGTCAAGTCTTTTATCAGGTATGACTTTTGCAAATATTTTCTCCCAGTCTGTGACTTGTCTCTTCATTCTCTTGATATCATCTTTTGCAGAGTGGAGGTTTTAAATTTTAATAAGTTCCTGTTTATCAATTATTTTTTCATGGATTATTCCTTATAGTATTGTATCTAAAAAGTCATTACCAAACCCAAAGTCATTTAGGTTTTTTCCTATGTTATCTTCTGGGAATTTTATAGATCTACATTTTACATTGAGGTCTATGATCCATTTTGAGTTAATTTGGGGAAGTGTATAAAGTCTGTGTGGACATTCAGTTTTTTGCACATGGATATCTAATTGTTCTAACACCATTTGTAGAAAGACTATCTTTTCTCCATTATATTACTTTTGCCCCTTTGTCAAAGATCAGTTGACTATATTTATGTGGGTCTATCCCTGGTCTCTCCATTCTGTTCCATTGATCTATTTATTATTCTTTTGCCAATACCATACTGTCTTGATTACAATAGCTTTATAGTAAGTCAGTGTCTGATAGTGTCAGTCCTACAACTTTTTCTTCTCTTTCAATATTGTGCTGACTATTCTGGATCTTTTGCTTCTTTATATAAACTTTAGAGTGAATTTGTTGATATCCATAAAATAACTTCTTTGGATTTTGATTGGAATTACATTGAATCTACAGATCAAGTTGGGAAGAACTGACATTTTGACAATATTAAATCTTCCTATCCATAAACATGGAATTGCCCTCCATTTATTTATTTGCCTTTCATCAGGGGCTTGTAATTTTCATCACATAGATTTTGGACATATTTTGTTAAATTTATACCTAAGTATTTCATTTTGGATAGGGTCTAATATAAATGGTATTGTGTTTTTAATTTCAAATTCCAATTGTTTATTGATAAGATATAGGCAAGAGATTGACTTTTGTATGTTAATCTTGCATGCTGCAACCTTGATATAAGTGCTTATTAGTTCCAGGAGTTTTTTGTCAGTTTTTTCATATTTTTACCTAGATGATCATTTCATCTGTAAACAGACAGTTTAATTTCTTCCTTCCCAATCTGTATACCTATTATTTCTTTTTCTTGTCTTATTGCATTAATAGGACTTCCAGTACAAAGTGGAAAAGGAGTGTTTGGAGGGGCTTTCCTTGCCTTGTTCCTCATTTTAGTGGAAAAGTTTTTAGTTGCTCATCATTAAGTATGATGCTGTGTAGGTTTTTTTTTTTTTTTTTGGTAGATGTTCATTATCAAGTTGAAGAAGTTCCCTTCTATTTCTAGTTTTCTGGGAGTTTTGAGAGGGTGCTGGTTTTTATCAAATGTTCTTTCTATATTTATTTCTATGACCATGTGATTTTTTCTTCATTACCCTGACATGTAATGTATTACATTAATTGATTTCTGAATATTGGATGAGACTCACAACATGTAATAAATCCCACTTGGTTGTGGCGTATCATTCTTTTTATACACTGATGGATTTGATTTGTTAATATTTTATTGAGACTTTTTGTATCTACGCTTATTAAAGACATTGGTCTGTAGTTTTCTTTAAAATCATTTTTGTTGTTTTGATATTAAGCTAATGTGGGCCTAATAAAATGAAATGGAAAATAATTCTTCTGCTTCTATTTTCTGAAAGAGATTGTAGAGAATTGATATAATTTCTTCCTTAAATGTTTGGTAGAATTCACCAGTGAACCTACCTGGGCCTGTTGATTTTTTTTTTTTTTTGGAAGTTCATTAATTGTTGATTTAATGTTTTAATAGATTTAGCCTATTCAAATTATCTATTTTTTCTTGTGTGAGTTTTAGCAGATTGTGTCTTTCAATACATTGGTACATTTCTTCTAGGTTATCAAATTTGTTGTCACAGATCTGTTCATAGTATTCTTTTATTACAATTTTAAAGTCCATAGAATCTGTAGTGATGTCCCCTCTTTTATTTTTCATATTATTAATTTGTGTCTGTCATTTTTAATTAGCTAACCTGTCTAGAGGCTTATCAATTTTATTGAACTTTTTAAAGAATCAGCTTTTGGTTTTCTTATTTTCTCTATTAACATCCTATTTTCAATTTCACTGATTCTGCTCTAATTTCATACTTTTTCTTTTGTTTATTTTAGATTTCATTTTCTCTTTAAATACCATTCAATACTTTAAAAATATTTAGACATATTTAGACATATTGATTTATTCTCCATTTTAGAAGTTACCTTATATTGCTAAATTGTGTCATAGGAGTTGAGAACTAAATTGTGTCATAGGAGTTGAGAAAACCTTTATTCATTGAACGGGTGTCATATGCCTTTTTGGAAGTAGGAAATTAACTCATCTTTGTCACCAAAGCTATTTTGTAGCAAAGATTTTTATGCATACTGCTTTGTGTAGTATATATTCTGAGCTTTATAATCCAGTTATTTAAATAAGTGTTTTGCAAACTGCTAAATATATCAGATGGTGGTCCTAAATTTTACTACAAAGAAGAGCTGACATTTATCACAAATGTATTACCTAACAGATATATACTAATTCGGGTCAACCCCACAACAGCCTTATGAAACTAGTTACCCCACTTTTACAACCAATCAAAAGGAGGTTTAAAGAGAAACTAACTAATTTGCTTAAAGTCTTCCACTTTTAAACTATCAAATTTATCATCAAACATAAACAGTTTGGATGTAGAACCCCTGGTTTTAGCCACTAAGCTACCTAATTATTTCAGCAATAGATTATTCTTAATATATGAATGGTAACAAGAAGCACTTGCATTATATACATATTTATATGCAATCTGAATAATTTAAAATAGAAAATCAATTAAATTTACCTAAAATCATCTGAAAGTCCTTAGGTAGATTTCACCCAATTTATCAATATAATAACCAGTTTAATAACCAGCATTGTTACTAGGTTATGGTTCTTCAAATTAAAGACAGATGAAAAGAAGCAAATATTATTTTAGCACCTCTTCTTAATATATTCAAATTATAGTTTTGCAAAGAAAATAGAAACAAATATTTTGAAAAAATATAGATAACCTAATAACCAATAAAACAATTAATTTAGGAAATTGACTCTTTAATGAATGGAAATAATCCTCTTTTAAAGATCACTTGTTAGTTTCTGATGCTTACTATTTTGCAACTTGCTTTTTAAAGAGCCCTTTTGTAATTCAGAGTTATCATTACCAAGGAACACAAAAAGCATTTCTAAAATAAAAACAGCATTTGGAGCACATCTGTTTCAATGATATACTTTAAAGAAATTTGCATCTATTCAAATCTGAGGGCTTGTGTGTTGTTTTGAGAAGGTTCTCTGCATGACTCAAAATTAGCCTGTGTATCAGGAGAGATAGATGTTGCCATGGCAAGTACACATTTTTTAATTGAATAGCAAACTAATAGGCACATAAAACCCACATAACTTGTTGGCACATAACTTGCCTCTCCTGGGGCCACAATTAAATATATTCCTCTTCTAAAATATTTTGCTATTTTTTCTGTGTTTTGTTTAGATAGTAGAGTCATATATCTCCTTTTGTAGCCTGAAAACTTTCTTTCCTCAGCCACCCAGTCCTCCTCACTTCCCTTCACTGATGGAATTTTCCTAGTGCAAGGAGGAACTGCTTTGTATACAAAGAAGGTATTTATTAAGATGTTAAAAGTTATACAAACCCATGCTCTAATTCCTAATAAATAACCTGAGTATTCCCATCTAAAACATTATGGGGAAGCAATACAAAATATGACTCAATAAATTCCTCATTTTCATTCTAGAGTTCCCCATAAAACAGGGATTCCTGTATAAAATGATTAAAAATGAACACTTTCAGATTTTACTAGATAAAAGTCATTAGCTAAATTTGCAAACTTAAAACCACCCTGTTCACTCAGAAGTCTGGTACTTATTAGTCTTAGAGCCTTTCTCTGCTTTCTTACACCCCACCTCCACCCCATCCAACCCAATTTATCCATACCTTTCATTGACAAAGCAGTAAAAGCTTTTGTCTTTTTTTTTTCTTCTTCACTTGCATATTATCGACTCACATTTCCTTATTCATCCTTTACTTCAGAAAGGAAAGCCCTTTCATGGCATTTCACAGGTGATACAGCAATCTGCAGGATGGTGCTCTGCCTCCTTTTCCCATTTTGAAGATTATTTTTCCTGGTTTCACTTTAATCACAATGAAGCATGTGGAGAGGACAGTCATTTGGACTCCTACCCAGGTTATATTTGGAAGCACATTGATAAATTTTTAAGTAGACATTGTATTTTACAAAGAATGCTCTTCTGAGATCACTCTGGCTTGAACAATAAGAAAATTCAAGACTACGGGAGGCGAGCACAACAGGATATCCATAAGTAACAACCCCTGCTTATCAATGAGGGGGAGCTTAAGAGACTTGTTCCTGACTGTGACAAACAGTGAGCAGAATTTTTAGAGAGGCTGTAAGTAGAGAAGGAACACAAAAGATAACTGTGGAAAAGATTTGGTGTAGTGCCCTAAGATAGCTTCCTGGTGCAAATCAAGAGCGACTTAGAACAATAGTGACTGATGGGTCGTTTCAGCAGCTGCTTGGAATTTTATTCTATTGCCTTGTAGAGTTCACCCACCTTTGTTTTCTCACTTTGATTTCAGAGTTCATTTTTCATGATGTTCATTTTTTATGATGAAAGTGGACCTGTCTTGAAGGAATAGATGAATAGTGCCTTGTGGGTTCAAAGACACCTTTAACAGCTTGGAACAAAAGGAAATTATTATACAGATCAAGAGACTACATGGAAATGTTTTTACCGATTTTAAATAAAATATAAACAGCTGTGGAGAGAAGCAAGTCACAGTAACAGTTGTTACCAATCCATTAATAATCTGAACACAAATTCAATCCTGTTCATTATGTGTAACCCACATTCCTCTATGGGGAAAAGAGTCAGATTTGAATGTGTAAAAAATGGATTAAACAGCAAATCAGAACAAATATAGAGAAAGGAAATGGTGGATCAAGCCTGAATTTATTGTGTAATTTTCTTGAAAACCAAGTAATCAATATTTTCTAGTTATGTAATGAGTTGTGCTAATAGTGATAGCCTGCTTTTATTGGCTACCATTCAAGGGACTGTCATTTAAACGATGAAACACTCTTTCCTCCTGTCTTCTTATATTTCCCATGCTAGTAAAATGCAGTCTTAGTTTCTAATCAGGAGCATTCAGCCTTTCTGGATAGCTGCTTATTGAAACAGAAAAAGTATTCCTCATTTATCCTTATAATTCACATCTAAACTTGCTATGTGACTTAAATTCTCCTAATGATATACCTTACTAAATCTCTCAAAGTCCCTTTGATGTGTGTGATCTATTGGGTGGAAATAAGTAAGAGATTGTGGAATTCTTTCTGAACATCTTATTTGGTTGTGAGTTACAGAGACCAAACAGGAAGAGATTATGTTCCACTTTGCATTAAAAGACATAAATGCAGCAAAAAGATTTCGCCAAAGCAACTTGATTACTCTCAGTTGTATTTGTATTGGTGTCACATTATATAATAGAACAGAGACCATAGCAACCAGAAAGACTACATCAACTTTTTTTTTAAAAGTTGGTGTACACAGTTAATGTCATCTGGTTTTAGAGTAAAATGATTATAGAAAATGAGATTGCACAGAGCAACGGGAATGTCTCTCCTCCCAAACAACTGACCTGTCTGTTGGGTATTCTTATGTACTTGCTCAAAGTAAGACAATCCTTTCTTCTTCAGGGTGCCGCAATACAGCTACTCTATGTTACATTAAATAAACAAGGAGGTCATTAGACTAAGGTACTTCTAATGCCTTAGCAGCCTACATAAGCAACCTAAAACCTAAGTGTCAACACCTCAAGGTTAAGAAATCAAAACTTAAGGACAACCAATCACAAATGGCCAAATAAGGCAACCACTTGAGCTATAGCCAAATAATTTTCTTACTTTGCTTCTGCCTTTCCTCTGAAAAAGTCCTTCCCCTCATTCCTGTCGGTGGATCTCCCTAGCCACTTCTGGTTTGGTACTGGCCAACTGAAATCCATTTTTGCTCAAACAAACCTTTAATATTTTTAATATGCCTCAGTCTGTCTTTTAACATCTATCAGCATGAAAATATTTGCTGTAACTATGCTATGCTGGATGGGTTTCCTAACAAAAATAGCTTCTCAAATTATACTCCCTTGGAACACAACTTGAGAATCATTAAGAAGTATTACATTCCATCTAACAAAAAGCCGCTTAAGTTATAGGTACTCCCTTACAGAGAAATATAATGTGTGCATAAAGAATCCTAACTGATGTAGGAAATCCATGGAATTCTAGGAAAAACAAGCCATAAAAAATTAATTTAGTTTTTGAATAAATGCAGAAAGTTGGCTCGAATGTATTTATTGAAGGCAATGCATCATGATTATAAAAATGTCACATAGGTACACTATTAATAAAATCTTCTTCCCTACCTATTGTATAGAGAAAAACAATATCTGTGACCTTACCGAAATGTTCATACATTTTCCTATGCTATATTTTAAATTTCTTTCCTCTTCACGTTTAGATCTTTCTAATGTCTTTGATCATCCCATAGGAAAAAATAAGAATAATAAAATGGCTTTTAACAGAAAATCTCTTGCTTAAAAGAGTAAATAAATGGCTCCATTTTGTAAGTAAAATGAATATGTGGTATGTTCAGTGGTGACCTAGCGTACAATGAAGGAAGAAACATATTTAATAAGCTCATTAGTGGTATTTATTAGCACACTTATGCAAGAAAGGAACGATCATAAGGAACAACATTTTCATCATGCAAAGTACCCCCTGGAGAGCCTTATTGTCCCCAGGAAATCCAAACATGAGCCATGTTAACATCTGAACAATGGTATTTCTAAACAAAGTAATTAACAGGCATATGTGTCCTGATGATCTAGACATCAAAGGACAAAAATTTCACATCAAAATCAAACAATAAAACATCATACAGGAAAGGGCAGTTTTTGTTGTTCTAGCAAATCTGGCCTGATGCATTTTTAAAGTATAGTTATATATGGTTATACTGAGAAAATATATTTTTTTTCTCAATGACTTTCATTTCAAATTTTCTGTTTACAAGTCAGAGATGATTTTTCTCAATTTTTATGTTCCATGAGCCTAGGATTTGGAACTCAAACCGCATTCTCACTGTCTCTTCTCCCGGCCACTGATAAAGATCTGTAATTACAATGAGGCCAAAAATTTTCTTGATGATGTCAAGAGGCAGAACACAATCTCCCCTGGTCTTTCCTAAACACATTACTCTGCTATGCCACCTGTCAAGGTTTCTTAAGTCAGTAAAGCAAAAGGCAGGGCTGGAAAGAATAGAAATAGCCAGAATGCTTTTCCCTCTTCTGCACAGCACAGGCAAGCTGCACAACCTTTACTTTGTCCTGAAAGAGCCTACCAAGGCTTTGCTCTGTGTCCCAGAGTCAAATTCCAGCTTAGGGCCAAATTCTAGATCAGACCCCCTCTGTTTACCAAAGCCAGTAAAGTTGGTCTAACTGATTTTTATTATTTATGAGTGAACTTTTGTGACACTCCCTTTCTTCTCCCATTGTCTGAGCCCCTCCCTCTGTGTGTGAGAGGCAGTGTGGAGTAATGGTGAAGGCCATGACCTCTGGAGCCAGATTCCCAGGGTCCATTGCTTGGTTCTGCCATTCAGCAGCTATGTGATTTGGGACAACTAACTATACCTCTTGCATCTCATTTTCTGTGAAATGTGGATGAGTATTTATATCTGCAAGTTGCTTTTATGAACTGAAAGCCTAAAACAGCTACAAGGGCTTAGAGCAAGGCTTTGTACACAAGGAGTGCTATATATATATGAAAACCCTTGTTGTTATTACTGCTATTATTATTTGATATTATCTATAGCAGACACTTGGCTCACTTAGCGTATGTTCCAATTGTCTTCTAGTTTCCTTTTCTTTACCATATTGAGGCAGGAAAGCTAAAAACAAATTTTCTTGCTCCCCTTCCAATGAGGCTGGAGGCCTGTGATCAGTTTCTTCCAATCAATGCACCTGCATAATGTGGCAGCCAATCAGAAGGAATTCAGATGTTCTGGACAGCATGGTGGAATATTGGCATCCAGGACAGCCATAGGGTCCTAAGAATGGGTATCAACTTCACAGCTGTTTCCCCTAGAAGAGTCTCATGGTGTGGTTGGACATTTTCCCCTGACTGCGACACACAAATCTTGTTCTCTGACCTTCTCCATGTTCCATAAACTATCAACTATGCCTCAGTAAACCTATTTCTTCTTTAACTAGCTGCAATGCATTTTGCCACCTGCAATAAAGAACCCTGGCTGTCACACCATATCATTTAAGATTCCATGGAGCAGTGTGGCCCTATCTTGTAAGTGTGACTACAGTGTAATAAGGTTGTACCTCTCATAGAGAAGAGGGACCACTCTCATGCATGTGACAAATCCTGCTCTGTACAATTGTCAAATAGGTGTATTCCATTCCTGCAATTCTTTATGCCACTTTCAGCTACAAATTTCCAGAGAATTAGGATGCGACATGATTGCGACATGTCCATGGCTCTCCCCCTGCACTTTGTGCTTTTTCTATTGCCTTTCCTTCTCCGTAGGCCAGGTACACATGGTCAGCAAACAAATCCAATGCCTAATTTTGTGTCACTGGAGAGCAAAGAAAATTCAGTGTAAACAACGTAGACAAAGATTTCTAGCTTATAGATGGTCTCAAACTTTCCAGAAATTTCTGGTTCCATTTCCAATTCCACCCTTCTGTGAATAGCTCTTCAAGCTAATTTTCTGTTCACTTAATCACTAAGGAGTCAAGATTTTTCTCAAGGAATCATGAATCAAAACTGCCTAGTTAGATAAAAGCAGAGTTGAGAACAAAATATAGATCTTCCAGTTTCTTGTCCAGAACTGTTTTTACAACTCTTTACTACCAATCTTGATCAGGCCAGGAGTTATCCTCAGTTCAGGCATAATCTAGCTGGAGAAAAGAGTGCTGCATGCTTCCAGACTCTTTATGTTGCAGAGACTAGATTTTCATTGAAAGCTTTTTAATAGACTTGTCATGGTCATTGACTGGTGAGGGTATCACAATGCTCACCCTAATACCATGGAGTCATCTAAGTGACTGTTGCCACTTGGATTAATCTTATCTGATTAAATCATGATCATTTAAGATATATTTAATCTTACTAGCATGAATAGTAATAACAGGACTCAATATTTTAGTATATATTATATTTAGAGCAATTATATTTAATATCTTTGATCCCTCAGGGTGTTTTATTTGTGATTTGTGATGCCAAATTAGAAAGGTTGTCTATTGGTACCACAAACGCATCCAGGAATTTAGAAAGTAAATTTGCTCCAAGGAGTCTCCAGAGTATTTTGGCATTCTCTGTCTGCAGTGCCCTTCCTTGTTCCTAGCGCTTCCCTCTCTACATGCTATCATTTCTCCCACTCTTCAAGCAGAAGCTATCTCTTTTTTTTTTTTTTTTTTTTCCTGCAGTACGCCGGCCTCTCACTGTTGTGGCCTCTCCCGTTACGGAGCACAGGCTCTGGACGCGCAGGCCCAGCGGCCATTGCTCACGGGCCTAGCCATTCCGCGGCATGTGGGATCTTCCCGGACCCGGGCACGGACCCGTGTCCCCTGCATCGGCAGGCGGACTCTCAACCACTGCGCCACCAGGGAAGCCCCAGAAGCTATCTCTTGCTCCACTTTATCGTTCCTCATCACCTCAGCTGGATATGTCTGCTCCCACAGCCCTATTCTCTTAACAGCACATATGGAATGTATCGAACACTGTCCTATGTTGCAATCTGTTATCTACGTAATTTTGCTTCCCCATCAGCGCACTAACAAGATCCAAGGAGACGTATATCAAGGCTGATGCTTCTGTTCTTGAGTCCCTCAAAAAGTCTGGGGCTGCTTCTACAGACCATAAATGTTTGCTAAATAAAGAGGGTCATGATCTCAACCACCTGCAGGGGCTGTCCGGTCAACATGACTGAGTAAGCCTGATAAAAGGAATATAAGTGTGAGTTGCTTGTATTGTGACTTAGCAGAAGCCTGCCTACTCACATTGCCTCAAAAATGCTCTGTGGCCATAATGAAGGAAAAACAGGGCACATCCAAAGATCAAGGTAAGCCCACTGCCTGCCAGTGTGTCTTTTGAATAAAACACTAGTTAGCTTCCTTCGCTATAGTAAATATCAGCCCAGAAATTTAAGCCACTTGTCCTAGGGATTGAGTTAATTTTGTTTCCCCTCTGATTTCAAATGAGGAGGGGGTGTGTGGAAGTTGGAGACAGTCGTATTCATTAGTCAGTCAACGATCTGGTCTTATTACAATCAGAGAAATGTCACAATATTATAGGTTTACATCTTACAAGATGATTTCACCTACATTGCTTAAACAGGCCCATCTTTTTTTAATGAATGAGAAAAATCAAGACTAGAGAGAGTCAAGTATCTTGCCCAAGTTCATGCAGGACCAAAATGTGGTAGAGATATCATTAAACCCAGCATATCTGATGCCCGCTGCAGGGCCCTTTGTCCAATATTATTCTGCTCAACCCCAGAATGCTGTTAGGATCTATGTGCCCAGGCTTACCACAGAAGTGAGAGGCAGCTCTTATTGAGAGAGGATTGAGTTATCTAGGGTTTTGGGTTTGTATATTTTCTCTTTTGTTGACAGACTAGATTCCACATAATATCATATGCTTCTTTTGCATGTAATTATCTGCTATTTTCCATTCACCAGTTATATGTGCATGTTTGCAAATGATGGCAATTAGCATCCTCAAGACTTTATCCACTTTACAGTGCTTATCCTAAATTCAAAGACATAGAAACACACACACACACACCCCAAAATTTACCTTGCAGAAGAATGTTTACCTCAAGTCAACCAGCAGCCAAATTGAAAATTCAAAACTGCAACTAGAGCTAATGAAATATAAAATTATCTATGATAGGGCTTCCCTGGTGGCGCAGTGGTTGACAGTCCGCCTGCCGATGCAGGGGACACGGGTTCGTGCCCCGGTCCGGGAAGATCCCACATGCCACGGAGCGGCTAGGCCCATGAGCCATGGCTGCTGAGCCTGCACGTCCGGAGCCTGTGCTCCGCAATGGGAGAGGCCACAATAGTGAGAAGCCCGCATACTGAAAAAAAAAAAAAAAAAATTATCTATGATAATACCAGCCATGCCCAATAGAATCTGCACTATTCAAGGAGTGTTATGCAGATGGTTTCCACTGGCCTAGTGGGTTTTGAAGGTTTGTCTGCCAATCCACCTTCCTCTTTTTCATGGACTCATGTAAACTTTTCAACATAGGAAAGCAGTCACTGTTTTATTCCCATGTTCACCTTCTCTGGTGAAAAGTTACATGGGCAAGACTCCTCAAAATCTAATTTGCCAAGGAACTGAGGGAGAGGATTAGAGGCCATGACTCAGAATGGTTGAAAGTGTAAATATGCTGCTCTGGAGGTTGAGTCTTGATGATACAGGAAGAGAAGGAGAGGGTGGGGCAGGTTGGAGGGAGGTGGGGGATTGGGGAGTGGATGGGAAATCTCTAATTTTCCCAAAGATCTTCTATAGTGAATAACTAACATTGGATATTGGTAACGAAAAAAGTTCATGAAAAAAGATGAGGGGTGGGAGGAAAGCTGTGAAAGAAGAGGAGTAAAGTGGACTGTTGCTACTCACACAGCTTCCACTAGTATTCATAACAATTTTGTCACTCAAAATGTAGTCATCTCATTATTTTGGTTTGCTAACTCTTGACAGTTATATTCCTGTCCATCCTCAAAACTGAAACAGTAGAAGAATAGAAAGAAAGTAAAGGGAAGAAGGGAGGGAAGGAGGAAGGAAAGAAAGAAAAGAAAAAATGTCTGCGTTGTCTAATAGGTAGAAAATATGATGTTCTTTTTGCCATTTGTAATAGAAATTTTAGGAAACCAAGAAAAGTTCTTCTATGAAGGTTATCCTCAGCTAGCTCCCAAGTAGGAACTCCACAGTCAAAATAATTTTGGGGGGGGCAAATTATTTCTTGAAGGATAGAATTAGGGAAGTGACTGGAAAATTCATGATATGTAGTGAAAAGGAAAGGTCAATTTAAAACTTGAGTTCACAGAACACAGGTGTGTGTATTAACTTGGAGGCTCGGAAGAGAGCATGTTATGTTGTATCTTGGAATACTCCTTTCTAATTGGGTAAAATATGAATTTTGGGAAGTAGAGTCCTATGAAATATTTTGTTTGCCAAAACTGAGGTTCCTTTCGCCACAATCACGCTCACTTCTGCATCATGCACCATCCACATGGTGAGGAAGGAAGCCCTAATACACAAACCATCAGTTCATGGTCTTCCTTATGGAAACTTTTCTACACATTTGCTTGAAACAAATTATACTTGGTTCCAAAAGACTTAAATAAATGGTTTGTTTATCTACTTTAGAGTTTGTTTTTAATGTCCAGACTTGATGCTTGTCTACATGTTTACTCTCAATCTGGTCAACTGTGGAAATAAAGAACATTCTGTTTTTACTATATCTCTGGATTTGTTTAACTTAATGAAACACTGATATCCATACTTTAAGGACAATTTGACTTCATAATTTTTGAACTGCTCTCTCTATGGTCCTCACATTAAATGTCTGATGAGAAGCAGTGAGTTGGCTGTCAAGACATAATAGTTGATTCAAATCTCATAATTCTTTGAGCTTAGAGTTTAATACATTCCTTTGCAAGCCTTACCAAGTGAATATGGTTTTTGTCCCTTGATTCTGATGGAAACTGCATTTGTCAAGGGCACTAATGATCTGTATTTTCAAATCCAATTGAAACTGCCTTTTTTTTTTCTGAATACTCAGCAACATTTGACACAACCACTTTCTGTCCTTGAAACCATCAGTCCTTCCTGCTTCTGACATGCTTTCCACAATGGAAAGAGTGGAAAGCTAAAAATTTATGTTTCACTGACTTTGTGGAACCTGAGATTGAAAGTAAGATCTAGGTTTAACCAATTCATGTCTTTTCCTATAAATTGGGAGGCAAAACTGAGATAAAGGGAGAACCCCTGCTATTTTTGCTGCTTCTGCCAGGCAGGCACGGTCTGGGGAATCATTGGTACAGTTTACAACAGACAGTCATTCCATTCATGGGTTTCAAGAGTGAGGTATCTATTTCATTTTTGTGGATTATGGCAGGGAAGTCTGATTTTGGATCTGGCAGCAGTACTAAGCAGGCCAGTGGCAATAGGATTCTGTAGTCACAGGTGCCTTATCTTAGAAAAGGCAGCAATTCCCATGGCAGTCAGATTATATGTTGTAGCTTGAGATTCATTTCTGAAATTTCAAACATAAAATCTTTTCTTTGGTCTTTCAAACAATTCTTAATGCTCTGTATAAAAGCCTTTCTATCCTTGAAACCATCAGTCCTTTCCACTTTTCTCTCTCCCTCTGTCTGTTTTGCTGTCTGTATCTCTTTGTCTCTCTAGATAAGTAGGTAGGTAGGTAGGTAGATAGATAGATAGATAGACAGATGCATTTATATGTATGTATATAAGACTGATCTATTGATAGAACAGAAAAGAAATGTTAATAGTAAGTGTGGAGGTAAGAATATACTCTAGCTTGTATAAGCTGTTCTTTCAATATACTAGTCTTATTCCCACTACCAAGATTTTTTGAGTTGTTTCTTCTGTATCAAATGCCTTTCTTCCAGGTATTTCTCATACCTTACTCCTACTTTCAGGTCTTAGTTGAAATAGCACTTCCTCAAAAAGGCCTTCCCAGACTATCAAAATATTCTAACACCCTATATGATCCTTCATTGTAAATATAAAATCTAAAGTAATATTTACTTGTTGATTTTCCCTTTTCCTTCATCATAATTTAAGTCCCATGAAGGGAAGGATCTTCCATACAAGTGCTAGAATAATGAAAATCCTATAGTTGGCATTAAATAAATAGTTGCTTAGTGAAAAAAATGAATGGATAAATGAAGGAATGAAATAGGAATGTTTTTACTGTGTTAGGGAATTAAAGACTTGAGCTATCTAGATATTATTTATCACATGGTTATTTTTATCTTTTACTTGCATACACTCATGCACATATATGTATATATTAAAAATACAGATATTATCATTACTTTTCTTCTTTTCAGAGCTCTCTCTCCAGATAGACCTCAGAAAAGAGAAAACCCTTCTTTACTTATCAATCTCTGTAGATTTCATATTTAAGTCCAAGCCTTCAGATGACAAATATTGCTTATTTTTAAAATAGACTTTTTATTTTAGAGCAGTTTTACACTTACAGAAAAGATACAAAACTAGCAATAGAGTTCCCATATACCCCACATCCAATTTCCCGTATTATTAATATTTTACATTAGAAAGGTACATTTGTTCCAATTAATGAACCTATATTGATAAATTATTATTAACTATTGTGTATTTTTTTCAGATTTCCTCAGTTTGCACCTAATGTCCTATTTCTATTCCAGGATCTTATTCAGGATACCACATTACATTAAGTAGTCATATCTCCTTAGGCTTCTCTTGTCTGCAACAGTTTCTCAAATTTTCCTTAATTTTGATAAGCTTGAGAAGTACTGGTCAGGTGTTTTGTAGAGTATTCCTCAATAAGGATTTGTCTTATGTTTTACTCATGATTAGATTAGGCTAAGTTTGGGGGAGGAAGACTGCAGAGGAAAAGTCCTATTTCATCATATCATATCAAGGGTATGTACCATCAACATGACATTGCTGTTAGTATTGACCTTGATCACCAAATTGAGGTAGCGTTTGTCAGGTTTCTCTATGGTAAAGTCAGTCTTTTCCCCATTTTCCAAACTGTACTTTCTGACAGGAATTCACTATGTGCAGCTCACATCTCAGGAGTGAAGAGTCTTGCTTCATCTTTTGAGGCAAATTATCTACATAAATTATTTGGAATTCTTCTACATGGAGATTTGTCTCTTTTTCTCCACTTATTTAATCATTCAACCATTTATTAATGTCAGTATGGGCTAATAGATATGAATTTTATACTTTGAGTTGTAATCCAATCATACTATATTTATTTTCCAGCTCCTATTGTTTCAACTTTGGCCACTGGGAACCTTTAGTTGCCTCCTGTATCTTTTGACATTGTCCCAGTATTAAGGATTTTCTTTTATTACTTCCTTACTTTCTTCACTACAAAATGCTCCAGGCTTGGCTTATCTTATATATTTCCTACCCCATTCCTAGAGTCAGTCATTTCTCCAAGGATCCCTGGTTCTCTTGATTGTAGAATGGTATTAGAAATCAAGATCTGGGCAGAAGTGTGCTCATTGTTACTTGGGTATTGTTGCTTCTAGGCCTTCCCTGCTGACAGATCGAGGAGACTTTTGTGTGTATGCTAGCCCTTGCATATGCACATATCTAAAAAAATTTCTTTATGTAAACATTTGTATCTGTATCATCTATGTTACATTCATACTGATGTCTCCAACTCCAATCCATTACTACATGAATCATTCTATCCCCCTCTCCCTGCTGAAATCTAATTTCCCAACATCTGCTGTCAAACTGATGAGCTGTTCAGTTCCAGTTTGCATGTATCATTGTATCAGAATTCTTATCTTGTAACTCTGTGGGGAATAATTTTATTAACTATAGGACAGTTTTTATCTGCAATTTTTTGTTCATTTGTTTGTCTTTCCTCTCACAGACACCACAAGTTTCCAGAATTGTTTACATCAGTAACTTTTTCCCCTACCTTTTTCAGTGAGACTGTTTCTTACATATATAATATAATTATATTGTTTTGTCATATTTTGCATTCCATCCACAGATACCATGACCTCCTAAATGATTTTTTTTAATTTGCATGCACAAAGTGTCACTTTCTGTGCTCTAAAGCTCTATGAATTTTAACAAATGCATGGCAACATGTATCTATGATTACAGTGTCATGTAGAATAGTTTATTGCCCTCAAATATCCCCTGTGCTTTACCTATTCAAAATTCCCCGAAACAAAACTCCTGGAAACCACTGATATATTTACTGTCCCTACAGTTTTGTTTTTAAGAAATGTCATACACTGGCAATCATGAAGTATGAAGCCTTTTCAGACTAGCTTCTTTCATGTAGCGACATACAATTATGTTTCTTCATGGTTTGTCAGCTCATTTTTTATTAGCACTTAATAATATTCCATTGTATGGATATACCACAGTTTGTTCTTCCATTCATCTATTAAAGGGCATCTTTTTTACTTTCAGTTTTTGGCAATTGCTATACATGTGCAAGTTTTGTGTGGATATATATATATATATATACACATACAAATACATATTTGATACAACATCAAAACATATGGAGCAACTGAAGTGTTGTTGATTTACAATGTTGTGTTAATTTCTGCTTTACAGCAAAGTGATTCAGCTATACATATATAAAATTTTTAACATTCTTTTCCATTATGGTTTATCACAGGATATTGAATTAGTTCCCTGTGCTATACAGTAGAACCTTGCTGTTTATCCATTCTATATATAATAGTTTGTAGGGAGCAATTTTTAAACAGAAACAGTCTTGTCTTTTCTACACTCTTGTCTTGTCTTTGACTATAATCTATATTTTTCTCTTTTTCACATATGCCTAAATAGTTCTTGAAGAGAAAAAAAAAAAAAAGAAAACAATGCTTCTTCAAGCAGAGCACATGAGAGGATTTTTCCTGACACTGTGACTGTCAAATATTGTTCTTAAGCTGAAGACAGCTGTTGTTACAAACAACTCCTTAATGAGCTTGGCTAATTGCTAGTGGCATGTAAAAAGCATGAAGGACAATACTATTTTCTTGATAGTTTTTGATGAATTTTTTTCTTTACATAGCTAGAGGAAATACCTTTATCAGACTGGTTTCATAAAACCTTTCATTGGAAGACATATGGTTCCCTTGTTAAGACACTGTTCACCCATATGAACATTCACTGATTTATTCCCTGTCAAAAGTCTGTGGGTGTTTTAACTGTCATTTACCTGTCAATGTACCATAATACTTCACTCTAAAAACTGAAAGTCATTTAACATTCACGGAGATTAAAAGCTAGCAGAAGATAGCTAAGTAAGACCAGAAATGTAGTTAGATGTTTAGTGGAATTTTTTGTTCCTCATTTATTATATGGTCTTCGAAATAAATGTGTGGGTGGGATGTAGATGGCTCATTAATGATATTCACATATCCCATATTAGGAAAATTGAAACTACAAAGCCAAATTTATATACTTTGTGTCTTTGTGATTCACAGATACAATAAAGAGGAATCTGAAATCTTGTTACATACAAAAGTGAAATAGAAAATAAAAGTATATTTAGAAAGGAATATAGAAAAAGCCACATACATTGTATATAAAAAGAGAAACTATGAGAGCTATTGTTTGAAGTGTCACAGAGCATTACATGTAGATGATTCCACAACAGAGCTGGATATTACTTGCTTGCTCATTTATCACTATAAAATCAATTCACATTTAGTTCTCTGCCATATGATAAGATCATTCATCTTGTAACAGTCCCATTTCTGAAGTCACACTTGCATGAGTGGGCAGTGAAGTGGAAAGTTAGGTGAGGTGAATAGTTTAGATAATTATATAGATAATTTTCATTGAAGATATCCACTTTCCTTAATTTTGAAATTAGTTTTAGATACAGTGAAAAGGCTTTAAGATTTTCGGCATTCTTCAGTTCTCATATTTGAAAATAATTCCTCCAAAAAGCTTTTACTGACACCCCCCAAAGGCATTAGGTGTTTCTTCTCCAAATGTTCTCTTGGCATCTGGAAATATCCTAACACTTTTCACTAATTGTAATTGCCTCTTTACAAGCTATGTCTCATAACGAAGAGTAAGTTCTCATGGTAGGCACTTGATAGTTATTTGCTGATTCAATAAGCTTGTGGTTTAGCATTGGAGAGACATGGAATTATGAAGATTAACTCTGTCATTTACCGTGAAACCTTACAAATCTTATTTGAGCTGTATTAGTCTCTGTTTCTTCATCTTTAAAACAGGAATGCTAGTAATTACTTCTCACAGGATAGTTGTAAGTAATAAAGGAAGTAATGTACATAATCCAAAAAAGAGAATGTCTGGCACATAGTAGTGCTAACTAAATGTAGTTTTCTCTAACTTCATCTATTTGATAGCTGTATAATCACCTAATTAAAATGATAGGAATAAACACATCCATTAACAACAACATAGAGAAACGTAAAATAAATTCAAGAACTTTCCACAGCCCATTCTGTTTTTTGTTTTAGGAGTTTTTTGTTGTTCTTGTTGTTTTGTCTTCCTCTATGTATATTCTCCTACCTACCTGAGTCCACTGCCTTTCAGGAATTTCCTGGTTGCTCAAACTCCTCTCTTATATAGTTCTTTGTCTTTATAAGGCTTTATAAGGCTTTGTCTTTCCTTATATACCAGCAAGGGATTTGAAGTGGAGAGACCTGGGTAGACCATTTTCACATTTAAAGCCTTAGACAGACCACTTTCCCTGTCTGAATTTCAACTTAGCTACAAGACAATTCAAACAGGTCTTACTTGGACAGCATTTGCTTGGCCTTGGCATCTCTCAATTAACATAGATACAGCAGGAAAAGACAGCCATGAGCTCAGTTCTCCTGGAACTTAGGCATTAAATTAACATTTGTGTAAGCCATTTTCAATAAGTACAAAGTAGAATAAGTATCATGTGCCAGGAGCAGATATGTATACACACACATACATATACATACATAACTATTATATATATACACATACATACATATAACATATATAAAATGCATAGCCTAATCTCAAAAGTAGAGAGTAACAAGTAAAAGTGCTTTAAAAGTTGCCAAATCTATATAAATGCAACATGAGTATTTTTATTATTCTCAGTAAATATCCTTATTTCATTTCTTCCCTTATAGCTCCCATAAAACTTCTTTAGTCCTGTTTATCAGTCTCCATCCCAAAAAATGTATACATTTGTTAATATTCAGTGAGGAGTAAAGTTCCTTTAATATGAAATGTAGCAAGAGACCACGTCGTTAAAACTAGAATTGCTTATTATCGGATGCTGAAACAGCTCCTCTCTTTAAGATAATTCCTATTAAGTTCTTATTGGTTCCACTTAGGTTTTATCACTCCTTGGTTTTTCTGGTCAGTGAGTTAGCTTCCAAAGACTGCCTACTCCTTCTCAGCCTTGACATCCAGCTTTTCTTTTTCTATTCACCTATAAACTTGCACACAACTAACATGGGCTCACTTTCATTTTTTAACTCTACACCTGGTTCACAGCCCAGTTCCAAACAAGTGTCTCTTGACCATGATTCAAAACCATTTCCAAGTGTTTTATATGCCAGCTACTCTTCCTGTCTCCATGTCTGTCTAAAACAGTAGGATTTGGCAATTTTGACACCAGCTATGGCTAAAACCCAAACTACTACCAATTTTTGCGTTAGTCCTCTTGGGTAGAATATTTTTATTTAATTAAGACTATTTTGAAGCTTAGAACATAATTCTCGGTCATGCAGCCTGCCATTCCAGAAGATGTATCTGAAGAGTGAGGCCTTTCTATCACCCATAAATGAACACCTAAGAAGAGGTAACATGCTGCCATACTTCAGATTCAACCTTGATGCCTCTTCTTTAAATAAAGAAAACAAAACACTTCACAGAAGAGACTTCTTTTGTAACCTTGGAAGCAATCTATAGATCATCCAAGATTAAAGACACTTCAAACATTCAGATGAGCAAAGCAATATAATTTCTTCACATTAGTTTTATAAGAAAGCATAAGAACTGATGAATTAGTGGTTAAACATTAGTATAACTATAAAAACTCATGCATCATGTTATACAAATTATCATGTAATTTCATATTCTTGTCTTACTTGATTGGAATTTCACACCCTTCTCTCTCCCTCACTATCGGCCATTTCAGGGACTTAGTGCTTTTCCCTTTGCCCAGAATGTTGCTCCAACCACACATAATTTATTCATTGCTCTGACCTAGCTTCCTTATGCCTGACACATAGTAGGTGCTCAATAAATAGATGTTAAGTGGAAAAAAAATATTTCTAATGTATAAGCAAGGAAACAGACTCAGACATGTTCTCAAGGTCTCAGAGCAAGTAAATGGCAGCACTCAAACCCAGCTTTTTTGACATTAGATTACGTACTCCTTCTTTGTTATACCGCATTGACTGGTTGCCATGGTTCCTGTTACCAAATGGGGTTTTACAAGGAAACTCTGAGGGTTCCTAGAATTCTAGAACTTCAGGCTTTTATACTAATGCTGAGGAGATCTAAATAGTCTGCTGAACTGTGCTAGTAGAAGGGATTTAACAATAGATCTATTATAAAATAAGGCTTTTCATCTCTTCTTATCCAAGATCCAACAATTGTGGCTAAAATGTTCATCAACTTCCATATGAAAACATCATTGATAGAAAAATCCATTTTCATCAGTTAATTCCCCTGAGTATAAGCTAGGATAGAGAAAGTGTTTATGGATACCTCCAGTGACCATTTCTATAGGGAATGAATGAATACTTAAAATAAACTTTTACTTTATTCTGATTGAAATCTTCCTCGAAGTTACCAAAATAGCTTCATAACCACACTTTTTACACACACACACACACACAAACACACACACTTTTGTTTCAACTCTGCAATAATTACGTCTTCTAAAAGGTTTTTAAGAGCAAAAAAAAAATGGGTAATATTTAAACTGATTGTAATTTTTCTATTGGTTACAAAGGAAGACATATTCATTTTAGAAAATTTAGATGGCAAAGAACAGCAAAAAGAAAACTCACCAAAATATCATTGCCCCACAATACTTTGAAATATGTATTTCTAGTCTTAGCCATATATCTATCAATATTTATATTTTACTTTTTTACAAAATGAGAATCTTATATACCTAACTTTTGCACTTGACTATACAGAAGGAACATTTTCCAAATCTGTAAATATTCTTCTATAATATGGCTTTAGTGATTAGAGAATGCTATTCCATATGAATACATCATATTTTATCAAAATATCAATTATTGGTCATTAAGATGTTTCTATTTTTTGCTATTATAAAATGTGCTGAAAAGCATTCTTGAGCATAGTTTGTTCTCTATCTCAGATACTTTTAAGATACATTTCTAGAAAGTAAATTATTATATCAAAAAGTTAACATTTTAAAATATTTGTGACATATGACTAAATTGCCTAAAGAAGAATTGTACCATTTCCTTCCAGTACATCTTAAATTACTTTACACTGGAAAGTTTGGAAAGGCAAAATGACGCAAGTCTAAACCCTCCTTGTTCATTGCCATGTCTCCAGCATCTAGTACAAATTCAGTAATATGTAAGTTGTGCAATATGTGTTTGATGAGTTATTGATTTATGAATGAATAAATGAATGAATGAATGAATGATAGAGTAAGAGAGTAACTCTTTCTAAAGAAAAAAACACCTTTTTCTTCAAAGAATATTCTGTAATTGGTTACTTCATCCATAAAGGGGGAAACATTGGTCACTGCCCAGGTGACAGAAAAATTCTATCAAAACATGGGTATTTTGTTTCATCTGCTTTGTTGATATGTAGCATGTTTATGGATCATTAACTTATTCAAGTTTACTCATGATTGTTTCCAAAATTGCTTCTTCTCCAGTGTTTTTTGTTTTATTTTGTTTTTAATTTCTGATTTTTTAAATTGTAGTGCAATGGATATACAATATTATATGTTTCAGTTATACAACATAGTGATTCAATATTTATAGATTATATTCCATTAAAAGTTATCATCAAAAAATGGCTATATTCCCTGTGCTGTACAATTTATCTTTGTAGCTTATTTATTTTATACATAGTGATTTGTACTTCTTAATCCCATACCCCTATCTTGCCCCTCCCTTCTTCCCTCTCCCCACTGGTAACCACTAGTTTGTTCTCTATGTCTGTGAGTCTGTTTTTGTTTTGTTGTATTTATTTGCTTGTTTTATTTTTCTGATTCCACATATAAGTGATAACATACAGTATTTGTCTTTGTCTGACTTATTTTACTAAGCCTAATACCCTCCAGGTCCATCCATGTTGTTGCAAATGGCAGAATTTCATTTTTTATGGCTGAGTAATTAATATACACATACATAACAGCTTCTTTTTACATCCATCTGTTGGTGAACACCTAGGTTGCTTCTTTGTCTTGGCTATTGTAAATAATGCTGCTATGAATATTGGGGTGCATATATCTTTTTGAATTAGTGTTTTTGTTTTCTTCAGATATGTACTCAGAAGTGGAATTGCTGGATCATATGATAGCTACAATTCTAGGTTTTTTTTTTTTAATCAGTAAATGGCGCCACTGTGCCTAATTACACAGACGCTAAATATAAAAGTCATCCTACAAACCATCCATGCCCATCTCTATTTTCAATTAATCACTCAATCCTGTCAATTTTACCTCTCAAATGTCTCTCATCTCTATTATTTTCTCCATTTTTACTGCCACCACCCTAGCCCAAGATTCTATAGTCAAATCTCTGAATTACAGAAATGTATTTTTTCTCAGTTAGTCTTCTTTACTCATTCTTCTCATTTTCAATCCAGAACAACATTCACATTGTATCCAAGCAACCTTTTTGAAATGAAAATATGGTTAAATCCATCTTTGTTTAAAACCATTTTATGTCTTCTTCTTGGTTTTACAATAAAGGCCATAACCTTTGCATATTAATAGGAAGCACAACAGAGTGGGGACTCCCTCCCCAGCCCATCATGCTCCATTATCTCTATCCTCCTGAGACTCTGGCTTTCTTCAAGTCATCGGCTTCAGGGCGTTTGCACATACTGCTTTCTATACACACAGCATTATTTCCATTAACTTCTACCCTCTCTTTTTCCTTTTATTTTTTAAATTTATTTTGTTTATTTATTTTTGGCTGCATTGGGTCTTTGCTGCTGTGCACGGGCTTTCTCTAGTTGCGGCGAACAGGGTCTGCTCTTCGTTGCGGTGTGCGGGCTTCTCATTGCGGTGGTTTCTCTTGTTGCGGAGCATGGGCTCTAGGTGTGCGGGCTTCAGTAGTTGTGGTGTGTAGGCTCAGTAGTTGTGGCTCGCAGGCTCTAGAGTGCAGGCTCAATAGTTGTGGCGCACAGGCTTAGTTGCTCTACGGCATGTGGGATCTTCCCGGCCCAGGGCTTGAACCCGTGTCCCCTGCATTGGCAGGCAGATTCTCAACCACTGCACCACCAGGGAAGCCCCCAACCCTCTCTTTCATTCATGTCTATCTGTCCTTTAGGGATCAGTTGAATACAGTGTTTGAAGGAAACATTTTCTAACCCAGACTCTATCATATTCCTCCACTTACTCTCCCAGCACACTTTATCTTTCTTGTTTCCTGCTAACTAAATTGTAATTTAATAACTATTTATGTAATTAATTGTTTTGTCTATGTGCTCTGCTTGAATATGAGCTTCAGGAGGGCAGAGACTGAGTCCATCTTTTTTGTTCCTGTTATCTCCAGCTATGGTTTACATAGTTGAAACTCAATAAGCGTATATTTAATGAAAGAAAGAATGAATAAATGATGAACAAGTGAGAGAAATTTGTAAAGAAATCTGTGTGAGTGATTGTGATTAGTTTCAATTAAGTTTTTAAAAATAACTATTAACTTAGGTAAGACAAAAAAAAAAAAAAACATCACCTTTAGTTATCACAGTTATGATACTCTGTCAGTCTCCAGTGCATATCTTGTATTAACAGACTTCTTACCAAAGAAACAGCTTTTCCAAGCTGAATTTTGAGCACAGGTACAAGTTTGTTGTTGATTATTCCACTCTAACCCTAAGCTTTTGGATTCTAAGTGATATCCACTCCAGACACCTTGAAATCTGACTGTAACATTGCTTGCACATCTCCTCATGACCTTTGCTCAGCCAGTAAATTGAAGTTTTATGTCCCTAGAGTTAAGTTGGAATAAACTGGAAAATAGAGTTTTCTTCACTATTAGTTCTAACCTAGCTAATATTCTTGTTCAAGGGATTCACCTCAGCTCAATTATCACATCCAGAAGAAGATATAAGTTTTACCTATTTGTTCATCAGCTAACAATTTCCAGTGCGGTCATTGATACCCACCAGCCAGGACCAGTGACCACTCGACCTTGTGAGAACCCAAAGGATTATAAAATAATATGAGGTGTGAATTGTGCCTTTTTATGTTCCTAAGTTAACTTTTCTAGGCCTCTAGATAATAGTTGCCATGGCAGTTGGTTAACAAAGTGGATTGATACTTTTATCTAAGGAATGTAATATAAATTTTAATGTCTTAGATAACATTCAAATCACATTTTCACTACGTTCATAACTAACTAGAAACTTGTGATAATAAGATAGAACCATTATCCAGTGAAAATGTTGAAAATATGTCGAGGTTTGACATACTTTTATTATTTTTAAGAAAGGCATTCCTTATTTTATTTATTTTTAATTATTTATTTACTTATTTATTTTTGGCTGTGTTGGGTTTTCGTTGCTGCGTGCGGGCTTTCTCTAGTCGTGGCGAGCAGGGGGCTACTCTTCATTGTAGTGCACAGGCTTCTCTTTGTGGTGGCTTCTCTTGTTGCGGAGCACAGGCTCTAGGCGCATGGGCTCCAGTAGTTGTGGCATGTGGGCTCCGGACGCGCAGCCCCAGCGGCCATGGCTCACGGGCCCAGCCGTTCCGCGGCACGTGGGATCCTGCCGGACCGGGGCACGAACCTGCGTCCCCTGCATCGGCAGGCGGACCCCCAACCACTGTGCCACCAGGGAAGCCCCGGCAGGTGGATTCTTAACCACTGTGCCACCAGGGAAGTCCCAACATACTTTTAGTATAAAGAGAATTTTTTTGAAGTGTAGTTGATTCACAATATTGTGTTAGATTCAGGTGTATAGCATAGTGATTCCATGTTTGTGCAGATTATACTCCATTATAGGTTATTACAAGATAATGGCTACAATTCCCCGTGCTATACAGTGTGTATTTGTTACTTATCTATTTTATACATAGTGGTTTGTATCTGCTAATCCCATATCCCTAATTTGTCCCTCGTGAGAAATTGTTTTTTTATTATTAGTCACCAAAATAAATGCAGTCAACAGATTTTTTAAAAATTTGGATTTAGCCAGTAACCAGATCATAGGTTCTGTTTCCAAATTATATGGCAGAACTGTTTCATGTACAATTATCACATTTGTAGTTTACTTTTGTTTTTCTAATAGTGACTCTCAAATAAAGTTCAGGTGCTATCACGTGGTCCATCTCTGCTCCAAGAGTCATCATGTAAACAAGACTATTTGATAAAGGTATTGTGAAGAATTCAGCAGCAAGCGAGGAAGTAAACAGCAAAGAGACCAAGTGAGATACAAAATCACTCTCCCCCAGCCCCAGACTACAAGTTGCTTTCTAAACACAGAGCATGTTTCTCATATCCTAAATCAGCAGGGTATACAACAAAACATCAAACTTGGGAAACAAACATCTTCCACCTATTAAAGCATAAACAGAAACATATTCCTGTAATCCGGTAAAGCTTCCCTACAATAAGATACAAAGCTTTCATTGCCTTGATTCAATTGTACATCTCTTTTATTATTCTAACATTTTTTTTCTTGAACTGTTCTGTTCTTTCCATTCAGTGAGTAACCTCCTTGTTATTACAAGCAGGAATTACAGACCCTCTATATCTCCCCAGCACCCAGAACAGTGCTGGGTAAATACTAGTTGCTCAGTAAATATTGGAATAATTACTTTATTTTACCCAAGTTTTGAATGGAGGTGATTATATGGTAACATGGCAAGATAGAAAATAAACATTTTTGTTGCTGTTAGATTTTTTACTATTCTTTCTTCTTAATTCCTGTCTGCCCCTCTTTCATTTGGCCAACTCCTTAGCCATACTTCAAGTTCAATTCAGTGTCACCTCCTTCACAAAAAATCTTCCTTGATGTCCATAAGGCAAAGGTAGTATGTCCCTGTAATACCTTAATCATCAGTCTTTTAGTATTTATCAACAAAATAAAAATGATTTGTTAGTACTCTTCTTTCACTCAAGATTGTAGATCTGCTGGGTACAGAGGTGTACCTTTTTTCATCTTGGAACTGAATTTAAAAAACAGTTTAATGTTAGAAATAGATTTTTAATAAGAGTCATATCAAGAAAGGGGGGTGATATGCACCAAATGTAATTTCCATTAAATTTTAGACATTCTTTTTCCTCTTCTTTTTCTTTCATTTTAAAACTCCATATATATATATATCTTTACTCTAAATGTGAAATGCATTCTTTACAATTTCAATATTTTCATAAAGTTGGCTAATTAGCAAAACTATCCTTTAAAAACAAATGCCATATTTAATACAGGAATTTAGATAAAAATCAGAAGAGTAAAATCTTGCCTGTCCATCATGTCAATCAATGACAAACTGGTTAAAACAAATTTCTAAAGAGAAACGTAAAAGCAGCTTTTCCAATAGCCTTTTATTACATCTTTTGATTTAGTTTTTCAAATATAACTTTCTTCAATACAAAACTCTTTGTGAAACTCAAATTTCTTACACTATAGTTCAATAAACAGGATACAAATTTTATATTTTTTTTCTTTTTTTTTTTTATGCTGTACACGGGCCTCTCACTGTTGTGGCCTCTCCCGTTGTGGAGCACAGGCTCTGGACGCGCAGGCTCAGCGACCATGGCTCACGGGCCCAGCCGCTCCGCGACATGTGGGATCTTCCCGGAGCGGGGGATGAACCCGTGTCCCCTGCATCGGCAGGCAGACTCTCAACCACTGCGCCACCAGGAAAGCCCAAATTTTATATTCTGAATGGCTTTTATTTTCCCACACTTTTCAGAACATGACAATAATAGAGTTTTGTGTATTTTGTGTTTGTGTGTGTGTGTGTTTGAATGATTGTTAGTCTCTTAGGGTTTTCAAAACAAGTTTTGAATGCCTCATTACTTTGTAAATAATTTTCTGCAGTTCAGGTTTTCATAAAAAATCCTAAGTTTATAGGGTATTCAATTATTTTTTCCACACTGGGCTCTAGTGATGTATTTTCAGGACTTTTGATGTCTTGTGTTTATAAGCCTCACCTCCATGTTGAAATTCTTAAATCCTCTTTAATGTGTAAGGATTCCTTGCAGCTTATATTTGTATGTATAAAAAGATAGGCCAAATCTCCATGGGAGAACATTCAAAATAGAAACAAATGTATCCCTACTTACTTTATGCATTAAACATTTTTCTCCAAATATTTCAGGAGAGTTTAAAAAAATTAATACCCTTAGTATTTTAAAATAATATTCTTTAGTTAACTATTAATTTTTCATATTATGGCAATTTAACATCCTTGGGGATCTGGTATCTATAAATTCCCATCTATCTTTCTCCTATGAAAATTTTTTACTATGAAATCCTATGACATATTTTTTTTCTGAATACAGATTAATTTAAACTCCATGATTTTAGTTTCAAAGTCCAAAAGTTTTAAGTTAATAAAAATCTCAACATCATGCTTACCTTTATTAGTTAAATTTGAATTAAAACAGATATGGTCATTCCATGTTTTTCAGAACAAACAAGAAAACCTAAGTTGCTTTAAAAGAGTCAGGTTCATATGAGATCTGAGATTGTTAAAAATGGGAAAATTTACATTAGTTATAAGGAAACCTGAATGCAAACATCTGGAGTTACTCACAGATTTGTAAAGAATGTTGATTTTGCACCTGGGCATGAGTGGTTTCACTTCTGTGACTCATTGTGGTCAATGTTGGCTCTAGGTCCTTTGCTCATAGATTATTGCACCTTAATGGCACCATTCACATGCCATGTCTAGTTGGCACCTCCATGCGCCACTGTTCATGGTTTTCTAGGACTCCTCCATCAATCTCCGAACGTGTTCACATACTATTAAATCCATCTTCCTTATGAGAGTTTTCTCACTTTAGGGCTCAAGAACATAATGGCCCAGAATTTCTCCCTTGCCATCTTTAAAATCAATAACCTTAAAACAATCTTATTGTTCCCTTCTGAATGTAGGGCCAAATCTGTATTCCAGCTGGAGTCAAACAGGCACATAATACACACCACACATGTGCACACACACACCAACACACACACACACACAAAAATTTCTAGCTACAGTTTCTCCTTGTGTGGTAACATGGGATTTCCATCACATAACTTCTAGACAGGGAAACCTGAAACATTGACTGCTTATGTCTCATGTATCTTGAAAAACCATTAAAAGTATGTTTCTTTGGACAGCCCTAGGACATTGCAGATTTTCTGTCCTACTTGGAGTACCACCTTCAGTTTTATCATTCACAACATTTCAAAGTCAATTTGCTGAGGGAACATGGGATTCTTAAGTTTACAAAGAAAGATCTGCATATTTAAAAGACCCTAGAGTATCACAGATAAGACAATTCAAATTTATTTAAAGCTCATGCACACAAGATTTTATATAAGTAAATTAGGAGATTGGAGCAAGATAGCTAAAATATCACATCTCCATCCTGCTTTGTCAATTTCTGTTTCTTGCCCTCCTTTTGTTCCTTCATAGTATTTGTTACCACTCAAAATAATATGGATTTATTCATTTATTTTTGCACTAAAATGAAAACCTTACAAGAGTAAGGCTTTGGGGGGCTTCCCTGGTTGCGCAATGGTTGAGGGTCCGCCTGCCGATGCAGGGGACTCAGGTTCGTGCCCCGGTCTGGGAGGATCCCACGTGCCGCGAAGCGGCTGGGTCCATGAGCCGTGGCTGCTGAGCCTGTGCGTCCGGATCCTGTGCTCCGCAGCAGGAGAGGCCACAGCAGTGAGAGGACCGCGTACCAAAAAAAAAAATGAGTAAGTCTTTACCTGTTTGTTCACTGCCGAATTTGGCTCTAGAATAGCACCTTGCACATTATATATGCTCAGGAAATATTAGTGAATGGACATAAAGAGAATAGAATCATAATCTCAAGAAGCTGGCTGATTTCCTTTTATAGTGTTGGTGGGATAGTATCACCAACATAATCTTCCTGTATAAAATGTAAATGGTAAATGAATACTAAATGTCACAAGAGACGTGGTTTGTGTTCACCAAAAGCAAATCCTTATTTGCTGCCTGGAAAGCAAAATAAAGTGAGGCATAAAGGACTTAATTAAGTCAGAGGTATTTTGTACTATACTAAACAATGAAATGGTCACTGACATTTCTGAAGTCAGCTGCGAAAATCAGAAGCAGGAGTGTAGAGCTCTTCCATACTATGAGCTAATGCTTTATGATTGCATTGTGATGGAAAAAGCATCAGACTCAATGTTCTATCTCAATTAATGGGTAAGTACTCAGTAGATGTTAGAACTTAATATTATCATTAACATTTTTTATTATTAGTTACACAATGTATATACAGTTGACCCTTGAACAACATAAGTTTGAACTGCACAGGTCAACTTATGAACAGATTTTTTTCAACAGTAAATATTACAGTACTACACTGTCCCAGGTTGACTGAATCCACATCTGTGAAACCACAGATATGGGAGGAGCCAGGTATATGAAGAAACCATGTGTATGGAGGCCAACCATAAATTATAGGCAGATTTTCAGTGTCATAGAGGGTGAGCACCTCTAACCCCTCCTGTTGTTCAAGGGTCAAGTGTATATGTATATCTTTACATATTACTATATATAATGATTAAGGGGGCCAGTTGGATTTGGTTTCAAATCCTAGCTCTTGCCACATAACAACTGGTGACCATGGGCAAGATACTTAATCTCTCTGAACCTAGTATCCTCATCTATTTCCCTGAATTGCTGTCAGTACTAAGAGGCACAATATATCAAGGTGCTTTACCCATGTCTGGCATGAAAGTGATGATTATGATGATAACGGCAATGTCGATTCATACAAATTAAAGTCATGTCAGTGTAACAGACTCAAATGTCAACATGCTAAGGAAAATTATCTTTCCTTAGAAAGGTAGAAACATAATTTGTGAGAAAGACCTTAAGAAGACCTACATTTCCTTCTAATTCCTTGATATTATAATTCTGTAAAAGTAGATTGTGTGATTCTGTCACTTAGAATTATTGAAGCTGAAAGAATAAGAAACAAAATAGAGAATATATATGCACTGTTTTATGAACAAAACACACAAATATCTAAAAGATCTTTAAAGATAAAAAATAGTTTAACAATAACTCAAAGTTGGTATTTTCGAAAATATCTCAATATAAAAATACTTTGCCTCTAGGCCTCAAAAATTGTATTTAGCTATCCCTCCATTTAGAGTTCGTTTTAAGGCTTAAACATAGACTGATGAGTTTACTTATAATGGTCCTTGTTTTCTCCTTGTTCTCTGGGCACTGATTTTACTCCTCTGACTGGTGAAGTTTTATTGTATATTTTCAGAACCCATAAACACACATATGCTTCCATATTGATTATATTTTTAGTCAGGCAATATATTACTTTAAATAGTCACTGGTATATAACACAATTTCATCAGATACTGTTTCTAGTAATAACAAAATACATATACAGCTACATTACTAGCCCTGTCCATGAAGCAGTCTAACCAAAAGGGTTTTATATATATATATATATATATATATATATATATATATATATATATAT
>NW_021703774.1:112261993-112475853 GCF_005190385.1 Monodon monoceros
ATATATATATATATATATATATATATATATATATATATATATATATACACATTCTCAAGGATTAAACAAGACTTCTCAGTGCCTATCTGGACCGGTGACCATCAAGTGAGGAACATAGTTTTGAAATAAGCAAATTTTCCCTTTGCTATTCTTCACTTTGCATTCTGTATCCTTCTCAATTCCTCATCTCCAGTATGAAAAATTGCACCAGGCCTCTTATTTACCAAAGACAAATTCCCAGTATAAGTCTTTCCACAGCACTGCCTTCTCTGAAGAGTGCCCAGGCTACGGGGTCTCCGTGGACCTCACATGGGCCCTGTGTCCCTTGTCCTTACAATATGATTGCTATCCAACTATAGATTACTTTAATCCAGCACTGTTGTTTATATCAGAGATTGGCAATCTATGGCCTAAGAGCCAAATCTAGACCACCATGTTTTATGCAAGTATCTTTGGAATGTAGCCACATCCGTTCATTCATGCATTGTCTATGGTCTCTTTCGTACTATAGTGGCAGAGTAAATAGGCATAACCCACAGAAGATAAAATATTTGCAGTTCCGCCCTTTACAGAAAGCTTGCTTACCCTAGACCACTACCATATTTGACTCACTCAGACTCACTCTGATTTTAGTTTCGTTTTGTGCCTCCAAGTCTGTCTCAAGATCTAGTTCTGATCAGCTCAGCTTTGGAACTCTTACCCCATCTTCTCTGACTTCTTTTCTGTCCTTGGGATGTGTCCTCTGAGACATCTCCTGACCCTTCTACAACCCACTTGGCTCTTTGCTTCAACTACAATGCAATGCACACCCATTAGACCATGAGAACTTCCACCCATTTGAATGTCATCCAAGCCTGATCCAGTCTGGCTTCTACTCCTCAACTTTGACCCACAAAACTTATTTCTTTTGGATTCACCTGTTCTCTCAAATATGGCCTCTGACAGATATACTGAATGTTAATGCATTAGGTCTCTAAATTAACATATACAAATATAGAAAAACATGTCTTGCCTAACCTTCCCTCAACATAGAGAATTTTTGTTCTTCGAAACAACGGCCAGGTTTCAAGAAGTTGATTTACTTTTCCAAAGAAGAAATAGCAGATTAAATCTCTTTAACTTGTAGAATTCCTCTAATAAGAGTAAATTTAGAAGTAGTCAGGGAATTCTGGCTAAAAAGAAGCTGTCTTTTTCCAAGTTCACCTGTGGCTCCTTCATTCTTCATGGTGTTCAAGCTACTGCCATATTTCCACAAATCACTGTGTTTTTATATCAGAGAGAAATATGTTGAGGTTTATAAGTGGGAAACTTATTCATAGAGTCATTCGTTTTGGTTAGGTTTGAGTTCTGTTCTTAGCTAAAAAAATATTCGTTTGGGTTAAAGTCACCTTAGTTTACTTTGTATATTATTGCCTGTAGTAAAAGACAATATGCTTGTATTTCATAAGTCTCTGGGAGCTATATAGAAACTACCTTGCATTGCTTGGTGGGGGTTCTGAACTCAGCAAAATTTTTTTTTAAAAGGATAAGTTTTTGAAGTGAAAAAATCCAGGAGTCTTACTTAGGCTAATAAATTATTATCATGACTTACAAATACAATGCTGATGAATGAATTTTCTAAGAGCCATTCCTGTATCCCTCTCTTTAGACATGACATTTAGTCCCAGATAACAATTTACTTAAAAGTTTCACCAAAAACTTAGAGGAACAAAAGACAGAGCATAAAAGGGCTTTCATTTTTGAATTTATCTTTTTTACGAGTTATCACCAGTTTATACAATACCTACTCTGTTTGCCTACAGAGTCGCTAACAATATCTCATTCATTATTTATAAAAGCACATTAGGATCCTTTGAGTGAGGAAGATGCTACAGAGAACCAGTTATCCTCTTCTTGTTGTGTTAATCCTGGATTAAAATTAATGAATTTTATAGCAGAAAGAAAATGAAATAATACATAAAGCATATTAGGCAAATACAATGGAATTCAGAAAATTAATTTTTAATACATTTCACTTTGTAACTTCTTGGTTGAGTCTGATGTGATGTCCACTTTTATTCTGATATTTCTATAGACCTTGTGGTAAAATATTATTACAGTATATGGTCTATCTTCACTAACCTAGCAATGGTGAAGCTGTCCAGAAATGAAATATGGATTTAACCACAACAATGAATCAAACTGCCTCAAGCCATCATGTGTACACTTTATTCCTATAATATCCATGTTCTGCACTTTCCCACCTGAAAATTTCATGTTCAAGTTATTAGGATAGGAAGTTATTTTACAGCTTTAGACCCATGACATAAGAAACAAAATCTAAGCCCACAAAGCCTTGCTTGAATAAGCATTTGAAGCAAATATTGTTAAATATAAATAAGGGAGAAAGCATAGGCAAAAACCAAAATAAGAGATTTCACCCAGCATGTGATTTCCATAGTACTTTTTATGGGAAACATGTACTGCTTGTATGGCTTAGGGTAAAATGTATTTGCCACTTTAGACATCATTTCTTGTCATCTGTAATGTGAGGGATGGATGAGAAGAGGGATGTGATCAGAATATACAGCACTATTATGATAATTAGACAAAGATGTCCCTCTCTGGATAGATGCAAATCTTAAGAACCCATCTTGATTCAAATTAGAAGAAGTTATGTCTTATGCTAGGCTGACAGACCCTAGATCAGATTAAAAGACTTGGTCAACAGAGTGGAAATTTGATTTTATCCCTCACTCTCCTCTTTAGCTGGATAACCCTGTGCAATTAACAACCGCAGAAAAATGTATGGTGAGGGGAGACCTTCAAGATGGCAGAGCACTAAGACGTGGAGATCATCTTCCTCCCCACAAATACAACAGAAATACATCTACACGTGGAACAACTCCTACAGAACACCTACTGAGCTCTGGCAGAAGACCTCAGACTTCCCAAAAGGCAAGAAACTCTCCAAGTACCTGGGTAGGGCAAAAGAAAAAACAGAGACAAAAAATAGGGACAGGACCTGCCCCAAGGGGAGAGAGCTGTGAAGGAGGAAAAGTCTCCACACACTAGGAAGCCCCTTCACTGGTGGAGATGGGGGGTGGGCTCGGGGGAAGCTTTGGAGCCATGGAGGAGAGCTCAGCAACAGGGATGCAGAGGGCAAAGCGGAGAGATTCCTGCACAGAGTATCAGTGCCAACCTGCACTCACCAGCCTGAGAGTCTTGTCTGCTCACTCGGGGGGGGGGGGGGGTGGGGGGGCCTGGGAGTTGAGGTTCAGGCTTTGGAGGTCAGATCCCAGGGAGAGGACTGGGGTTGGCTGCGTGAACACAGCCTGAAGAGGGCTAGTGCACCAGAGTTAGCCAGGAGGGAGTCTGGGAAAAAATCTGGAACTGCCTAAGAGGCAAGAGAACATTGTTTCAGGGTGCACGAGGAGAGGGGATTCAGAGCACCGCCTAAATGAGCTCCAGAGACAGGCATGAGCCACCGCTACCGCTATCAGTGTGAACCAGAGACAGGCATGAGACGCTAAGGCTGCTGCTGCAGCCACCAAGAAGCCGGTGTGCAAGCACAGGTCAGTATCCACGCCTCCCCTCTCAAGAGACTGTGCAACCTGCCACTGCCAGGGCCCCGTGATACAGGGACAACTTCCCTGGGAGAACACACAGGGCGCCTCAGGTTGTTGCAACGTCACGCCGGCCTCTACCACAGCAGGCTCACCCTGCATTCCGTACCCTTCCCTACCCCCAGCCTGAGTGAGCCAGAGCCCCTTAATCAGCTGCTACTTTAACCCTGTCTTGTCTGAGCAAAGAACAGATGCCCTCTGGTGACCTACAGGCAGGGCCAAATCCAAATCTGAACCCCAGGAGCTGTGCAAACAAAGAAGAGAAAGGGAAATTTCTCCCAGCAGCCTCAGGAGCAGCAGATTAAATCTCCACAATCAACTTGATGTACCCTGCATCTCTGGAAAACCCGAATAGAAAATGAATCATCCCAAAATTGAGGCAGTGGACTTTGGGAGCAACTGTAGACTTGTGGTTTGCTTTCTGCATCTAATTTGTTTCTGGTTTTATGTTTATCTTAGTTTAGTATTTAGAGTCTATTATTGGTAGATTTGTTTATTGATGTGGTTGCTCTCTTCCTTTATGTATATATATATTTTTTTTTCCTTTTTCTCTTTCTGTGAGTACGTATGTGTATGCTTCTTTTTATGAGTGTGTAATATATAGCTTTGCTTTTACCATTTGTCCTAGGTTCTATCTATCCTTCCTTTTTTTTTTTTATTATAGGATTTAGTGCTTGTTCTAATTGGTGGGTTTGGTTTGGTTGGTATCTTCTTTCTTTCTTTTTAATACTTTTTAATTTTTTATTTTAATAACTTTATTTTATTTATTTATTTATTTTCTTTCTTTCTTTTTCTTTCCCTTTTCTTCTGAGCCTTGTGACTGACAGGGTCTTGGTCCTCCGGCCGGGTGTCAGGCCTGTGACTCTGAGGTGGGAGGGCCAAGTTCAGGACATTGGTCCACCAGAGACCTCCTGACTCCACATAATGTCAAACGGTGAAAGCTCTTCTAGAGATTTCCATCTCAATGCTAAGACCCAGCTCCACTCAACAAACAGCAAACTACAGTGCTGGATACCCTATGCCAAACAACTAGCAAGACAAGATCACAACTCCACCCTTTAGCAGAGAGGCTGCCTAAAATAATAATAAGGTCACAGAAACCCAAAAACACGACACCGGACATGGTCCTGCCCACTAGAAAGACAAGATCCAGCCTCATCCACCAGAACACAGGCACCAGTCCCCTCCACCAGGAAGCCTACACAACTCAGTGAACCAAACTTAGACACTGGGGGCAGACACCAAAAACAACATTAACTATGAACCTGCAGCCTGTGAAAAGGAGACCCCCAGCACAATAAGTTAAGCAAAATGAGAAGACAGAGAGACACACAGCAGATGAAGAAGCAAGATAAAAACCCACCAGACCAAACAAGTGAAGAGGAAATAGGCAGTCTACCTGAAAAAATATTCAGAGTAATGATAGTAAAGATGATCAAAAATCTTGGAAATAGATTGGAGAAAATACAAGAAAAGTTTAAAAGGAACTAGAAGACCTAAAGAACCAAAAAAAACTATGATGAACAACACAATAAATGAAATTAAAAATTCTCTAGAAGGAATCAATAGCAGAATAACAGAGGCAGAAGAATGGATAAGTGACCTGGAAGATAAAATAGTGGAAATAACTACTACAGAGCAGAATAAAGAAAAAAGTATGAAAAGAATTGAGGACAGTCTCAGAGACCTCTGGGACAACATTAAATGCACCAACTTTTGAATTATAGGGTTCCCAGAAGAAGAAGAGAAAAAGAAAGGGATGGAGAAAATATTTGAAGAGATTATAGTTGAAAACATCCCCAATATGGAAAAGGAAATAGTTTATCTAGTCCAGGAAGCGCAGACATTCCCATAGAGGATAATTCCAAGGAGAAACAGGCCAAGACACATATTAATCAAACTACGAAAAATTAAATACAAAGAAAAAGTATTAAAAGCAGCAACGGAAAAGCAACAAATAACATACAATGGAATCCCCATAAGGTTAACAACTGATCTTTCAGCAGAAACCCACAAGCCAAAAGGGAGTGGCAGGACATATTTAAAGTGATGAAAGGGAAAAACCTACAACCAAGATTACTCTACACAACAAGGATCTCATTCAGATTCAACAGAGAAATTAAAACCTTTACAGACAACCAAAAGCTCAGAAAATTCAGCACCACAACACCAGCTTTACAGCAAATGCTAAAGGAACTTCTCTAGGCAGGAAACACAAGAGAAGGAAAAGACCTACAATAACAAACCCAAAACAATTAAGAAAATGGTAATGGGAACATACATATCGATAACTGCCTTAAATGTAAATGGAGTAAATTCTCCAACCAAAAGGCATAGATTGGCTGAACGGGCACAAAAACAAGACCCGTATAAATGCTGTACACAAGAGACCAACTTCAGACCTAGGGACACATACAAAGTGAAAGTGAAGGGATGGAAAAAGTTATTCTGTGCAAATGGAAATCAAAAGAAAGCTGGCATAGCAATTCTCATATCAGGCAAAATAGACTTTAAAATAAAGACTATTACAAGAGACAAAAAAGGACACTACATAATGATCAAGGGATAAATCTAAGAAGAAGATATAACAATTGTAAATATTTATGCACCCAACATAGCAGCACCTCAATACATGAAGCAAATGCTAACAGCCATAAAAGGGGAAATAGACAGTAATGCAGTCATGGTATAGGACTTTAACACCCCACTTTCACCAATGGACAGATCGTCCAAGATGAAAATAAATAAGTAAACAAAGATTTAAATGATACATTAAACAAGATGGACTTAACTGATATTTATAGGACATTCCATCCAAAAGGAACAGAATACATTTTGTTCTCAAGTGCTCATGGAACATTCTTGAGGATAGATCATACCTTGGGTCACAAATCAAGCCTTGGTAAATTTAAGAAACTGAAATCATATTAAGAATCTTTTCCAACCACAACTCTGTGAGACTAGATATCAATTAAAGGCAAAAATCTGTAAAAAAATACAAACATATGGAGACTAAAAATACACTACTAAATAACCAAGAGATCAGTGAAGAAATCAAAAAATACCAAGAAACAAATGACAATGAAAACAGGACAACCCAAAACTTATGAGATGCAGCAAAATTAGTTCTAAGAGGGAAGGTTATAGCAAAACAATCCTAACTCAAGAAACAAGAAACATCTCAAATGAACAACTTAAACTTATATCTAAAGCAGTTAGAGAAAGAAGAACAAAAAAACCCCCAAAGTTAGCTGAAGGAAACAAATCATAAAGATCAGATCAGAAATAAATGAATAAGAAATGAAAGAAACAACAGCAAAGATCAATAAAACCAAAAGCTGGTTCTATGAGAAGATAAACAAAATTCATAAACCATTAGCCAGACTCATCAAGAAAAAAAGGAAGAAGACTCAAATCAATAGAATTAGAAGTGAAAAAGGAGAAGTAACAACCGACACTGCAGAAATACAAAGGATCATGAGAGATTACTTCAAGCTACTATATGCTAATAAAATGAACTTCCTGGAAGAAATGGACAAATTCTTAGAAAAGCACAACCTTGTGAGACTGAACCAGGAAGAAATATAAACAGACCAATCACAAGCACTGAAGTTGAGACTGTGATTTAAAATCTTCCAACAAACAAAACCCCAGGGGCTTCACTGGTGGCGCGGTGGTTGAGAGTCTGCCTGCCGGTGCAGGAGACATGGGTTCATGCCCTGGTCCAGGAAGATCCCACATGCCATCTTTAAAAGAAATTAAAGATGATACCAACAGATGGAGAGATATACCATGTTCCTGGATTAGAATAATCAATATTTTGAAAATGACTATACTACCCAAAGCAATCTACAGATTCAATGCAATTCCTATGAAACTACCACTGGCATTTTTCACAGAACTAGAACAAAAAATTTCACAATTTATATGGAAACACAAAAGACACCAAATAGTCAAAGCAATCTTGAGAAAGAAAAACAGCTGGAGGAATCAGGCTCCCAGACTTCAGACTATACTACAAAGCTACAGTAATCAAGACAGTATGGAACTGGCACAAAAACAGAAATACAGATCAATGGAACAGGATAGAAAGCCCAGAGATAAACCCACACATATTTGGTCACCTTATTTTTGATAAAGGAGGCAAGAATATACAGTGGAGAAAAGACAGCCTCTTCAATAAGTGGTGCTGGGAAAACTGGACAACTACATGTAAAAGAATGAAATTAGAACACTCCCTAACACCATACACAAAAATAAACTCAAAATGGATTAAAGACCTAAAAGTCAGGTCAAACACTATAAAACTCTTAGAGGAAAACATAGGCAGAACACTCTGACATACATCACACCAAGATCCTTTTTGACCCACCTCCTAGAGAAATGGAAATAAAAACAAAAATAAACAAATGGGACCTAATGAAACTTAAAAGCTTTTGCACAGCAAAGGAAACCATAAACAAGACGAAAAGAAAACCCTCAGAATGGGAGAAAATATTTACAAACGAAGCAACTGACAAAGGATTAATCTCCAAAATTTATAAGCAGCTCATTCAGCTCAATATCAAAAAAAACAAACAAGCCAATCCGAAAATGAGCAGAATACCTAAATAGACATTTCTCCAAAGATATACAGATCACTAACAAACACATGAAAGGATGCTCAACATCACTAATCATTAGAGAACTGCAAATCAAAACTTCAATGAGGTATCACCTCACACCAGTCAGAATAGCCATCATCAAAATATGTACAAACAGGGCTTCCCTGGTGGCGCAGTGGTTGAGAGTCCGCCTGCCGATGCAGGGGACATGGATTCATAACCTGGTCTGGGAAGATCCCACATGCCACGGAGCAGCTGAGCCCGTGAGCCATGGCCGCCGAGCCTGCGCATCCAGAGCCTGTGCTCCACAACGGGAGAGGCCACAAAAGTGAGAGGCCCACGTACCGCAAAAAAAAAAAAAAAAACTACAAACAATAAATGCTGGAGAGGGTGTGGAGAAAAGGGAGCCCTCTTGCACTGTTGGTGGGAATGTAAATTGATCCTGCCACTATGGAAAACAGTATGGAGGTTCCTTAAAAATTTTAAATTAGAACTACCATACGACCCAGCAATCCCAGTACTGGGCATATACCCTGAGAAAACCATAACTGAAAAAGAGTCATGTACTACAATGTTCATTGCAGCTCTATTTACAATGTCCAGGACATGGAAGCAACCTACGTGTCCATCAACAGGTGAAAGGATAAAGAAGGTGTGGCACCCCACCGAGTAGTGAGGTGGATGGACCTAGAGTCTGTCATACAGGGTGAAGTCAGAAAGAGAAAAACAAATACCGTATGCTAACACATATATATGGAGTCTAAATATATATATATATATATATATATATATGTTTCTGAAGAACCTAGGGGCAGGATAGGAATAAAGATGCAGACACAGAGAATGGACTTGAGAACACGGGGAGAGGGAAGGGTAAGCTGGGACAAAGTGAGAGAGTGGCATGGTTTATATATACTATCAAATGTAAAATAGATAGCTAGTGGGAAGCAGCCATAGCACAGGAAGATCATCTCGGTGCTTTTTGACCACCTAGAGGGGTGAGATAGGGGTGGTGGGAGGGAGACGCAAGAGGGAGGAGATATGAGGATATATGTATATTTATGGCTGATTCACTTCATTATAAAGCAGAAACTAACACACCATTTTAGAGCAATTATACTCCATAAAAGATGTTAAAAAAAAAAAATAAAGAAACATGTATGGTAACCCCGGATATGAGTTAGAGAAGTAGACAGCCTCTAATTTCTTCATCTCTCCTGCCTTCCACTCTCTCTATGACCATAATACAGAAGCATAGTGTTCAGAACAAGAAACTTTATGACATACCAGGCATAGAAAACTGCTTAGATACATTGACAACTTAGAGTATGTATCTCTACATGGTATAACATACCTACAGTTTTGATGATCACCAAACCATTCCGTGTAAAGGAATGGATAGAGGCTGGAAATTTTTGCATGACAAAGGAATGGCTAACAGAAGAAACAAGACAAGAAGGTGCATGTTTTTTTCTCCATGCAAATAACAACACGGCCGATTTTAATGTAACATAAGAAAAAATTTTAACAGAACTATTCAAGCGTGGATTAAGTTAATTTCAGAAATAGCAAGCTGCAAACGATTAGAAGTGTTCAAAGTAATATTGAATGGTCACTGGTTTTGATATTTTGAAAGGAATCTATGTACTCAAAAAGGAGATCAATATTTGTGCAAATGCTATTTAACATTATGATAAACACAAGAGTTTTAAGAGATAAAAATTCTACTCCACATTTTTTGAAACCTGCCATATTGCAAATTCTGTACCATTTGCTAGGAAAATGCAGATAAATAAGAACTATCTTTTTTTCTCAAGCTACAACAAAACGTGAAAATAAATATACACAATTAAATATACTATCAATATAAGCAACACTGCAAGTATTTTTAATGATAAATCAAAGAAGGCTTCTTGAAGTAGGTAACATTTTATTGAATCCTAAGGGAAAACTGGGCCAGAAATCACTAAAATTTTCATAATGAGAAAGAAGTGATTGCCTGACAAAGCCAAATAGTTTTCTAGGTGGAGTCTACAATTTTATATTTACCTTAACAAGTTCACTATTTTCCAGTGATAAGTGAAAAAAACTATTCACTATCTTACCCAATTAACTTTTATAGAACACCCTAAATAAGAATAGAGAATATAAATAATTTTCTAGTGCACCCTGGGCCATAAAGAAAACCTTAATACATTTAAAAGTATTCAAGTCACTAAAAGTTTGTCCTCTGGATACAAAGGAATAATTTAGAAATCAAAAATAGAATGACGTGTGATAAATTTCCAAATATTTGCAAATTAAATAGCATATTTTAGATAATCATGTTCAAAGAAAAAGTGAAAATGATATTAAAAATTATTTTTGTCAGAATGAAAATGAAAACACAATATCAAAATTTTTAGGACACCGCTAAAGTGGTACTTAAAGGAAATTTTATATCACTAAATTCTTAGAAAAGAAGAATAGTATCAAAGCAATGATCTCAGGTTTTACCTTAAGAAACTAGAGAAAGAAGAGCAAATTAACATCAAAGTAAGTGGGAGAAAGGAAACAAAGATAATTGTGAAATTAATGAAATAATTGTTTTAAAAAAAAAGAGATTAAATAATAGAGAAAATCGGTGGAACCAAAAGTAGATTCTTTTAAAAGATCAGTAAAACTGATAAACACTAGCCAGACTGGTCAAGGAAAAAAAAAGAAAAAATGTTACAATATAAGGAATGTGAGAGGTGATGATACTACAGATTCTTCAGATATTAAAAGAATAAGGAAATTTTAAAAAAAATTATTGGGGTATAGTTGATTCACAATGTTGTGTTAGTTTCAGGTGTACATAAAAGGGAATCTGTTATACATATACATATATCCACTCTCCTTTAGATTATTTTCCCATATAGGCCATTACAGAGTACTGAGTAGAATTCCCTGGGCTATACAGTAGGTTCTTATTAGTTATCTATTTTATATATAGTAGTGTGTATGTGTCAATCCCAACCTTCCAATTTATCCCTCCCCCCTTTACCCCTCAGTAACCATAAGTTTATTTTCTACATCTGTACTCTATTTCTGTTTTGCAGATAAGTTTGTTTGTAGCCGTTTTTAGATTCCACATATAAGCAATATCATATGATATTTGTCTTTCTCTGTCTGACCTGCTTCACTCAATATGACAATCTCCATGTCCATCTATGTTGCTGCAAATGGCATTATTTTGTTCTTTTTTTGGCTGAGTAATATTCCATTGTATGTATGTACCACATCCTCTTTTTAAAAAATATTTATTTATCTTTTGGCTGCATTTGGTCTTCGTTGCTGCGCAAGGGCTTTCTCTAGTTGTGGCGAGTGGGGGCCACTCTTCATTGTGGTGCGTGGGCTTCTCACTGTGGTGGCTTCTTTTGTTGGGGAGCACAGGCTCTAGGTATGCAGGCTTCAGTAGTTGTGGCACACAGGCTCAGTAGTTGTGGTGCATGGGCTTAGTTGCTCCAAGGCATGTAGGATCTTCCCGGACCAGGACTCGAACCTGTATTCCCTGCATTGGCAGGTGGATTCTTAACCACTGTGCCACCAGGGAAGCCCCACATATTCTTTGTTCATTCCTCTGTTGATAGACATTTAGTTTGTTTCCATGTCTTGGCTATTGTAAATAGTGCTGCAATGAACATTGGTGTGCATATATCTTTTTGAATTATGGTTTCTCTGGATATATGCCCAAGAGTGGGATTGCTGGATCATATGGTAGCTCTATTTTTAGTGTTTTAAGGAACTTCCGTACTGTTCTCCATAGTGGCTGCACCAGTTTGCATTCCCACCAAGGGTGTAGGAGGGTTCCCTTTTCTCCACATCCTCTCCAGCATTTATTGTCTGTAGATTTTCTGACAGCGGTCATTCTGACCGGTGAGAGGTGATACCTCATTGTAGTTTTCATTTGCATTTCTCTAATAATTAGTGATGCTGAGCAACTTTTCTTGTGCTTTTTTAACCATCTGTATGTTTTCTTTGGAGAAATGTCTATTTAGATCTTCTGCCCATTTTTTGATTGGGTTGTTTGATTTTTGATATTTAGCTGCACGAGCTATTTGTGTATTTGGAAATTAATCCCTTGTCAGTTGCTCTGTTTGCAAATATTTTCTCCCATTCTGAGGGTTGTCTTAATAAGGAAATACTCGGAACAAATTTATTTTACCTTTTATGAAATTATCTAATCCTTGAAAGACACAAACTACTAAAGCACACTTGAGAAGAAAGAGATAGGCTTAATAGTCCTATATCTCTTAAAGAAATTGAATTAGGAGTTAAACATCTTCCCATATAGTCTACAATTTAATATTTACTTTGGTAAATTGACTGTTGTCCAGGGGTCTGAACTTGAGATTTACAAATTAATAAAAATAGATCTGATCACACTGTCCAAATGTGGAGAATGCCAATCTACATTAAACAATTTCTTTTGAGGCAGAATCTTGAGTCACCTTTTCCAAAATAAACTATAAAAGAAGCCATATTGATAGATTTCTTGGTGAGTATAAAATTAGAAAAGTTACTTAAAAGAATTCAAATGATGCCTTCTTCTCCACAAGAGTGCAACAGCTGACAGGAAGGTGAAAAACATCAAGTCACCCTAGGAAACTAGCTTCCCCTCAGGAAGATAATTCGCTGAGCATTCAAAACATTTGTGTTTGTAAGCCTTTTATTCTATACTTCCAAGGTTTATAAATATCTCTTCTGGTAATTATATTCTTTCTTTCGATATATTTGTATTTTATCAGGTTAGGATAAATTTTTCAATCTCTGCACCATTGACATTTTCAGCTGGATATTTATTTGCTATGGGGGTTGCCAAGTGCATTTTACGACATGTACCAATATCTCTGGCCTCTACCTATGAGAATAACTCTGTCAAGTTGTGAGAAACAAAAATGTCTATAGACATTGCTAAATGACACTTTGGTAGCAAAATTGCTTCCTTTTGGGAATCACTAATTAGGGTTAAGTACTGCTGCCCTTGGAATTGGTCTATACCTTTAAGATAGGCCTTTATAGCTTTCTTTATTATCATGTGTTGTGTTGATTTCAGAGTTCAAATCTCTGAGAACAATATTTTTTATATTTTCTTATCCTTGTCCTCCATGTTTCAAAAATTAGTAAGTATTTTGCTGTATAGTGAATAGTTATAAAGGGCATTTCAATCAGAGAGATCAAGGTGAGCAAAAGAATATGTATAGTTGCAGAAAATCCAGACCCCCCCCAAAATTAGTGTGTTTAACAGTCTTAAAATCTTGATTTAAATATTAACCTCTTTCATTCTGTACTAATAGCTAGCAATAATTAATATTGAAGTTTAGAACATGTCAAGAAGAACATGCTCATGTAATGCTTACAAACCCTAATGACATAAGTACCATTATTATTCCCATTATGTACATGACAAAACTTAAGTAACTTAGTCAAACACATGTAGTAAGCAGCAGAACTAGTTTACAAACTCATCTTGTCTGCTTCTATAATCTGACTTGTAGACTTTGTGCTTTTACTGTTTGGGTAAACAAAGACAAATAACATAATTTATCAAGAAGCTCATAGTCTAAAAAATCTTCAATAATCCAGTTTTATTTTTGCATGTTATTTTATTCTTTTAGAATATCTAACCATTAAATTTTAATTTAAAGAAACATTAATTACAAACTTGCTCTGTAGTTTATTCATTTCCTATGCCTTGACCATAGTATAACCTCTAAATATTCATGTCTTTGGAAACTTTCATTTCAAATACTTTGGTCCTGAAGTCAGTTGTATCCCCTCCTATATGTGAGAAGTAAATGTAAACACTGTGGGGGGAAATACAGTGATGTGATTATGCCTATAGTTCAGGGAACAGATAGAATCAGCTGCCTCCAAGGAAGAGGCATTGCCTGGGAAAATTATTGACTTAGAAAATTATTCGCCAAAGCCTTAAAGGAATGTGTTAAGTATACTGGAAAGCAATAGCAGAATGTATAACTCTGTATGCAGATGGTTTTCTATTATTTTGTTATTGTTGTTAAAGATAAAGCATCTTTGTGTGTTTTTTTTTTTTTTTTGCGGTACGCGGGCCTCTCACTGTTGTGGCCTCTCCCGTTGCGGAGCACAGGCTCCGGACGCGCAGGCTCAGCGGCCATGGCTCACGGGCCCAGCCGCTCCGCGGCATGTGGGATCTTCCCGGACCAGGGCATGAACCCCTGTCCCCTGCATCGGCAGGCGGACCCTCAACCACTGAGCCACCAGGGAAGCCCTGTGTTTTCTTTTGCATTATTTTGTGAGACAGGTGGGCTGAAATAGGAAAGCCTTTAAAAAAAAAAATCACATTGATGTGAACATGTTTTCATCACCTTAAAATATCTGTTGTTTACAACTGAATCATACAATATAAACGAAGAAAGACATTCAGCTGAAACAAGTAAGCTCAGGTCCCCTGTTCAATGAGAGAAAGACTATCTGTTCATACGGTCAAAAGATTTTTTGATTCGCAGACTCCACTCAAATGTTTGGATCTGCATCCTCAATTATGTGCTGGGCTCACTAAGTATCAGCCTCTGTCATTTCATCCTCTATCGTACTTGATGACAGTCCTGGTAAATAGAAAGTAATGATTTAAAGAAAAAGGTCATATTTGCTTAAAAACAAAAAGAAAGAAAGAAAAAGGATAGTAATCTTTGAAGAGAAACTCTATTTTACAAGGCTGCAGGTCCACAAAAACTCTGGCAGATTTTCTTTCAGAAAAGGGCATGGAGGTATGTGACTAATATCAAAATTAAAGAGATGTGTGTGTGTGTGTGTGTGTGTGTGTGTGTGTATGTGTATGTTTTATACCTTTCCTCCAAAAATGTTTGAAGAGCCTACCAAAGGAATTCTATCAGATTTGATGGCCACAGACAAGTACAAATACTCTTGTCCACAGAATCCTTTGGAGAAGACAGAACCTCTTTACTTCACTGCTGCCGCTGTAATAATTTTCATTTAATTAGCATTTAAAACTTTTCCCCTATCTCAGAGTAATATTAGTAATAGCTAAAAAAGAGGACAAGTTAAGACTCTTTCCCAAGATTCTCTAGTGTTTAATATGTAAAACCCACGTGAAATATTCATTTAAAATACAGGTTCTTGAGTCTCATCTCAGAGGATTTGAGTAAGTAGGTCCAGGATAAGGTCCAAGAGTCTGCATTTTATAAGCCACTCAGTTGATGAGTTGGTCCCAGAACACAGTTTGAAAAACATTTGTGGAGAGAGCCCAGCAATATGATATAAGATGTAAAAACTTTCAATCATTGAGGAAGTAATTATTCCTTAGGTCATAATGAAAGAAAAACATTTAATATTTCTAAAAATAAATTTCAAATAAAAGAGAACTTATTCTGAAGGCCTTTAGGTCTAGAAAATCCTACTGAGGCTCGTGTGAGACCTAGAATCTCCTCTGCAGCAACATTCAAGAAAACTTCAGCCACCAGATGGGGGACTCAACCAACAGATCAAAGACAAGTGTCATCATGAAATCATAATACATCCAGTAGTAAGTTATCATCTTTTGTAAAAAACATAGAAAGAGCAATCAAAGCAGTCAGAACACAACCTTGATTTTAACATCCCCAGTCTGAACTTCTTGCTTCTCCCACATCCCTTCAATAACAACAACAAAGGCCTCAGAAATCATCTGAATGAAAATGATAGAGTACAGATTTACTATCCACTTTCTTTTCAATGCAAACCATTTTTGAGTCCATCATCTTAGCTCTTGTCTTGCTGGTTTTGAGACTTGTCTAAAACGATCTGAGGAAAATAAGGTATATTGCACTGTTTGTATAAGTGGAGTTGGTACATGTATTTTTTAATGGGTTATGTTTGTGACAAGAGCTTTCCTTTACCATTTGATGATTTTAAGACATTTCCTTAACTGACAGACAAGTAGTTCCAATGCAATCAGCTATTTAAAAGAACACAGGAGGATGGTATACTTCTGCAACAGGTCTTATACAAAACCTCCCAAAGCACTCTATAACAGCCTAATATATATTATCCCTGAAGGAAATTGTGAGGTTGAAGAAGCAGCATTGCATAGTGGTTAAGGGCATAGATTCTACGACTGAGCTGTTGAATGGAATTCTTGTCACTAGATGTGTCCCTGGTCAAATCACTTAACTTCCATGTGGAGCATAACAGTAGTATTTATTGCTTGGATTGTTAGGAGGATTACATGAACTAATACATGTTAAAGTCTTAAAACAATGGCTGGCACATGGCAAGCACTGTTTTATTTATTTAGTAGCACTTAAATAGTGCTATATGTACCATAGATGAAGAAAAATAGGAGATGACTAGGGAAAATTATAATATGTTAAATATAAACATATTAAAAATTTTTATCTACCAAACACAATGATTAGATCATAGCAAATTCCAAATGGAAAAAGAGAAGAGAAATGTTTCAGTATTTAGAGTGTCTAACTCCAAATAACTAGTATTTGGGCTGAGACAAAATGCATGAATAATATCAAGATGAATTCAAAATTTAAATATTTAATCAGTCATTTAAGATATTGAGAGAAAGGAATCTAATGGGGCTCAAATAAAGACAAAAGAGTAGTTTTAAGTTCCCAGCTAACAGAACAGAGCAACTATCTCTAGCACACATTTTGTGCAGTGCCTGCTGTTCCCTGAGTCAGCCTCAGACCCTTATCAAACGGCATGTAACAGGCCCAGTGTCAAATAGTACATGGCACCTTTTCCTGAGGCAACACACTGACAAGCTCCATGTCAGCTTACTACAGTCTAGGGGAGTAGTGAGAAAGGGGATATTTATCAAAGAGTAATCAGCCTCAATGAGGTCAAGAGGCAGGTAAGAATGAATAGGAAAGGAGGCAAATGTCACTTCCCACCCTCAACACAATGCATTTAAATGGTTTTTCTTATGGTTATTTCTAACTAGGGATCTGGGAGAGGTTGAATAAGACAGGAGTCTCTCCCTGTGCTTGATATAAGAGTACAGATGGTTCATTTGTAGAGATGAGAAAAAGACCACAGCACACCATTTCATCAAGTTCAGTTGACTTCACTCCTGAATCTGCAAAATTTCGGTTGAAACCTTGTGAGACACAAGTTTCTTGTGAGATTTCTGTGCTTTCAGATTCCATTCAAGTGGAAAATGAACAGGCTCGCTCTCAGCAGCACTCTGCTTCTACTCAGGGTAAATCAAAGCCATCTGGGGGTGAGGTTCCATGAACCTGGAGTCCCAGCATACTTTCTCCGATTTTATACACTGTAAGTTCCAAGGAAAATCTGCCTCCCCAATAATGAAGTTCTTGCTCCCTTTATTTTGCTAGCAATACCTTCATATCCCTTGTTCTACATTGACACCCATCATTAATCCCCTCTGTTCTTGAAGAAACATTTACTGTGGAGTGACCGAGAAAGAAGGGCGGTGCATGTAAGAGAAATAGAAAGAGCACAGGTATCACAAGGAGCAAAATTTCTGGGTTAAAGGATTGGAACAAATGATGCTGGATGTGGTGAAAGCACTACCCTGAATCAGTATTCAGTGTGAGGTACATAAAAGAAACACCTCTCTTTAAACAATGATTGTAATATGCATCTTCTTTCATTTCCTTTCCTCATCAATACTTATTTCCTCAAAAATTGCTGTTGCAACATAACCACTAAATTTTCTCACATTTTCTTCCTTCACCTTCAGGGTTTCAAAGGACACTGTAGCTGCAAGACCTGTCTGGTCACTTAACCTCCTATCACAGAGCATCCGTTTGTAATGACGCACATGAAATACACACATTGGAACAGTAGCGGTGGTTCCTTTTTGAAGAATATTGCAAACACTACTAAGTGTAAATAGCTTTGAGCTAGTGACAAATAATTGTATCTTATATGCACATAAAAGGCCCCCCACGGTGCGGTGACTTAGATGGAAGTGAAAAGAGGAAAGAAGCTGAAGGAAAAGGAAACAGGAATGTTCAAGAATATGGAGAAAAGATACCTGTTAGGCAAGTGAGCTTCCCATGTCAAGCCCATGAATAATCTGAACATTTTCATGTCCAGGGATTTCTATTTGAAAGCCCATTCTGGGTTCCATTTTTAGTCAGTGCCTACAGTAAAAACAAGACCTTGAATAAAATCACACTTTCTTTTATTAGATAAACCAATTTGGAGTAAGAACAGCATCTGGCCATTCATGTTGTTTTAAAAGAAGAGCTCATACTATGTATCTTTAGGTATGGAACTGAATTATGTTTGTGAAGTGGTGTTAATGAAATGAATCACTTTTTCTAATATTAAACAATTTAATGAAGTAGGTGTAACTAGATTGGTGTTTGGTATGACCAGACCTTAGGAAAATAATGCTGGCTAACTTAGAGTTACATGTTACTTGCAAGGGGCTTTTTGTAAGATTCACTTTGGGGAATGTTTATTTAGGGAGAATATAGGCATCACATTTCACTTTTCCAAGTCTTAAATCTATTTTTGGAAAAAAAAATTATGAAAAGCTATGTCCAGAAACTGGGCATCAGGGAATGTTTCTGTTCAAGTTTTAATGCACATATAGAGAGAGCCAGGTTACTGAAATGGTTACATACACAATTCAACCAACTCTGCAGGTGCAAAGAAATATTTTTTAATGTGCATTTTACCAGGACTGCATCTTGCAATACATAGATGTAAAACCGTAAAATGTTGCTTCTCCTATTTATTATTAACAAGGTTTTGGGAAGAGAACAGGACATCAGAGGGTTGAGGAAGTCATTAATTGTAGGTGTAAAGAATGGTGGGTGGGGTAGTTAAAGATATGTGAGAGGTTTGGTTGTTTGTCAGTTTTTTAAGAATAATTAAATTTATTTTTAACCCATTGCATTATAAAGCTTTGCCACAGCAGACTATCATAGAAGCCAAAATATATATTGAATCAAGTAAATATTTATTTTCCCATTGGAAAAATAATATATAATGGATTTTCTGAAGAAAAATTGAACTTTTCTCAGCACATTTGATATGTGGCTTTTAATAAACAATATAAAAATGTCTAACTAGAGTTACCTGACCCATTCTTGTATTTAAATGGATTGTTACAAAAATTATACACTAATATTTTTATGGCAATAAGCCAGAAGAAAATTATTTGGAACTGGAACCAGCACAGCACATTGAAGAGGTGTTGCTTTTTTGATAAAAGTAGGAACTGCATGCTGTAAAAGTCATTTTTTTTCTTTTTTCCAGAGGCCAGATGGTGTTATATTTATGTTGTTCCTTTAACACTGTGATTAAACATTTTTATTTGTACTATCTCTAGCTGTTAATCAACATCTGGGTAAAATGTTAGAATCACTTTTCATCTTTCTTAAGTGCATTTGTTACTACTCAGCAGCTGGGGTAAGAGTCACAGGAAGGAAGGGGTCGCAGCCTCCTGCCTGACATGGCGGGTCTACAGAGGAAGGGAGGGAGGCGTGCTCCAGGCAGAGTCTCTTTGTTCTAAACTCTCTTTGACGCATTTGACCTAAATATGGTCAATTTCACAGCAAGTTCTGAAGACTGATTTAAAAGCAATTACTCTTAAAAATTAAGATAAGGCAAGAATACCTTGAATACTTTAAAATGGCTAGTGATTTTAATTGCTCAGAGTTTAATTATGACTCAGCAGCATGTGTGTTGCCTTTTTTCTTTTCCAGTGACAGGAAACAAGACCAGGATATAAGAGAGCAGTTAAGAGACTGCAATCACCAACGCAGAACAAAACTGCAGTCAAGAGTCCTGTTTACCTCTAGACTCTGACTCACTGATAACCAGTAGACAACTGCCTTGTTCTCTTTGCTTAATGTTTCATACATGAAAATAATAGCCCTGGTATAAGAAACGATACCTCTCAAGTGAGTTGTGAGTGTCTTTAATTAATGCTCAAAGGGGAGTTTAATATATTTAGAAGCTAGCTGTTGTAAAAATGCAAGGTAATATGGCCAGGCTGAATTCTACAATTCTACAATTCTAATTTAATTTTTGCAGTTTTCTTCAGTGTCCTTTGCTAACACTAACTGATAAATCTATAAGATATCCTTTTATACTTGGGCTGATCCTAGAGGGAACTAAAATGAGCAAATGACTCCCTTAGCGTACAATGTTCAACCATGTGGTGTAATTTCCTACTTCCAGTTCTCCAGAGTGCCTTTCACAGTACCCAAAGAAATAATTCCTTTAAATTGTTCCTCAGTGGCCTAGAAAAGTGAAATCGCATAGATAGGGTAAAGCCTCTGTAAACTTATCATTTATAGCAGCAGATCTAGATTTCCAAAGTTGAAACTTGAAGTTGTGGTTAAATCAACATAGGCACTGAAGAAACATTCTCATTTCTGAAGATGCCTTTCAGTGTCACTGCTGTTTTCTACCTGTAACAGGACTTGGTAAGAGTTCAAGTCTACTGAAGAAGAGAGGAATTAACTATTATTTGCCCAGTGGCCACAAAGGAATACCTGAGTAGGCTCACATTATCAACCCTCCTTGAGAGGGACAAGAAAATCAGGGCAGAGCCTGAAGGTTAAATGGTCAAGTAACTCTTACACATACAACCAAACGTCTTATCCTATGGTGGTTTGACGTACACATCTTAAAATCAAAGGAAGTGTTTTTCCTTTAAAAAACTATTTTATGAAAATAACAAGTGAAGATCTTTTCCTGCCACTTACCTTTTCAGCCTGAATTGTGACATGTTTTCTCCCATGAAAGTTAAATTTTAGACAAAATAAGATAAATTATACTTTTCAAGGAGGTCCCAAAACAGAATCCAACATCCCAAATTATTTGTAAGTTCACAAAATATTTCTCCTCTTTCCTAATACCAAAAGTAAGAAACATTAATAATCTCAAGAATTATGTTATCCACACAAGCACACTAATTCTGTTAAGGTGTCAACTAATTCCTCTTGGTTGTGGATGGACCTGTGCTAGTATAAATGAGGATTGTAACTGAAATTCCATTTATAGCAGTATTCTACTTAAAAACTAAAATATCCCAGCAGCTAGGTCCCCAACGAACATTATCAGTTACACAGTACTAGATAAATTCATGCCAACTTATTTATACAACAGTGTTTGTTGAGTCAACAGGCCAAAACTTTGGTGCAGTTGTAGTACAAACTTACCCCGTACCTGTTCTGTCACAAACTAGAAGATTTACATATAGTTACGATTAGCACACATTGTTCTGAATTGCTGCCACACTGATATTGGATCTTTGGGGTAGAAAGAGTTGAAGAGACAGAGTTGGAGAGTCATTTGTGACTTGAGTGGCAAAGTATAGCACTAAGTCAAAACATCCAGAACTGTATGCAACCCAATCTGAACAAGGAAAGTTTTCTCTAAAGCTGTAGCAAATTGAAAGGCATGATGCTAGAAAGTGTTTAGTGAGGAGTCAGCTTAACAATGACTATACTTTCACAGACAGATCTAGGACAACTTGCCACCATCATTATAAGACTAGTTTAATGTTCACTTCTTTACGAGAACTAAATACAAACACACCACTTCCTCCCATTTAATTTGTCCTACCATGGTGGCAGTGATTGGACTCTTTTTCTGTGGCTCAAATGTTATTTATGAAATGACCCTGCTGTTGAATTCCAACAATTCTTTGCATTAATCTTCTTTGCTTATTTAATCCAATACAACTGACAAGAGTAATAGATTATTTGTAACACATTAGAAAATAAGTTTTTTTAATTTTAATTTACATTTCTTATTTGATTATCTTCATTGTTTAAGAAAGACAATAAATTGTGACCCTACTAACCAGAAGAAACACCTCAATGAAAAACCTAGTCAAAATTAAAGAGCTTTGCTCTGTATGATCATTATTCTTGAAACTTAAAAGCTTAGAGAGAAGGAAGTGTTACAAATAAAAATTAGGTTTTATTTGTTTGGTTGTTTGTTATTTGATATTGTCACACACTGAGACCTTTTAGGCATGCAGTTAGAGTTAGCCTGAATATAGGGGAGCAGAATTTGGTTTATTCACCAGCCCCTCCCAAGTACCTGTTAACTCTTCTGGAACTGCTCTCCCTACCTCTTTATTTTTTTTTTTATTTATTTTCTTTTTTGCGGTATGCGGGTCTCTCACTGTTGTGGCCTCTCCCGTTGCGGAGCACTGGCTCCGGATGCGCAGGCTCAGCGGCCATGGCTCACGGGCCCAGCAGCTCCGCGGCATGTGGGATCTTCCCGGACTTGGGCACAAACCCGTGTTCCCTGCATCGGCAGGTGGACTCTCAACCACTGCGCCACCAGGGAAGCCCCCTACCTCTTTAATTTTTATGCAGAGATTCATTCCTCCTTCCCAGCTCATGACATCTAGTAGGAAGACCAATCAACATTTTGCTCTAGAATAGAGAATGTGTGTCAGGCCCAAGTCAATCAGGTTATTGCATTCTACTAATCACAGTGAATGGTCTAAGAATAACATATAATCTAAGACAGTCCAATTAAAGTGGGTATACTTTTTGGTACATATACCTAAAACCAAGCTCTATCTTTCATGCAGAGCTTCCTACAGGATGAATAGAAAAGGATGTGAGGATCAGCAAGGATATTTTAACATGACAAAAGGAGGAAGAGGTTGTGAATGCACCTTCACAAAGGAAATCTACTGTGATATATAGAAAGAATACCCAGGGTCTAGTAACATTGTTTGAACCCTGGATCAAGCTTTACCTGAAGCAGATTATTACTACACTTGAGAGTTTTGAAAACCAATAAATCAGTTTGCTTTTTCATAAACTGGTTTGTCTTTTTGTCACTTCTTTGTCATTTTATAATTGATATTTAATCTTATTCATCCTTCCAACAACCGTATGGTGTAGACATTGTTATCTGCATTTACAGAAGCAAGACAATAATCTTAGTGAGGTTTAGCAAGTTGCCAAGGTTATCACTTGGTAAATAGCACAGTAGAGTTTTAAAGCTATGTCTGCCTGACTATAAATCTTACCCTCTTAAACATTACAAAATAAAATGCTCCCTTAAAAGGGGCAAAAATAATGTGATTTCAAAATCGAGCTCCTTACAGCTGAACTGTCACTATTTTTTTACTGGCTTCAAGCTTATGGAAAAATAATCCTGTAAGACTGCAATAAATATAATTCAATAATAAAGTCATGAAACTTAGAAATAGTTTGTACAAAGATATGTCATATGATTCAGTTGTGCTTTATATAATTTATACTTGTTGTAATTGTATAACCTTCCTCCCAATAGTAGAATGAATCCTAAATTGACACTTTCCTTTCCCCTCCCCCTCACTCATTCTGGACTGGATATGACTCATTCTGTTGATCTTAGCTTCACCATAAGTCTTCCTAAGGAAAACTTGTTTTGATTAATATTTAAAGTACCATGGGGATTGTTTCCTGTTTTTCTTAAGCTGTCTGCCCCCTTGCCATTCTCTCACAGATGATTTGTTAGGCATGCAGGTTTGTATTGTTTCTGATACTACAAGAAAAACAAATAGAGCAGTGTTTTTTAGACTGTTATACCCAGGAAGCTGCAGAGAGGAATGGATGTTACATATTGAGTTTCTGAGGACAAGTTCATATTTTTTTCCAAAAAGTTCCCTGCTTCTCTCTAAAACATTTGAAATTCCTAACTAAAAATTTATTTTAGAATCATGTCACCTTTATGCATGGGATGATTTGCATTTTCTCTGTCCCTCAGATATTAGGGTAGTAAGAAAACCAGAACACTAAACAGTGCATACTTTCCTATGTGACTTTGAGTAAACAACTTATCTGATTCTTAGTTTTATTCATCTGTAAATTGGAGATAACAGAGTGCTGTATGATAAGTCCTACAATATGGATGTGATGATGATGCTAAGGGGGAATATTTAATCCCCATCCCAGAAGGAGGAGAAGAAAGATTTTTGAATTTATATGATAGCTCTATGAACTTTACAAGTCAAGTATAACTTTATCTGAAAGAGAGGTAAGGGGAAAGAGTAGAACTGCTTCATGTTGAGTGTACCGAGTGCAAAGAACCAATATATTTGAAAATCTTGTACAAGATAGAATGTAGGGAAAGTACATCCCTAAGCCTGTTGTGCATCAGTAAATTGCAAGTAATTCAGTGTAGAAAAGGCAGAAAGTGGGTAATAAGCCAGGATCAGTGGGAGACTAAAGATTTCTTAGGACAGATTAAAGATTTCTATCCTCAAGGGAATAAGGAGTCATGGAAATATTATAAACAGTTGAGAGAAATGATTAAATTTGCATTTCTACATATCACTCAGGTGGCAATGTGAAAATGGATTGGATGGATCTGAACTCTTTACTACATGGTAACTTGATGAGATAGAGAAAGTAATTTACAAAAAAAAAAAAAAATGGAGGCTCCTAACTGGGTCCTTGGGATAAATAATGATGCTATTCATTGAGAAAGTGACATTCAGGAGAACACATAATATTTGTTAGATAAAGGGATAACTTAAAATATTATTTTATTCTTTTCGTAATTACTTTCTACTAAGTAAATCATCATTTGGAAGTTTCCCTATTCAAATAACAGATGGTTTCTGTCTCCTGGCTTGATCTTTACTAACATATACTTAAGTACATAATTACTGAAAATATGAAAAAAAATGATATAAAATAAGAAATAAGTTGGAAAACTTTGTATTTGTGGAAAGAATTAAAACATTATAAATAATTCACTGGTAAAAAGAAGAAGTCAAATTAAAAAATTTAAGATTAGGTATAAATGAAATAGTTCTTCATGTGAAAACTTCCAGAATGCTATAAGACATATTCAATATTACTGAACTAAATTTATAACATGTTAGGAAAAATATAGTAAAATAAAAATAGGAAGATGGATTAAATAAAAGATTGTAGCAGAGACTAATAAAGTAGAATATAACACGCAATAAAGTAGAAAAAACTCAAAAGTTGGTTCTCTGAAACAGCTGATAAAACTGAAGGATCTCTAGTTAGATGAGTAAGAAAACAAGACAGCAGGTATGCATACAAAAGTAAGAATGAAAATGAAATTATAATTACAGACGATTAGTCTTTGAAAATGAAACAGAAATATCTTTGTTTCTGAAACCTTGAAAACTAAGTAAAAATGGACACATTTCTAGAAATCTGTAACAATTGTCAGTGCAACATGGAAGTTTAAAAATCTGGATTTTGGAGCCAGCTTCCTGGGTTCACATCTTGCCTTCAAATTTTCCACCAGAGTAATCATGGGAAAGTGATGCATTCTCTGACCCTACCTTCTTTATGTGTAAAGTGGAGGCAAAAATAGATCCTAAGACCAATAATTCCAAGAAAGCTTAAGAAGAATTAGAATATTTGACTACCCTTACCCAGCAAAGATAGTAAATCAGTAACTTAATTTTTTTTTTTTCTAAAAGAAAACTATCCATGCTGAGATCTTCCTGATAGGGTCTACCAGTTACAAAAGGAAGAAGAAATTAAAATTTTATTTAATTTTATTTTTTTAATATTTTTATTGGAGTATAATTGCTTTACAGTGGTGTGTTAGTTTCTGCTTTATAACAAGCTGAATCAACCATACATATACATATATCCCCATATCTCTTCCCTCTTGCATCTCCCTCCCACCCTCCCTATCCCACCTCTCTAGGTGGTCACAAAGCACCGAGCTGATCTCCCTGTTCTATGTGGCTGCTTCCCACTAGCTATCTATTTTATATTTGATAGTATATATAAGTCCATGCCACTCTCTCACTCTCTCACTTTGTCCCAGCTTACCCTGCCCCCTCCCCGTGTTCTCAAGTCCATTCTCTGTGTCTGCATCTTTATTCCTATTCTGCCCCTAGGTTCTTCAGAAATATATATATATTTTAGACTCCATATATGTGTTAGCATACAGTATTTGTTTTTCTCTTTCTGACTTACTTCACCCTGTATGACAGACTCTAGGTCCATCCACCTCACTACAAATAACTCAATTTCATTTCTTTTTATGGATGAGTAATGTTCCATTGTATATATGTGCCACATCTTCTTTATCCATTTATCTGTTGATGAACACTTACATTGCTTCCATGTCCTGGCTATTGTAAATAGAGTGGCAGTGAACATTGTGGTACATGACTCTTTTTGAGTTACAGTTTTCTCAGAGTATATACCCAGTACTGGGATTGCTGGGTCGAACGGTAGTTCTATTTTTAGTTTTTGAAGGAACCTCCATACTGTTCTCCATAGTGGCTGTATCAATTTACATTCCCACCAACAGTGCAAGAGGGTTCCCTTTTCTCCACTCCCTCTCCAGCATTTATTGTTTGTAGATTTTTTGATGATGGCCATTCTGACTGGTGTGAGGTGATACTTCATTGTAGTTTTGATTTGCATTTCTCTAATGATTAGTGATGTTGAGCATCCTTTCATGTGTCTGTTGGTGATCTGTATATCTTCTTTGGAGAAATGTCTATTTAGTTCTTCTGCCCATTTTTGGATTGGGTTGTTTTTTTGATATTGAGCTGCAAGAGCTGCTTGTAAATTTTGGAGATTAATCCTTTGTCAGTTGCATCATTTGAAAATATTTTCTCCCATTCAAAGGGTTGTCTTTTCGTCTTGTTTATGGTTTCCCTTGCTGTGCAAAAGCTTTGAAGTTTCATTAGGTGCCATTTGTTTATTTATGTTTTTATTTCCATTTCTCTAGGAGGTGGGTCAAAAAAGATCTTGCTTTGATTTATGTTATAGAGTGTTCTGCGTATGTTTTCCTCTAAGAGTTTTATAATGTCTGGCCTTACATTTAGGTCTTTAATCTACTTTGAGTTTATTTTTCTGTATGGTGTTAGGGAGTGTTCTAATTTCATTCTTTTATATGTAGCTGTCCAGTTTTCCAAGCACCGCTTATTGAAGAGGCTGTCTTTTCTCCACTGTATATTCTTGCCTCCTTTATGAAAAGTAAGGTGACCATATGTGCGTGGGTTTATCTCTGGGATTTCTATCCTGTTCCATTGATCCGTATTTCTGTTTTTGTGACAGTACCATACTCTCTTGCTTACTGTAGCTTTGTAGTATATTCTGAAGACTGGGAGCCTGATTCCTCCAGCTCCGTTTTTCTTTCTCAAGATTGCTTTGGCTATTCGGGGTCTTTTGTGTTTCCACACAAATTGTGAAATTTTGTGATCTAGCTCTGTGAAAAATGCCAGTGGTGGTTTGATAGGGATTGCACTGAATCTGTAGATTGCTTTGGGTTGTATAGTCATTCTCATAATGTTGATTCTTCCAATCCAAGAACATGGTATATCTCTCCATCTGTTTGTATCATCTTTAATTTCTTTCATCAGTGTCTTAAAGTTTTCTGCATACAGGTCTTTTGTCTCCTTAGGTAGGTTTATTCCTAGGTATTTTATTCTCTCTGTTGCAATGGTAAATGGGAGTGTTTCCTTAATTTCTCTTTCATATATTTCTTCATTAGTGTAAAGGAATGCAAGAGATTTCTGTGCATTAATTTTATATCCTGCTGCTTTACCAAATTCATTGATTAGATCTAGTGGTTTTCTGGTAGCATCTTTCGGATTCTCTATGTATAGTATCATGTCATCTGTAAACAGTGACAGCTTTACTTCTTCTTTTCCAATTTGGATTTCTTTTTTTTCTTTTTCTTCTATGATTGCTGTGGCTAAAACCTGCAAAACTATATTGAATAATAGTGATGAGAGTGGACAACCTTGTGTTGGTCCTGATCTAAGGGGAAATGTTTTCAATTTTTCACCATTGAGAACGATGTTGGCTGTGGGTTTGTCATATATGGCCTCTATTATGTTGCAGTAAGTTCCCTCTATGCCTACTTTCTGTAGGATTTTTATCAGAATGGTGCTGAATTTTGTTGAAAGCCTTTTCTGCATCTATTGACATGATCATATGTTTTTTTTTTCCTTCAATTTGATAATATGGTTTATCACATTGATTAATCTGCATATATTGAAGAATCCTTGCATTCCTGGGATAAACCCCATTTGATCATGGTGTATGATCCTTTTAATGTGCTGTTGGATTCTGTTTAGTAGTATTTTGTTGAGGATTTTTGCATCTATGTTCATAAGTGATATTGGCCTGTGGTTTTCTTTATTTGTGACATGTTTGTCTGAGTTTGGTATCAGGGTGATGGTGGCATTGTAGAACGAGTTTGGGAGTGTTCCTCCCTCTGCTGTGTTTTGGAAGAGTTTGAGAAGGATAGGTTTTAGGTCTTTTCTAACTGTTGGATAGAATTCACTTGGGAAGCCATCTGGTCCTGGACTTTCTTTTGTTGGAATATTTTTAATCACAGTCTCAATTTCAGTGCTTGTGATTGGTCTCTTTACATTTTCTATTTCTTCCTGGTTCAGTCTCACAAGGTTGTGCTTTTCTAAGAATTTGTCCATTTCTTCCGGGCTGTCCACTTTATTGGCATATAGTTGCTTGTAGTAATCTCTCATGATCCTTTGTATTTCTGCAGTATTGGTTGTTATTTCTCCTCTTTTATTTCTAATTCTATTTATTTGAGTCTTCTCCCTTTTTCTCTTGATGAGTCTGGCTAATGGTTTATCAATTTTGTTTATCTTCTCAAAGGACGAGTTTTTAGTTTTATTGATTTTTGCTATTTTTTCCTTCATTTCTTATTCATTTATTTCTGATCTGATCTTTATGATTTCTATCCTTCTGCTAACTTTGGAGTTTTTTATTCTTCTTTCTCTAATTGCTTTAGGTGTAAGGTTAGGTTGTCTATTTGAGATGTTTCTTGAGTTAGGATGTATTTCTATAAACTTCCCTCTTAGAACTACTTCTGCTGCATCCCATAAGTTTTGGGTCGTCGTGTTTTCACTGTCACTTTTTCTACGTATTTTTTGGTTTCCTCTTTGATTTCTTCAGTGATCTCTTGTTTATCAAGTATTATACTGTTTAGTCTCCATGTGTTTGTATTTTTTACAGATTTATTCCTGTAATTGATATCTAGTCTCACAGCACTGTGTAGAGAAAAGGTACTATTCTGTTGTTTTTGGATGGAATGTCCTATAAATATCAATTAAGTCCATCTTGTTTAATGTATCATTTAAAGCTTGTGTTTCCTTATTTATTTTCATTTTGGATTATCTGTCCATTGGTGAAAGTGGGGTGTTAACATCCTCTACTATGATTGCATTACTGTCGATTTCTCCTTTTATGGCTGTTAGCATTCGCCTTACGTATTGAGGTGCTCCTATGTTGGGTGTGTAAATATGTACAATTGCTATATCTTCTTGGATTGATCCCTCGATCATTATGTAGTGTCCTTCTTTGTCTGTTGTCATAGTCTTTATTTTAAAGTCTATTTTATCTGATATGAGAATTGCTACTCCAGCTTTTTTTGATTACCATTTGCATGGAATATCTTTTTCCATCCCTTCACTTTCAGTCTGTATGTGTCCCTAGGTCTGAAGTGGGTCTCTTGTAGACAGCATATATTTGGGTCTTGTTTTTGTATGCATTCAACCAGTCTATGTCTTTTGGTTGGAGCATTTAATCCTTTTACATTTAAGGTAAATATCGATATGTATTTTCCTATTACCATTTTCTCAGTTGTTTTTGGTTTGTTATTGTCGGTCTTTTCCTTCTCTTGTGTTTTCTGCCTAGTGATGTTCCTTTCGCATTTGTTGTAAAGCTGGTTTGGTGGTGCTGAATTCTCAGCTTTTGCTTGTCTGTAAAGGTTTTAATTTCCCCATCCAACCTGAATGAGATCTTTGCTGGGTGAAGTAGTCTTCATTGTAGATTTTTCCCTTTCATCACTTTAAATATGTACTGCCACTCCCTTCTGGCTTGCAGTGTTTCTGCTGAAAGATCAGCTGTTAATTTTATGGGGATTCCCTTTTATGTAAATTGTTTCCTTTCCCCTTGCTGCTTTTAATATTTTTTCTTTGTATTTAATTTTTGATAGCTTGATTAATATGTGTCTTGGCCTGTTTCTCCTTGGATTTATCCTGTATGGGACTCTCTGCACTTCCTGAACTTGATTGACTATTTCCTTTCCCATATCAGGGAAGTTTTCAACTATAATGTCTTCAAATATTTTCTCAGTCCCTTTCTTTTTCTCTTCTTCTTTTGAGACCCCTATAATTTGAATGGTGGTGTGTTTAATGTTTTCCCAGAGGTCTCTGAGACTGTCCTAATTCTTTTCATTTTTTTTTTTTTATTCTGCTCTGCAATAATTATTTCCACTATTTTATCTTCCAGGTCACTTATCCATTCTTCTGCCTCATTTATTCTGCTATTGATTCCTTCTAGAGAATTTTTAATTTCATTTATTGTGTTTTTCATCATTGTTTGTTTGCTCTTTAGTTCTTCTAGGTCCTTGTTAAACGTTTCTTGTATTTTCTCCATTTTATTTCCAAGATTTTTGATCATCTTTACTATCATTACTCTGAATTCTTTTTCAGGTAGACTGCCTATTTCCTCTTCTTTTGTGTGGACTGGTGGGTTTTTACCTTGCTCCTTCATATGCTGTGTGTTTCTCTGTCTTCTCATTTTGCTTAACTTATTGTGTTTGGGGTCTCCTTTTCAGAGGCTACAGATTCGTAGGTCCTGTTGTTTTTGGTGTCTGCTCTCAGTGGCTACGGTTGGTTCAGTGGGTTGTGTAGGCTTCCTGGTGGAGGGGACTGGTGCCTGTGTTCTGGTGGATGATGCTGGATCTTGTCTTTCTGGTGGGCAGGACAGCATCCAGTTGTGTGTTTTGTGTGACCTTATTATTATTTTAGGTAGCCTCTCTGCTATTGGTGTGTTTGTGTTCCTATCTTGATGGTTATTTCACATAGGCTGTCCAGCACTGTAGTTTGCTGGTCATTGAGTGGAGCTGGGTCTTAGTGTTGAGATGGAAATCTCTGGAAGAGCTTTTGCTGTTTTATATTATGTGGAGCTGGGAGGTCTCTCGTGGACCAATGTCCTGAACTCGGCTCTCCCACCTCATAGGCACAGGCCTGACACCCGGCTGGAATACCAAAACTCTGTCTGCCACACGGCTCAGAAGAAAAGGGAGAAAAAAAGAAAGAAAGCAAGAAAAAGTAAAATTAAATAAAGTTACTAAAATAAAAAGTAGAAAATATTATTACAAATAAAAAAAATTTAAAAGTAATAAAAAAATAAAGAAAGAAAGAAGAGAGCAACCAAACCAAAAAACAAATCCACCAATGATAACAATTGCTAAATACTATACTAAATAAATAAATAAATAAATAAAGGTTAGACAGAACCCTAGGACAAATGGTAAAAGCAAAGCTATACATACAAACTCACACAAAGAAGCATACACATACACACTCACAAAAAGAGAAAAAGGAAAAAAATATATATATATATATAAAGGAAGAGAGCAATCACATCAATAAACAAATCTATCAATGATAATAGACTCTAAATACTAAACTAAGATAAACATAAAACCAGAAACAAATTACAAGCAGAAAGCAAACCCCAAGTCTACAGTTGCTCCCAAAGTCCACCTCCTCAATTTGGGATGATTCGTTGTCTATTCAGGTATTCCACAGATGCAGGGTACATCAAGTTGATTGTGGAGATTTAATCCACTGCTCCTGAGGCTGTGGGGAGAGATTTCCCTTTCTCTTCTTTGTTCGCACAGCTCCTGGGGTTCAGTTTTGGATTTGTCCCCACTTCTGCATGTAGGTCACCTGAGGGCGTCTGTTCTTTGCTCAGACAGGACAGGGTTAAAGGAGCAGCTGATTCGGTGGCTCTGGCTCACTTAGGCCATGGGGGTGGGGAGGGGTACGGAATGCGGGTCGAGCCTGCAGCGGCAGAGGCCAGAGTGACACACCAGCCTGAGGCGCGCCGTGTGTTCTCCCAGGGAAGTTGTCCCTGGGTCACGGGACCCTGGCAGTGGCGGGCTGCAGAGGCTCCCGGGAGGAAAGGTGTGGATAGTGACCTGTGCTCGCTCACAGGCTTCTTGGTGGCTGCAGCAGCAGCCTTAGCATCCCACGCCCGTCTCTGGGGTCCCTGCTGATAGCCTGGCTCACGCTGGTCTCTGGAGCTCCTTTAGGCGGTGCCCTGAATCCCCTCTCCTCGCAAACCCCAAAACGATGGTTTCTTGTGTCTTAGGCAGCTCCAAATATTTTACCAGACTCCCTCCCAGCTAGCTGTGGCGCACTAGCCCCTTCAGGCTGTGTTCACGCAGCCAACCCCAGTCCTCTCCCTGGGATCCGACTGAGAGCCTCAGCTCCCAGCCCCGGCCCGCCCCAGCGGGTTAGCAGACAAGCCTTTCAGGCTGGTGAGTGCTGGTCCACACTGGTCCTCTGTGCAGGAATCTCTCTGCTTTGCCCTCTGCACCCGTGTTGCTAGCTCTCCTCCATGGCTCCTAAGCTTCCCCCCCTGCCCTGTCACCCCGTTTCCACCAGTGAAGGGGCTTCCTATTGTGTGGAAACTTTTCCTCCTTCACGTCTCCCTCCCAGTGATGCAGGTCCTGTCCCTATTCTTTTTGTTTTTTTAAGGGTTCAAATATCTCCATATCCTTGATTTCTTTTTTAAAAGGGTACACTGTCATATATTCACCACTACAATCAAGATATATCACTCCAGAAAATTCCCCCAGCCTCTTTCCAGTCAATCCCCTCTCCCTGCCCCCAGTTGCAAAATTGTTGTCCCCACCCCACCCCACCCCCACCCCATCTCCTCCAGTGAAGGGGCTTCCTAGTGTGTGGAAACCTTTCCTCCTTCACAGCTCCCTCCCACTGGTGCAGGTCCTGTGCCTATTCTTTTGTCTCTGTATTTTTCTTTTTTCTTTTGCCCTACCCAGGTACGTGGGGAGTTTCTTGCCTTTTGGGAGGTCTGAGGTCTTCTGCCAGTGTTCAGTAGGTATTCTGTAGGAGTTGTTCCACATGTAGATGTATTTCTGTTGTATTTGTGGGGAGGAAGGTGATCTCCATGTCTTACTCCTCTGCCATCTTGAAGGTCTCACCCCACCATACATGTTTCTGCAGGTTGTTCATTGCACAGGAGTATCCAGCTAAAGGGGAGAGTGAAGGGTAAAATCAAATTTCCACTCTTTTGACCAAGTCAACTTCAGATTATAATGTCGGCCTTTTCATATTTATCAAAAATTATGGTTGACTGTTTTATGTAACTGATTTTTTAAAAAATGGAGCTAGCACTTATAGTACTAAGATGTTTCTGTGCAGGAATGGTTATTAAAAACAGACACTGGCTAAAAGGTCAGAAACCAATGAAAAAGCCATAGAAAGAACCTTGAGAATCTCAACAGAATACCCCTCACTACTCCTGAAGGGACAGCGGGAGGAGGCAATGACCTGAACCAGAAATAGAGTCTGACATGATTTCTGGATTTTATAGAAAAATAGAGTTATTCCAAAACTGGCCTGGCAAGATGAAAGCCAGGGAGACAACACCTTTCCTTCTATCTCTTACTCTCCTACTTATGCCTCCTGTTGACTGAACCCAACTAAAAGAGAGTAATCTCAATAATTTATCACACAGATGTCGACCCCTGTTCCCTTCCCCCAACAGGGAATACAAAGAATATCCAGCAAAGGAAGTAAAAATCCAGAGATAGCTGGTATACCTCAGTTCCCGAGAGTCACAACAGTAATCGGAGTAAAAATTATCATAATAATACTTTATTGAAGTATAACACTTTATAGTCTAGAAAGTACCTGCACATGTATGACATAGTTCATCTATCAAAAATCCACGAAGAGAATTATTAACCTCTCCACTTTACAAATTGAAAACTAAGGCTTGAAGACGTTGGTACTTGGGCATGGCCACATAACTGAAACAATAAGGAGCTTCCAATTCAAGACTATGCAGGCTTCCTGAAATATAACCAGGTATATATTTAAGGTTGGCAATTTCTATGTAATGAATCCCTTTACTAACTTTCTCTTTCCTCACCCCAAAACATGCACAGTGTTAAGTAAGGTTAGAAAGATTATGGTGTGTTGACTTTGCAGTGATCCATGAGAGGAAGTTTTTGAATCAGAGAGACTAGGATGTGAATGCTGTACCTACACAGAGAAATTGTGACTTTTTTTTTTACATATTTATTGGAGTATAATTGCCTTACAATGGTGTGTTAGTTTCTGCTTTATAACAAAGTGAATCAGTTATACATATACATATGTTCCCACATCTCCTCCCTCTTGCGTCTCCCATGACTTTTTATAAGTAACTTACCTTCATATGTCTAGCTTCAGAAATCCTCTTCTTTTTCTCCTGCATTCTCAGCTTATAGATAACTGGTTAAGAACATATGTTATGGAGTCAAATGTTTTGGGTTCAAATTATAACCTGCATTTACTATGTGTATAACCTGGGAAAGGATATCATTTCTGTGTCTCAAGTTTTTCTATGTAAAACAGAATCCATTGTAAATCCTTCTTTAAAGGGATGTTGTGAGGATTAATTTAGATAATTCAAGTAAGTCCCTTATCACTACTAGTGTTGCTATGAAAGAAACACTAGTAGAGTTTTTTTATAAATCGTCTCCACTTCTGTATCTTTATTCTCAAAAATTTCTATTTAATGGTGTTTTCTCAAAGTTAGCCATGACCTCTATTTTTCTAAATCTGATGACACTTTTTCTGTCCTTGTCTTTTGTAAATTCCTCAGCAGAGCCTGATAAATTGGATTTTTCTTTCTTTCTTTCTTTCTTTTTTTTTTTTTGGTGATACTACTCTAATTTTTCTCTCTCTCTTTTTTTTTTTTTTTTTTTTTTTTTTTTGCGGTACATGGGCCTCTCACTGTTGTGGCCTCTCCCATTGCAGAGCACAGGCTCTGGACGCACAGGCTCAGCGGCCATGGCTCACGGGCCCAGCCACTCCGCAGCATGTGGGATCTTCCTGGACTGGGGCACGAACCTGCATTCCCTGCATCAGCAGGCAGACCCTCAACCACTGCACCACCAGGGAAGCCCTAATTTCTCTTTTTGATCTTCAGCTTTGTATTAAATGTAACTTTTGACAGTTCTATCAAAGTTTCCTCATTCTACAACATTACACTACTATTTCCCAATATAACTTATGACATCAGAAATTATCGTAATCTACTTTTTTCTTTTTAATTTCAGTTCTACTAGATTGCAAGCCCCCAAGAATAAAACCTCATCTATCTTGGTCATTGCTGTATCTCCAATGCCTTAAACAGTGCCTGGCATATCATAGGCACATATTTATTAAATAAATTGATAGATTAAATGATATAGCATATAAACAGATGTCTGACACAAAGTAGATGCTTAAGGTATGATAGTTTTTTTTATCTTTCTAGTTTATGTACATCTCAGTTATCAATGGTCTCTTTAGTTGAATGATTCTCTGAGTGGTATGACTAGATTCCCAAATATAACTCCAAAATAACCGGGGAAGAACATTCTCCCTACACTGAAAGGCCATCCTTTTATGTTCTTTCTTTTCCCAGTCAGTCAGAAATGCTGTTCTGTCTGGGTCACCAGCTCTTTCTCAGGGATTCACTCAACAGAGCAGTCAGTTCTTCCTTTGTTCTAACCTCTCCCTCCCAGATATGCTGTGTCTAGAAAGATCACCCCTTCACTCAAGCAGACCTGCTGCTAACTTAGGTCCACTCTGCCACAGGTTTCCCTACACTTGTGATATTTTTTCAAAGGACCCATTTTTTCTCCCGCCAGCCTCATTTCTTTAATGAAATCCATTCTCTCACAGAGGTTCATACTTATTAAAACTGAAGTAATGGACATGATTCACCAAATTCTAAAGAACCATGTAAATTTAAAAGTATGGCCAGGCACATGTTCTAATGAACATTCTGTGTCAGGTAAAAGAACTCTCAAATCATCCTGTAGAAGTTAGGTTTGCCGAATAGAGAACATTAAGAGGTGATGTGGCTTAGCTCCTCCACATACTAGCCTACAATACTCTCAGCTCTGACCCTAAAATAATGTTACAGCAGAACCTTAACAATATGTTAAAAAGCAGTAACACACTTGATCATTTTTATGAGAAAGAAGTCAAACTGTTTTAAGAGATTGAATTGACCATTTGTTTGAATTAACTGATCAACTAAGAAAGAACTGAAGATCAGGTGACCTGAACTTACACAAAACACTGTAATTTTCAAATCACTGTTACATACATTATTTCTTTTAATTTATAGTGTTATGGTAAAGTTAGAACTACCAAAAGCTATTATCACTAGAAAAGACCTAAGTTGTCATCTACTCCAATGTCTTTATTCCTATAATAATAATGGTGATAATGACACCACATTACTGATTTATCTTATCCCTTTGTAGGAAAATTAATAATATATTTTTTAAATTAACTTTAAAATTGACTTTGACTAGCTAGGGTTCTTCTATCTCAGTAATATTGCAATGCATGTCAATCATTCTATATACATGATATTCTATTCTATTTGGGAGCAGATTTTTAAATTATATTCTCAGAATATTGTTTAAATTAAATATGGGATTAAAGTAAAATATGAAGATGCAGTAACATATTGGCAGTTGTCATCCATGTATTATCTTCTATTTGAAGTCATGGCAAATGCACAGAACTTGTACTACATTCTACAAACTCAGATACAAAGCTTGACATGTGCTAAGGCATCAAATCTAACAATGTCAGTTACTAGGAACTTCTCTGGAAGTCTATTCCTTTTTCTGTCAGTTTCTTTCCATATACTATTTTGGAAGCTTCATAAGGTAATCATGACTAAGAGAACTCCATTAATTTTTTCCTGGTAATTTCTTACACAGCTTTATGGAATGTGTTCAGAAGAATATGAAAGTTAGAAACTTATCAGAAGTTTTGTCATTTAAAAAAAAATCAATTGCTTATCCATAAAAGGGGAAACAAACTTTGGTTGGAAACTAGTACCGGGGTGACCATGGAGTCACCCAGTAATACTAAAATGCTATGGCAAATTGTCATTGACAGTATAACTGCCCCATCCTTACTGCAAGTATTTATATACCAAACAGACCTTTTCTGGGAACCCATATATAGAGAACAAAGTTGGAATCTGTGTTCTTGATTGTTTCCATGATTGCTTTGAGGGATGGGGGTTTGGTTAGGATATGTTTCATATTTTAAGTGACTTCCAGGAAATTATTATTTTGTTGAATCATAGATGTTAGTGTTACAAGAGTCCGGAAGAAAGCATCTGCTCCACTTGATTATTCTCACCCAGGTAATAAGTGATAATAGCACTTTATAGAAGAAGAAGTTGAGTCTCTGAGATCTCAAGTGCTTTGAAACAAATTACACAGTTCTTTCAACTGGAAACAAGTACTTCTGTTACAGCACTTAGTACACTGTCATAATTGCCAGCTTAGTTCTTATTTATTGGTCCCATTCAAAACATTCTAAGCACAAAATAATACACATAAAGAGATCACATGTATGGCTTTTGACTCACCAGCTCTTAGTACCCTGCTTGGCACATAACAGAAGTTCAACAAATGTTATTGGAAAAAAAAGTAATAAAGAGTAGAATGACAGTCCCAGGACTTACCATGAAGTAATACCCATGTGTGAGCAGAAAAAAAACCATTTATTTTAGTTAGAAATTGTGAATGAAACATCCTATCTGCATTTAGTAGCATCATAAAATAAGATAATTTTTAGAACAGAAGGGGACCATACCATACCATACTCCCCCAGAAAGAAATAAAAAACTAAATTTGATTTAAAATTATTTTTCAAACTATAAAATGTTCTATAAAAATTGGAACAAAAAATAGGTATCAGTACTTATTCCATAGCATTTAGTGGAGCCCAGATGAGGCTTTATTTCTTGGGCTTGTTAATACCATTTATGAATACAATCTAAACAAAAAAAATTATAATCTCTTCAGGAAATGTTATATTTCCCTTTCTCTCACCAGAGGAGTTTCTTTCTGAGCCAGTGTACTCAATATAATTCACATTGAAAATTAACTTCAAAAGTATCGTGCTTTCCCACCATCATCATTATTAAAGGCCTTCAGGTGCTCAGTCCTCAACCTCTTTCAGGCAGTATATTGTTCAGGTCTTTTTGACAGATTTAGATACAGAGAACCAATAAATCCTTCTATAACCTCAAAGACCTATCTGTCAGTTACAGACTGACAGGTCTTTGTTTTGTTTTGTTTTGCTTTGTTTTGCTCTCCTTTATCCTGAGGGCTGATAATGGCTGCTAATAATTGGGACATAAAGATAATCAAAGAAGAGACACAAACAGCATTATATATTAGAGAATACCATCAGATTGCCCTGAGCATCATTTTTCTCATCTCCCATGAACATGAATGGGTTTACATAATATGTTTCTTTCAAATACAGCTGTCAGAAAACATCAGACAAAACTGATATTATTTTGCATTCAGGTGGTCACTAATTCTGCCAGAGAAGAATGGAAGCAACGTTTTGAAAGAGTAACTTTCTGATAGAAATTATCTCTTCTTTTAACATACACTTACTTACCAGAGCTCTATTATTATATAAAATATGTCTTGGGTTTTGGATAATCATTTATTAGATCAACTTTGTAGTGATTTTATCTTTCAGTCAACTGGAAATTCATTCGTATTCACAAACTCTTTGTTCTGTCAGGTATATTCATTCTAAAAAAAAAAAAAAAAGCAGGAAAAGAAGGGATGGAGAAAAGAAAGAGAGAGATGGCACTTTCTGACATATTCCATTCTGATGCACAGGTGATCGGGTCATTCGTAGGTCTCTTTCTCTGTTGTATAATCTGTAAAAGGAGCTTCCTCAATTATTCTACTCTTACAATTCAAAGAGTCCCATCTACAGTTAGAGCTAATGCCCTGAAACTTCCAGAGAAAAAACTTGAGTACGTTTTAGTTTTGAAGACCATATATAAAGTTTGCATAAATATCTGTGCAATTGGTGAAAATTGCTCAGCAATTTAGCTGTCTTCTTGAAAAATCTGAGGAAAAATAATAATAGAGGCCTGATATTTGATTTTATTTTGGTTGGCAGTTTTATACTTTTAATCTAAATAAACATGCAAGCATTGTGGGTCATCTCATCTCTATGGTTCTACTCTGCTACTACAGATTTTAACACAATAGCTGATCTGAGGGTGCATTCTTATGATCAAAAGCAAAATAGACTTTAAAGAAATTTATCTTTTTCATTCAAGACTATTTTAATAGTCTCAAAGGAATAAGACCATTTTTGATTTGTCTTTTTTGGGGATTTTTCATTTGAGGCTAACCTAGAGCAAAACGACTAAATGAGAAGTAAATCTTAGGATTTCTTGGGTTCTCCTATGAAGCATCTTTTCTGGAAAGGCCATAATATCTCAAACAGTCTGTCAGTCCCCATGCCTACCTCTATGAAATACAGCTGCATGCTCATCCTTTACAGAAGTTATCATGAATAGTAATAAGAATATGTATATCTGGCTACATCTGACAATCCAAGACTCAAATTCTGATGTCAAAGTGGATAAAGAGGCAGTGGCTTATGATGAATACCACCAAATACAAAAATTCTGCCTATGAGAGGTGCTCTATACCACATAGTGACTAATAACCAAATCATATCTTCTCTCTCAGGGCATTTGATGATGAGACACACAAACAGAAAAAGATAGTAAGTGACTTAGAGGACAAAAGACTTCTGGAGTGAGTATTATCAGTTTAGATGCTTTCTGAGAGTAGCTAATAACATACTCCGTCCTAAACTGCATTGAATAATAAGGAAATTAAATTTTCTCACATAAGTAATTCAGAAGCAGGTGTGGTCTAGGTGAGACATGTTAAGAATCCAGCTCCACTTCCCAATAAGCCATATTCTGTACATGCCTTTGTTTTCAAGCTGAAAGCAAAATACTTGCATCAGCTTAACAAGTAGAATCCAGGGCCAAAAATACCTGGTAAAAGAAGATAAACCATTTCTTCTTTAGCTATCCTGGCTTCAATGCAAGAAAACCTTTCCAGAATCCCTCCAGAAGACCTACCCTCCATCTCATTCATCAGTGTTTCGTTAAATACCCCTTATATCCCAGTCATTAGCAAAAGGAATATGATGATTATCATGATTTATCCCATTTAGAAGATCCATTTGGAGACAATAGCCTTAAGAAGAATCAACCTCGGGGGGACCTTGAAGATGGCGGAAGAGTAAGACGCGGAGATCGCCTTCCTCCCCACGGATACACCAGAAATACATCTACACGTGGAACAACTCTACAGAACACCTACTGAAGGCTGGCAGAAGACCTCAGACCTCCCAAAAGGCAAGAAACTCACCACGTACCTGGGTAGGGCAAAAGAAAAAAAGAAAAAACAGAGACAAAAGAATAAGAACGGCACCTGCACCAGTGGGAGGGAGCTGTGAAGGAGGAAAAGTTTCCACACACTAGGAAGCCCCTTCGCGGGCGGAGACTGCGGGAGGCGGAGGGGGGAGCTTCGGAACCGCGGAGTAGTGCACAGCGACGGGTGCGGAGGGCAAAGCGGGGAGATTCCCGCACAGAGGATCGGTGCCGACCGGCACTCACCAGCCCAAGAGGCTTGTCTGCTCACCCGATGGGGCGGGCGGGGCTGCGAGCTGAGGCTCGGGTTTCGGTTTTGGACCGAGTGCAGGGAGAGGACTGGGGTTGGCGGCTTGAACATAGCCTGAAGGGGTTAGTGCACCACGACTAGCCGGGAGGGAGTTCGCGGAAAAGCCTGCACCTGCCGAAGAGGCAAGAGACTTTTTCTTCCTTCTGTTTCCTGGTGCGCGAGGAGAGGGGTTTAAGAGCGCTGCTTAAAGGAACTCCAGAGACGGGCGCGAGCCGCGACTAAAAGCGCGGACCCCAGAGACGGGCGCGAGCCGCGGCTAAAAGCGCAAACCCCAGAGACGGGCGGGAGACGCTAGGGCTGCTGCTGCCGTCACCAGGGGGCCTGTGTGCGAGCGCAGGCCACTCTCCACACCCCTCTTCCGCGGAGCCTGTGCAGCCCGCCACTGCCAGGTTCCCGGGATCCAGGGACAACTTCCCCGGGAGAACGCACGGCGGGCCTCAGGCTAGTGCAACGTCACGCCGGCCTCTGCCGCCGCAGGCCCGCCCCGCACGCAGTGCCCCTCCTTCCCCCCCCCACCCCCAGCCTGAGTGAGCCGGAGCCCCCGAATCAGCGGCTCCTTTAACCCCGTCCTGTCTGAGCAAAAAACAGACGCCCTCCAGCGACCTACACGCAGAGGCAGGGCCAAATCCAAAGCTGAGCTCCTGTGAGCTGTGAGAACAAAGAAGAGAAAGGGAAATCTCTCCCAGCAGCCTCAGAAGCAGCGGATTAAAGCTCCACAATCAACTTGATATACCCTGCATCTGTGGAATACCTGAATAGACAAGGAATGATCCCAAATTGAAGAGGTGGAATTTAGGAGCGAGGTCTATGATTTTTTTCCCTTTTCCTCTTTTTGTGAATGTGTACGTGTATGCTTCTGTGTGAGATCTTGTCTGTATACTCTTGCTTCCACCATTCGTCCTAGGGCTCTATCCGTCCATGGTTTTTTTTTTTAATTTTTTTTCTTAATAATTAATTTTAATTGTAATAACTTTATTATACTTTACCTTCGTTCTTTCTTTCTTTCTTTCCTTCCTTCCTTCCCTCCTTTAGACAACGAATCACCCCAAATTGAGGAGGTGGTCTCTGAGAGCAAGATTTATGATTTTTTCCCCCTTTACCTCTTTTTGTGAAGGTGTATGTGTGTGCTTCTGTGTAAGATTTTCTGTGTATAGCTTTGCTTCCAACATTTGTCCTAAGGTTCTATCCGTCCCTTTTTTTTTCTAAATATTTTTTAATTCAATAACTATATTATACTTTATTTTATTTTTACTGTATCTTCTTTCTTTCTGTCTTTTTTCCTTCTTTCCCTCCTTCCTTCCTTCCTTCCTCCCTCCCTCCCTCCCTCCTTTCTTTCCTTCTTTGCTTCTTTCTTCCTTCCTTCCTTTCCTCCTTTCCTTCTTTCTTTCCTCATACTTCTACTAATTCTCTCTACTTTTTCCCCCTTTTATTCTGAGCCGTGTGGATGAAAGGCTCTTGGTGCTCCAGCCAGGAGTCAGGGCTCTGCCTCTGAGGTAGGAGAGCCAACTTCAGGACACTGGTCAACAAGAGACCTCCCAGCTCCACATAATATTAAACGGCGGAAATCTCCCAGAGACCTCCATCTTAACACCAGCACCCAGCTTCACTCAACGACCAGCAAGCCACAGTGCTGGACAACCTATGCCAAACAACTAGCAAAACAGGAACACAACCCCACCCATTAGCAGAGAGGCTGCCTAAAATCATAATAAGGCCACAGACACCCCAAAACACACCACCAGACGTGAACCTGCCCACTAGAGAGACAAGATCCAGCCTCATCCACCACAACACAGGCACTAGTCCCCTCCACCAGGAAGCCTACACAACCCACTGAAACAACCCTAGCCACTGGAGACAGACATCAAAAAAAACGGGAACTACGAATGTGCAGCCCGCAAAAAGGAGACCCCAAACACAGTAAGATAAGCAAAATGAGAAGACAGAAAAACACACAGAAGATGAAGGAGCAAGATAAAAATGCACCAGACCTAACAAATGAAGAGGAAATAGGCAGTCTACCTGAAAAAGAATTCAGAATAATGATAGTAAGGATGATCCGAAATCTTGGAAGTAGAATGGACAAAGTGCAAGAAACAGTTAACAAGGACCTAGAAGAAATAAAGATGAAACAAGCAACGATGAACAATGCAATAGATGAAATTAAAAATACTCTAGATGGGATCAATAGCAGAATAACTGAGGCAGAAAAACGGATAAGTGACCTGGAAGATAAAATAGTGGAAATAACTACTGCAGAGCAGAATAAAGAAAAAAGAATGAAAAGAACTGAGGACAGTCTCAGAGACCTCTGGGACAACATTAAACGCACCAACATTCGAATTATAGGGGTTCCAGAAGAAGAAGAGAAAAAGAAAGGGACTGAGAAAATATTTGAAGAGATTATAGTTGAAAACTTCCCTAATATGGGAAAGGAAATAGTTAATCAAGTCCAGGAAGCACAGAGAATCCCATACAGGATAAATACAAGGAGAAATATGCCAAGACACATATTAATCAAACTGTCAAAAATTAAATACAAAGAAAGCATATTAAAAGCAGCAAGGGAAAAACAACAAATAACACACAAGAGAATCCCCATAAGGTTAACAGCTGATCTCTCAGCAGAAACCCTACAAGCCAGAAGGGAGTGGCAGGACATACTGAAAGTGATGAAGGAGAAAAACCTGCAACCAAGACTACTCTACCCAGCAAGGATCTCATTCAGGTTTGATGGAGAAAGTAAAACCTTTACAGACAAGCAAAAGCTGAGAGAGTTCAGCACCACCAAACCAGCTTTACAAAAACTGCTAAAGGAACTTCTCTAGACAAGAAACACAAGAGAAGGAAAAGACCTATAATAACGAACCCAAAACAATATAGAAAATGGAAATAGGAACATACATATCGATAATTACCTTAAATGTAAATGGACTAAATACTCCCACCAAAAGACACAGATTGGCTGAATGGATACAAAAACAAGACCCTTATACATGCTGTCTACAAGAGACCCACTTCAGACCTAGAGACACATACAGACTGAAAGTAAGGGGATAGAAAAAGATATTCCATACAAATGGAAACCAAAAGAAAGCTGGAGTAGCAATTCTCATATCAGACAAAATAGACTTTAAAATAAGGACTATTAAAAGAGACAAAGAAGGACACTACATAATGATCAAGGGATCGATCCAAGAAGAAGATATAACAATTGTAAATATTTATGCACCCAACATAGGAGCACCTCAATACATAAGGCAAATACTAACAGCCATAAAAGGGGAGATCAACAGTAACACATTCATAGTAGGGGACTTTAACACCCCACTTTCACCCATGGACAGATCATCCAAAATGAAAATAAATAAGGAAACACAAGCTTTAAATGATACATTAAACAAGATGGACTTAATTGATATTTATAGGACACTCCATCCAAAAACAACAGAATACACATTTTTCTCAAGTGCTCATGGAACATTCTCCAGGATAGATCATATCTTGGGTCACAAATCAAGCCTCGGTAAATTTAAGAAAATTGAAATTGTGTCAAGTATCTTTTCTGACCACAACGCCATGAGACTAGATATCAATTACAGGAAAAGATCTGTAAAAAATACAAACACATGGAGGCTAAACAATACACTACTTAATAATGAAGTGATCACTGAAGAAATCAAAGAGGAAATAAAAAAATACCTAGAAACAAATGTCAATGGAGACACAACGACCCAAAACCTATGGGATGCAGCAAAAGCAGTTCTAAAGGGGAAGTTTATAGCAATACAAGCCCACCTTAAGAAGCAGGAAACATCTCGAATAAACAACCTAACCTTGCACCTAAAACAATTAGAGAAAGAAGAACAAAAAAACCCCAAAGCTAGCAGAAGGAAAGAAATCATAAAAATCAGGTCAGAAATAAATGAAAAAGAAATGAAGGAAACGATAGCAAAGATCAATAAAACTAAAAGCTGGTTCTTTGAGAAGATAAACAAAATAGATAAACCACTAGCCAGACTCATCAAGAAAAAAAGGGAGAAGACTCAAATCAATAGAATTAGAAATGAAAAGGAGAAGTAACAACTGACACTGCTGGAACACAAAGGACCATGAGAGATTACTACAAGCAACAATAGGCCAATAAAATGGACAACCTGGAAGAAATGGACAAATTCTTAGAAATGCACAACCTGCCAAGACTGAATCAGGAAGAAATAGAAAATATGAACAGACCAATCACAAGCACTGAAATTGAAACTGTGATTAAAAATCTTCCAACAAACAAAAGCCCAGGACCAGATGGCTTCACAGGTGAATTCTATCAAACGTTTAGAGAAGAGCTAACACCTATCCTTCTCGAACTCTTCCAAAATATAGCAGAGGGAGGAACACTCCCAAATTCCTTCTACGAGGCCACCATCACCTTGATACCAAAACCAGACAAGGATGTGACAAAGAAAGAGAACTACAGGCTAATATCACTGATGAACATAGTTGCAAAAATCCTCAACAAAATACTAGCAAACAGAATCCAACAGCACATTAAAAGGATCATACACCATGATCAAGTGGGGTTTATTCCAGGAATGCAAGGATTCTTCAATATACGTAAATCAATCAACGTGATAATCCATATTAACAAATTGAAGGAGAAAAACCATATGATCATCTCAATAGATGCAGAGAAAGCTTTTGACAAAATTCAACACCCATTTATGATAAAAACCCTGCAGAAAGTAGGCATAGAGGGAACTTTCCTCAACATAATAAAGGCCATATATGACAAGCCCACAGCAAACATCATCCTCAATGGTGAAAAACTGAAAGCATTTCCACTAAGATCAGGAACAAGACAAGGTTGCCCACTCTCACCACTCTTATTCAACATAGTTTTGGAAGTTTTAGCCACAGCAATCAGAGAAGAAAAGGAAATAAAAGGAATCCAAATCGGAAAAGAAGAAGTAAAGCTGTCACTGTTTGCAGATGACATGATACTATACATAGAGAATCCTAAAGATGCTACCAGAAAACTACTAGAGCTAATCAATGAATTTGGTAAAGTAGCAGGATACAAAATTAATGCACAGAAATCTCTGGCATTCCTATATACTAATGATGAAAAATCTGAAAGTGAAATCAAGAAAACACTCCCATTTACCATTGCAACAAAAAGAATAAAATATCTAGGAATAAACCTACCTAAGGAGATGAAAGACCTGTATGCAGAAAATTATAAGACACTGATGAAAGAAATTAAAGATGATACAAATAGATGGAGAGATATACCATGTTCTTGGATGGGAAGAATCAACATTGTGAAAATGACTCTACTACCCAAAGCAATCTACAGATTCAATGCAATCCCTATCAAACTACCACTGGCATTTTTCACAGAACTAGAACAAAAAATTTCGCAATTTTTATGGAAACACAAAAGACCCCGAATAGCCAAAGCAATCTTGAGAACGAGAAAAGGAGCTGGAGGAATCAGGCTCCCTGACTTCAGACTATACTACAAAGCTACAGTAATCAAGACAGTATGGTACTGGCACAAAAACAGAAAGATAGATCAATGGAACAGGATAGAAAGCCTAGAGATAAACCCACGCACATATGGACACCTTATCTTTGATAAAGGTGGCAGGAATGTACAGTGGAGAAAGGACAGCCTCTTCAATAAATGGTGCTGGGAAAACTGGACAGGTACATGTAAAAGTATGAGATTAGATCACTCCCTAACACCATACACAAAAATAAGCTCAAAATGGATTAAAGACCTAAATGTAAGGCCAGAAACTATCAAACTCTTAGAGGAAAACATAGGCAGAACACTCTATGACATAAATCACAGCAAGATCCTTTCTGACCCACCTCCTAGAGTAAGTAATGGAAATAAAAACAAAAATAAATAAATGGGACCTAATGAAACTTCAAAGCTTTTGCACAGCAAAGGAAACCATAATCAAGACCAAAAGACAACCGTCAGAACGGGAAAAAATATTTGCAAATGAAGCAACTGACAAAGGATTAATCTCCAAAATCTACAAGCAGCTCATGCAGCTAATAACAAAAAAACAAAAAACCCAATCCAAAAATGGGCAGAAGACCTAAATAGACATTTCTCCAAAGAAGATATACAGAATGCCAACAAACACATGAAAGAATGCTCAACATCATTAATCATTAGAGAAATGCAAATCAAAACTACAATGAGATATCATCTCACACCAGTCAGAATGGCCATGATCAAAAAATCTAGAAACAATAAATGCTGGAGAGGGTGTGGAGAAAAGGGAACACTCTTGCACTGCTGGTGGGAATGTGAATTGGTTCAGCCACTATGGAGAACAGTATGGAGGTTCCTTAAAAAACTACAAATAGAATTACCATATGACCCAGCAATCCCACTACTGGGCATATACCCTGAGAAAACCAAAATTCAAAAAGAGTCATGTACCAAAATGTTCATTGCAGCTCTATTTACAATAGCCCGGAGATGGAAACAACCTAAGCGCCCATCATCGGATGAATGGATAAAGGAGATGTGGCACATATATACAATGGAATATTACTCAGCCTTAAAAAGAAATGAAATTGAGCTATTTGTAATGAGATGGATAGACCTAGAGTCTGTCATACAGAGTGAAGTAAGTCAGAAAGAAAAAGACAAATACCGTGTGCTAACACATATATATGGAATTTAAGGGGAAAAAAAATGTCATGAAGAACCTAGGGGTAAGACAGGAATAAAGACGCAGACCTACTGGAGAATGGACTTGAGGATATGGGGAGGGGGAAGGGTGAGCTTTGACAGGGCGAGAGAGAGTCATGGACATATACACACTAACAAACGTAGTAAGGTAGATAGCTAGGGGGAAGCAGCCGCAAGGCACAGGGATATTAGCTCGGTGCTTTGTGACAGCCTGGAGGGGTGGGATAGGGAGAGTGGGAGGGAGGGAGACGCAAGAGGGAAGACATATGAGAACATATGTATATGTATAACTGATTCACTTTGTTATAAAGCAGAAACTAACACACCATTGTAAAGCAATTATACCCCAATAAAGATGTTTAAAAAATAAATAAATTAAAAAAATTAAAAAAATAAAAAATAAAAAGAAGAATCAACCTCAAGGAAGAAGGAAATATTCAAAGCAGAGATACTAAGAAAGTAGAAGAAAGGAAAAAAGCTGAGTCAGAATAGCGGCAAATAGAGTTTTTTCTTTAATCTTGAAAGCCATCAGATCTTTCTAAAACTTGGCTGAGGGTATGTAAATTATTCTATTTTCTGAGCCTACTTCCCTGTACATCTTTGCAACAAAACGTGGTAAGTTGAATTAAATTTTGCATGTTTCTGTCAATTTCTAAAGACTAGCAAACATCGTACTTACTAGTAACACTTCAAATTCCAGACCTTTTATGATTTCTCACTGTGTTAGAAATTACTTTTCAAAGTCTCATTCCTTTAAGCCTTACTCTTTAATATTTAGAGTAAAAATATCATTAATTAATATAGGTCCTTCCCAGAATCAAACTGGCCTCGGTTTAATCAGAACTTTAAAAAAAAGTAGTAAAGGCATTTGCTTTAGGCTTCCCCACAGTATTGCCAAAGATACTCCCTATTCCCCACTCTTCTTCTATTTTCCCACTCCTCAGTTACTGTCTTACTTTGCTATTGCCTTCCTTAACTCAGTCATGGCTGCAAGGAAATCAATCATTATTCTTCTTATGATTCTATTGTTATTGGTTATTCACCAAGAGTTTGCCTGTAACATTGCCATAACCAACACAGAAGAATGTGTAAAAGGAGAGCCTTCTCCTGTGACTACAATTTTTTTGGCCAACTCAATAAACCACAGCTCTTTTAACACTGTAACCTTCAAAAAAGGGTATTCTCTACAACTGTGTAATAAATTGTCACAAACTTAACACGTTAAAACAACACAAATGATCTCAGAGTTTCTATGGGTCGGAATACAGATACAGTCGGCTAGGTCTTCTGCTCAAGGTCTCACAAACCTTTCATTAAAATGCTTGTCTTGGGCCAAGTTCTCATCAGAAGCTTAGTGTACTCTTCCAAGCTCACGTGATTATTAATAGAATTAATTTCCTTGCAGCTGTAGAACTCATGGAGCTTCTTTTTTCAATGACAGAAAGAAAATTTCTCTTACTTCAGGAAAGCCCAGTTCCTTTTAAGGGTTCACATGATTAAGTAAGTCCCATTCAGGATAATCTCCTTTTTGATTAATTAAAACACAACTGATTTGGGGCCAAATCATAGGAGTGATAATCCATCATATTCATGGTTCCGTCCAGACTCAATGGGAGAGGATTATAAAAGGTGTATACAGTGGAGGGTGAGAAAACTGGGGAACAAATTAAAATCCTGCTTACCACAAAAGGCATTCTTCATTTTCACTTAATAGTCTTTATGTTTGAAATAAAAAGATGAATTGGGGATTCATTTGGGATAAAAAGATGAATGAGAGTTTATCTTTACTCAGAGAATTTAATCTAGAAGACATATGTAAAGATATTAAATAAGGGCAATAGGATAAGTGTTATGATAGAAATAATCATACAGTATGACAATTCAACAGAATTGGAATAGGAATGATAAGGTAGTTTGGGGGAGGAGAAAGAAATATGGGGCATTCCTTAAAGAGATGGAAATCTCTTTAAAATTTGAAACTCTGAGAGACAAACAAAAGTTGGCCAGGTTAAAAGATAAGGAAAGGATGATACAAGCAGAAGTAAGAAAGAAAAAAATAAAAGAAAATGGTCATAATCTTTGAAGTATATGTTATTAAATCAATTAAATAAGGAAGCCATTAGGGTGAGGTAGTTATAGTACCTTTATAACCTACTGAGCAGACCAAAACCTAAGCCAATAAAGGCCTCAAGGTTGAGAAATCAAAATCTAAGAACACCTAATCATCAACAGTCAACTAGGCTTTCCCAAACAATGCAACATATTAAGCTACAGCCAATCAAATAATTTTCCTTGCTTTGCTTCTGCCTCTTCTCTCTAAAAGCCTTTTCCCTGGTTCCTGTTGGTGGAGTGCTTCTAACCACTTCTGGTTTGGTGCTGCTTGATTTGAACATTTTTCTTTTCTTTTTTTTTTTTTTTTTTTTTTTTTTTGCGGTACGCGGGCCTCTCACTGTTGGGGCCTCTCCCGTTGTGGAGCACGGGCTCCGGACGCGCAGGCTCAGTGGCCATGGCTCACGGGCCCAGCCGCTCCGCGGCATGTGGGATCTTCCCGGACCGGGGCACGAAACTGTGTCCCCTGCATCGGCAGGCAGACTCTCAACCACTGCGCCACCAGGGAAGCCCTGAACCTATTTTTGCCCAAACTCTTCAAACTGTTAACATGCCTCAGTTTATCTTATAACAATATCAACACATAACAGCTCATGAAATACTAGCAGTTTCTCATTTTACTAGAGATGAAGGTTGGGACTGGAAACAGTTAAAACATACAGTGACATTATATTGAATAGTGCATGACATTGTGTAGTATAATAAATGATTCTATTGTGAATGGAAAGATATTGAAGAGGTTTTTGAGGGAAACTATTATTACATTCGTGTTCTTAGTATATCATATCATCTTTTTTAAAAAAAATTTTATTGGAGTATAGTTGATTTACAATGTTGTGTTAGTTTCAGGTATACAGCACAGTGCATCAGTTATACATATAAATACATCCACTCTTTTTTAGATTCCTTCCCATATAGGCCATCACAGAGTATTGAATAGAGTTCCCTGTGCAATACAATAGTTCCTTATTAGTTATCTATTTTATATATAGTGGTGTGTATATGCCAATTCCAATTCAAAAAGATACATGCACCCCAATGTTCATTGCAGCACTATTTACAGTAGCCAGGACATAGAACAACCTAAGTGTCTATCAACAGAGGAATGGATAAAGAAGATGTGGTACATATATACAATGGAATATTACTCAGTCATAAAAAGAATGAAATAATGCCACTTGCAGCAACATGGATGGACCTAGAGATTGTCAAAAATATTTCTAGTACATATATCTTAAAAAGGACTTATACTGAGAAAATATGAATAATTCATAATGCAATAATTAGAAGTCAAATAACTCAATAAAAATGGGCATATGTTAAACAAATACTTCATAAGATAAAATATATGAATGGTCAAGAAGCCCTTAACAAATGTTTAATGTCATTAGTTACTGGGAAAATAAAATTAAAATTACAGTGAGGTTCCAAACTTGCTAAAATAGCTAACATTGAAGAGATTTGATATTTAGCAAAAAGACTGACAACACGAAGAATGGGCAAGATTGTGAAAGTACTGGAATTCTGATAACTTCCTGTGGAAAGAAAAATGGCACAACCACCTTAGATAACTTTCTGAGATTTTCCAAATCCAGCATGCCCCTACTATACTACTCAGAAATTCTATTCATTGGTATTCATAACAACTTTATTCCCAATCCCAAACATTTAAAAACCCCAAGTGCCCATGAACAGGTGAATTGATAAATAAAATGTGATATATCCATCCATATGGAAAAGCATTTAGCAGCCAAAAGGAAAGTGCTACTAAATTACTCAACATTATGAATGAATTTAAAAAGCATTTTGCTAACAAAGAAACCAGACAGGAGTAATTCCAGTAATATAAAATTCGAGACCATTAAAACTAATATATAGTGTTAGGAATTGATGTTCACCTGGGGAAAGGGTTGGAAGAAACTATAGTCTGCAAAGGTAAATGAAGAATGTACAAGGAATGATGAAAATGCTCTGTATCTTAATTTTACACTTTTAACTGGTGCAGTTTATTTTGTATAAGTTAGAGAAAACAATATTTTCACTAAAAATTTTGAAAGAAAAGGAAATAAAGGTATAAGTATACAACTTAAGTCAGCCAATAAAAATATTTTAAAATAATAACAAAGCTTTCAAAAGTGGACTTAGGAAAAGAGGAAATAGGGTATAGAGTGAGTGAGCAAATTTTCATCTTTCATTAAAAAAAGGAAAATTAACAGATAAAAAATAAGTAACTTTTTTAAATTTATGGAAGAAAATACTCAGGGATTTAAAGACAGAAATATATGTTACTCTGAAGAGCAAGACTGAAGTGAAGTTTTAATGGTGCAGCTAATAATACTTATATTATTGCTTCTTTGTTTTTAATAGACTCTTCATTACCATTTAACTTTTTTCTCCATGCTAGTCTATTGTGTGATTTTTAAAAGGCGTTTCTGATTAGTGCTTCCAGACCTAGTGCAAATCTTGTCTTGCTTTCTTTCTTAAGAGTAAGCTCTGGACATTTGCCCACACCCCTTGTGTCTTGTTTTTATTAAGGAATTATTAATTCTGGCTGTTCATAGAACTGAGCAACAACCCCCAAATAACCTTCATCATTTTTTCCAAGAGGGCTTATAAGCTATTTTTATGCAAATACAATTCCACGTAACCTTCTTTATGTAACCTTGTGTTTACTCGTAAGAACCTTATCCCTTTCCTCTCCCAAGTTATAAAATTAGAGTCACATTCAATATAGTAAATCATGGAAATTCCCAGGTGCCAGACCAAAAAAATAAAACAAAACAGGGTGTTATAGATCTAAGGCAAAAACAAAGTTTTTGTCTATACAGGTAAAATTACAGTTAGATCATAAGAATTTGATTTAACTCATCATATGATCATAGGATGTTAGAATTGGAAACATGTTGGGCCCAACCTGATGAAACTCTGTCTCCAAAGTCCTAAGTATACTTTGTTTTTTAGTTATTAAACAGATATTAGAAATCTGCTTTTAGGCCTCGATGTATATTCTTTTCTGAATTTCACAGTAAGACCCAAGTTTCAAATGTTCAGAAAAGGATAGGTTTAAGTCTTCTTTTGAGCTTCAGAAATAATTATTTTTATATACGTTTTTTGACACGTGTGAACCCTTGAGATTGTTCCAAAATCCTTAATAATATTGTCACACATGCCAAAATGCAAATAGTCATTCTGTCTGGAACTAAAATTATGGGGAAGAAAAATCTCAGAATGTTAGGCTATAGAAAAAAATTTTAAACTCAAAAAACATTGTTTTTAACACAAAATTTTAAATAATTTATCCATTGAAAAGAAACTATTTCTGGACTCATATTCTATAGAAACAAAATAAATAAATTGGTCAGACTGTAAATCCACATTAGAAAGAATAACTCCTATGTATAGGTGGTAATGTATATGTATAAATTCTAACTGAATGATTAGTTATGTCTAAGAATTAACAAAGAGACATTTAGTGTTCAAATATGATTATTGATATACTTTAAAATGATGCTAATAAAACCTCAGAGGAAGATTCCTATATCTTTGTTCTAAATACATAGTGGTTCCTGAGAGGAGTATCATCAACTAGTATTTAGATTTACTTCTCAGAAACATGCCAGGTTTTGGTAATTTCACCTCTCTTTAATTAAAAATTACATTTAATTATTCTTGTTTTAAATCTTTGACCCCAAATATTAGCCAACTGCCTGACACAAATGTCTAATGTCACAATAAGAGCCTAATGAATTATTGAATGAATAAAGGGAATTAAACACCTTTAATGTTTTCATTGGAAGTTCCTTATGTCTAAATTACTCTCTAAAATAATTTCAGCACCATCAGTAGTTATATTAGCTTTCACAGAACTTAGAACAACATAAAATAAAAAGAACTTTAAAAAAAATCCTACTTGCTTGAACATATCAATGGAGCATAAGTTTCCATTGTCAAAATCCAAGGACGCTGAGTCAACATATTAATCTACACAAATTACATTTTCACCCTCCCTGTGAGATAAATACAGTAAAGTTATTGATAATGTTGGGGAGAGGGAAAAGTCCCCTCTACCTTCTTAAGTTCTTTTGACTAGTGTAATGATTAAATTGACACAATACAGATTAACAGGAGAAAAATCAAATTTAATTTCATATGTATGGAGGTCTCATGGACATGGGACATAAAGAAATGAGTAAAGCAGGCAGCTTTTATACTTTTTAAACAAAGAAACAATAAATTTGTGAGAAATAGAGAAAACAAAGCAACTTAGGTTTGGGTGCTTTATTAATTAAGCATCTAAACAGAATTTGGGCTTGGAGTAAGTAAATTAGTAAAGAAGTAGCAAGACTTGCTTATACAGCCTTATGGGCCCTGAATTCCCTATCTCTTGTGATAAGAATTTCTCTCTGCTCCCTGATACTGAGAACTTACCTTTCACATGGGAGATTTATTTTCTGCTTTCAGAGGGTCAGAGTGTTCTTGCACTGACTGTTTCTTAAGTAACTTGAACTCAAAATAATCAATATACCATTGTGACATATTTTGGAATGACCCTCACTGAGCCCCAACAATAACAAAAAATGCTGTTAGGCAGTTATACTCTATAATTTGTTTACGTTCCCTATTATTCAGATAATTTGAATGCAAGTAGATGACCATTTTACTTTGCATTTGCAATGATAGGCTTTTTCTAAATACCCACTGAAAGAGATTTAATTTAGTGGGGGTTAGGAAAGGGGAAATTGTTAAATCTTTAGTTTATGAATTGCTAATCCCTTCTATGGAAGAATCAGCACAATTTTTATCAGGAGTTTTTAAGGAATTAAATCATAAGGGACAAGGTTTTTATTATCTCCTTTTCAATATTCAAAATGAAGAAATGATTTATAAATTTTATTGCAGAAACTTTAACTACATTTAAAAAATCTTTCTGAAAGGTGAATCAGTTGACTGATAAGGAACATACTTTAAATTAGGGCTTAGATTTATCTACAGTATAGCTTTTATATAGAAATGCAAATTTGTAGATTACTTAAATCTTGTTGAATTAATATGGGTGTAAGATTATTTTTCTCTCTGGGTATATTTAAGTATGTCAATTTCATGTAAATGTCCATCTTGTTTTATTTTCAACAGTAGAATGGAGAAATATAGCATTTTACAAATTAACAAATCTCCAAAATAATCACTATTGGAAAGAAATCCGGCATAATATTAATAAAGTAAGATATCTACATACTAGGTAAAATGACATTGGCTGTGGTTAAATGTCACCTTTCTTTCTGTAGGCAACAGAGTCTAAAAAAAAGAGGTAGAGATGTTCACAAATTCATCTGCTGAATATACAAATATAATTGAGAAAAACATATTCAGGTACATTCTACGAAAACCTTCTGAGTTTTAATCAACTTGGATAATGTAAAATTTGTCACAGTGTTTAATGATGTAAGATTGTGATTTAATTTGAAAACATGTAATGAGAGACTTGAACAGGATGGTCATTGATTTATGTCTAAAGATTCATAACCAAACACATACCTCTGCAAGTCTGCCAGGTGTATGCTGAATGCTAAATTAATTCTGTCCCTGGGTGTCTTGCCTAAAGGCATGTACAGTTTTTTCAGTTCCTCTTTCAGCTCCATGAGATACACAATTTCTTTCTAATAAATTACTCCTTTTGTTTAAGTTACCTTAAATTTTAAGTTTGTTTATGATTGCTACCAAATAACCATTTATGGATATCAAATCAGTAGCAAGAGTAGGTTATGAGCAACATAACTTTGGAAAAGTGGAGTATTTGTAATTGGTTATTGGGTTGAGATGAACCAAAAGACTGAAATTTTGGTTCATATCCCATTCCTTCCTTTGTTCACCTGAAGCCATATGCTAAATATTAAGGTCCTGATGTCAGTTTTTGTATTAGAATCCTTAATTTGCTATTATTAGGGATAAGTTATCTTATTTTAACTCATAGCTAATTGGAAGGAAATGGTAAAATTCATAGAATTTAGGAGGCTGGGAGTAGACCAACTAGACTGGAGAAGGGTCAGGAACTACTATGCTGTCTTCACCAAGTAATCATTCTTTTTGATATGAACCTGTTGGCTAGATATTAGGAATTTTGGGAGACTGAATGTTTGAAAATAAGATGTAGGAGAGGACAAAGTTTTCCTTGACCTTCTTGGGGTCTCTGGTTGGGTCTGAAAGTTAAACTGACAAAGACAGATTAACAGGAGAAAAGCATACAAATTTTATTGAATTTTTACATGTACATAGGAGTCTTCACAAGAGAATGAAGACCAGAACAAGTGACCAGAGGAGGACTCTTTACCTTTTAGACAAAGAAACAATAAATTTGTGAAGAATTGACAGGACAATAGGTTTGTGCTAGAAGTAGTAAGTGGTGAAGTAACTAAGAAGATAAGGGTTAGTGTAACAAAAGTTTGTTTGTACAGATTTCTTGGCCCTCAATTCCCTGTCTCTGGTGAGTCTTCCTGCCTCTTGGTACAGGGAGTGTACTTTTATGACCTGTAGCTGAGAAGAATAGTTGAGGTAGGGATTGAGTATCAGAGCAACCTTCTTACTTCTGCTGCTTTTTAAAATTCCTTCAGCTAATTATGGCATATCTAATATGCCATATTTGAGGACTGTGTTGCCTGAACCCCATCAAGGACACCAAAAATGCCCATCATAAACTGTGTACTGTCAGATGAACTCTACACAACAATAAATGGGTTATACCCAAATAGCCCTAGAAGCAGAAATGTGAATAAGAAAGCCGCTCACTCTAAGTACGAGCTATTATATTCATATTGCCACTCATCCCACAGCCCAAAACTATGGTCTCACAAAGTGTTTCCTATGACTGCGTGATTGAGTGATATTCTTCCAGTGGAATTAAATATGTTTTTTATTCATTTTCTACTTTTCCTTAAAGGTGAGATGACCAAGCTCAATTAGATGTTAAGAATCTTGGAAGGAGCAAGATTAGAGGATTAGTGACCAAGAGATGTGGGAATGGGAAACTGGACCTCTTCGAAAAGGTCTGGAGTTTGAAAATGTCTGTGTTTGTTGTGATTACTCAACAAATTATTTTCACTCCTCCCCCATTCTCATTAAAAAAGAAGCTCCTTGTAATCATGTGCCTAGGCAAACCCTCTGTACATATGGTCATCCTCTTCACTCAAGCAGATGACCAACTAATTGTTTAATGGTCATTTCACAAAGCAACAATGCCAAGAAGACAATGTATAGACTAAAAACCATACCAGCCTGGTTACTCTAATTGCCAAGCTTTTGATTTTCTAGGAGTAGAGATCAATTTTAAGTCCCTTATATATCAAAAATGTTCAGAAAATCTGGTTTTGGGTTGATCAATTGAAGGAGGCAGAAATTTGCCATCACTGGAAGAGTCCCTTTGAGTCTCTTAGATTACTCTGAATTTGAATCTGTTTGTGTACTGAGGTGAATATTGTACTCCCCCAAAGATATGTCTACCCAGGACTTCAGAATGTGACCTTATTTAAGAGGTCCTATATAAAAGCCATAGAGGCATCTTTTGTTATAATGCTTAGTTTAGTTCCCAGTTCCTGAAATATCTCGAGCAATAGAGGTGAAAGGAGTGTCTTTTGTTATTCACATAACAAGTCCCTTTCCTCAAACCCCAAGTTTACGTTAATGTCTAACCCTAACCTAACCCTAACCCTAACTCTTTTTTGTATGGCGGTAATGAATGGGGGCTGGATGCCAGGTGAGCCAAGCTGGTGATTAGAGGGTTGGAAATTTCAGCCCAACCCCTGGGGTTGGGGAGAGGGTCTGGAGGTTGACTTAATCACTAAGGAGCATTGATTTAATCAACCATACTTAAGGTAATGAATGAAGCCTCCCTAAAAATCCGTTAAGGGCAGGGTTCAAGGAGATTCTGGGTTGGTAAACAAGTGCAGGTGCTGGAGAGTGGGGCACCCAGTGAGGGCATGAAAGCTCTGCACCCCTTCCCACATACCTTGCCCTCTCCATCTCTTCTGTCTGGCAATTTCCAAGTTATATCCTTTTATAATAAATCAGTAATCAAGTAAGTAAACTGCTTTCCTGAATTCTGTGAGGTACTCTAGCAAATTAATCAAACCTGAGGAGGGGGTTGTAGGAACATCTGGATTTATAGCCAATCAGTCAGAAGCACAGGTGACAACCTGGACTTGCACTTGGCATCTGAAATATGTGGGAGGAGGCAGTCTGTGAGACTGAGCCCTTAACTGAGGGATGTGATCTCCAGATAGTGTCAGAATTCAGTTCATTGTAAGACATCCAGCTGGTGTTTGAAGAATCTGAGAACTGCTTGGTTTGGAACCCTCTCCCCACAAACCCATACACATTAGGTGGCCGGTAGTGCTGTGAGTGTAGTGTAAGTGTAGAGGACACACGCAGAGGAGTGTTTTTCCTTTACAGAAACACAGACACAGAGAGAGAACACCATGTGAAGAGGAAGGCAGAGACTGAGTTATTCATCTACAGCCAAGGAATGCCAAGGACTGCTGGCAACAATCAGAGCTAAGAAAAAGGCATGAAACAGATTCTTCCCTAGAAACTAGAGAGAGAGGATGGCCCTGCCCAGTACCTTGATTTCAGACTGCTAACCTCAAGAACTGGGAGAGAACAAATTTCTGTGTTTTAAGTGACCTAGTTTGTGGGACTTTGTTATGGCAGCCCAAAGAACCGTATGCAGATTCCTTCACATGCAAATCTCTGCTACCATTCCCATGTATGGATCAATCAAATCACAACAGAAGTTTCTCTGAGTGAAACTCACTTCATAGAGAAAGAAGCACAAAAATCATTTGGTTCTCAGAGGATGTATTGTAGTGGCTGGGGTGTCTCTTTCTGGGGAAGGACTGGATGCATTTTCAGTTGTGGTAGGTGAGTATGATAAGGTTCAAGAAACTTGGGGCATGTTCTCTTTTATGAAAATTGTAGAAGTAAGCATTAAATATGGGTGTTCAATGTTTATTGCAGAATACTGTGTATAAAATGAGAGGAGAATTGGTTTAGTTGCTTTCCAGAGATCATTTGATGATTTAAGATTTTAAATTATATTCCCTTTTCTGACAAGAGTTAGATCCCCATGTTCTCAATAGCATTCCATTGGAATTGCAATGTTTTGATGTAGGATGAAGACTTAGCAGGACAAATGAGTCATAAAACAGATGACAAAGAAACACGTAAAACTACAAGAAAGTAAGTTTTAGAAAAATTAAAACTAACCTTAGGGAAGTTGCTGGAACAAATAGTAGTCAAAGCAGAATAGAGGCTGTATTTTACACAACACAATATAGACATGTAATAAATATGAATATGGTTTCATTATTACTTTTCTCTTGCTACCGTGAATGTTATTAATTTATGAATCACTGCAGTCTTAGAAAATAGATGGTAATTGCAATGCTTAATTAAACTAGGCAAAGTGCTACCAGAGTAAATGAATAAGTAAAACTTCCAAGTTCATTTGTTAAAACCTCAGCAGTGTTATGCTATTAAAATCCATAGTGGTAGGTTCTTTTTTTAATAGATAAATTTTCTGATGTTTTCCTACATTAACTATGGTACTAGTCTCATATTACATATAGCCATAAAAACGTATTTGGCACATTGTTATATATTTGTCCTAGATTCTACAGAAATTAAAGTAAATCAGAGACTGTTTGATGAAAATATTTTAAAAGGAAACAAATTGTACTTTAAACTGTATTCAAGGTTTTCTCCATTTTATTAGTAAACTATATTTTTTAGAAAACACATTTCAAAGAAAACTAGATTACAGGTTTATTTATAATTTAAGATTGCATCCCCCAAAGATACAATTATATTGTAGCAAATTACTTATTATAAAAATACTTCATACCTAATGAGTACTTCCTATGTTCAGGGCACCATTTAAAACTCTGTTCATATATATGTGAGCTCAATTATGCTCACAGTTCAATGAAAGAATTATTGATATTATCCTCATTTTGCCAGAGGAAACTGTGGCAGAGAGAGGTTAAAATAACCTCTCCAAAGTCATAGGAAATTGAAATAACATTCCTTAATTGTAACTGGTAAAAACTGTGCAGAAATAAGACTTTCCCCAAAACTTATGATCTAATATGGCATTTTTCCAAGTATATTCTATTTTCCCATTAGAAAATATTAGTAAATGTAAGAGAAAGGACTCCGTGAGCACAAAACTTCAAGTGATGCTGGTTTAAACAAAGATAGTCATGTTTGTGTGTGTATGTGTGTTGTATCTGTGTAAGAGTGTGTGGATACATATCTATAATTCTATATTTTTCCTTCTAGTTTTGTTAAAATATTGACACACAGCACTGTACAAGTTTAAGTCATACAGCATAATGATTTGACATACATACATCATGAAATTATTATCACAATAATTTTAGTGAACATCCACCATCTCATATAGAAACAAAATAAAAGAAAAAGAAAAAAAATATTTTTTCTTTGTGATGAGAACTCATAGGATTTACTCTCTTAACAACTTTCATATAGAACATCCAGCAACATTAATTATATTAATCATGTTGTACATTACATGCCTAGTGCTAATTTAACTTATAACTGGAAGTTTATACATTGTGACTACCTTTGTCACTATACAAAGGTATTAGGTTACTTTTGACTACCTTCCACATGCTTTACATGCTTTACATTTCATCCCCATGACTCATTTATTCTGTAACTGGAAGTTTGTAGCTCTTAATCTCCCTCATCTATTTCTTTCCTCCCCCCACCCACCTCCCGTCTGACAACCACCAGTTTGCTTTCTGTATCTATGGCTCTGTTTCTGTTTTCTTATATTTGTTCATTTCTTTTGCTTTTTAAATTCCATATATAAGTGAAATCATACAGTATTTCTCTTTCTCTGTCTGACATTTCACTTAGCATAATACTCTCTGGGTCCATCCATGTTTTTGCAAATGGCAAGATTTCATTTTTTATTGGCTGAGTAATATTCCATTGTGCATGTGTATGTGTAATATTCCATGTGTAAATATACACAATGGGATTTTATATATATATATGTATATATATCACATTTTTTAATCCATTTATCTATGGATGGGCACTTAGGTTGCTTCCATGTCTTGACTATTGTAAATAATACTGCAATGAAAATAGGGATGCTTATATCTTTTCAAATTAGTGTTTTTGTTTTCTTTGGAAAAATATCCAGAGTGGAATTGCTGAATTGAATGTTAGTTCTCTTTTTAATTTTACTGTTTTCCATAGTGGCTGCACGAATTTACATTCCCACCAACAGGGCACAAGTGTTCCCTTTTCTCCACATCCTTGCCAACACTAGTTATTTGCTGTCTTTTTAATAATAGCCATTTTGACAGGTGTGAGGTAATATCTCACTGTGGTTTTGATTTGTATTTCTCTGATGATCGGTGGTGGTGAGCATCTTTTCATGTTTGTTGGCCATGTGTATGTCTTCTTTGAAAAATGTCTATTCGGGTCCTCTGCCCATTTTTTAATCAAGTTGTTTGGTTTTTGTGATGTTGAATTGTATAAGTTCTTAGTGTACTTTGGATATTAGCCCCTTGTCAGATATATTGTTTGCAAATATCTTCTCCCACATCGTTTTGTTGATAATTTCCTGTGCTGTGTAAAAGATTTTAGTTTGATGTAATCCCATCTGTTTATTTTTGTTCTTGTTTCCATTACCTGAGGAGTCATATCCAAAACAATGTTAAGACCAATGTTGATGAGTGCACGTTTATATTTATATATATAATATATATGTGTTATATATATATAATCTATATTTATATAGCCATATATACATTATATGTATATATATAGTGTGTGTATTTATGAAGACTTTAGTCTTTAGTAGGCAATATATATTTGGATTGTTGAAAATGAGGATATAGACAGCTAGTTAGTCAAAATATTGAATTCACACTACATTCCAGGTATTGGGCTAGGAATCAAAGATGCAGAAAATGGCAGAGACATACACAGCATTGACTGTTGGAGAAGTCATGTGTAATGAGAACCATAATGAAATGCAAGGTTTAATTTAAACCTATAAAAAGCACTGTCAGGGAAGTCTTGGAGGAAATGACTTTTAAGGTTTCTAGAGTAAAATTAGGAGATGAATGAGCTACTTAGCTCAAGAGAAGGGAAGATATTTCAGGCAGAAATATATCATGTGCAAAAATGCTGAGGCAATAGACAGAATGGTAACGTCAGCTAGATTAAGAAGAGTGAAAAGATGCTGCTAGAAGGTGAGCCCAGCAAACTTGACAGGTTCAGAGACTTAGTGAGATCTGATAAGAATTTTGGATTTTATCCTAAGTGTAATCAACCAATACAGAGTTTTTATAAAATATGTGCCAATATTAATTATCCATTATAAAAAGATAAAGAGTAGTTGTCACTTAATTCATGGTCTGCTTTAATAATACAGGTCATATTCAGTCTATCTTCAAAGTATAATTTGAATCTATGTGCTTTTCTCTTGTCTATTGCTACCACCTTGGTCTCCCTTTCTCAACTTGATTATATAAATTACCTGCTAACTGCTCTGCTATCAGCTCCTCCACCCCCAATTCCTAGTCTTAATTATGAACCCAAGGATCATTTCAACACATAAATCAGATTATATCCCTGCCGGCCTAAATACCCACTGCTAATAAAGTACCAATGTCTCACAATGGCCTTCAAGACCCTTAGTGCTTTTGTCTCTATCTAATGCTCTGATCTTGTTTACTCTTATTCTAGAGACTTTGTACTTACTACTCCCCCTGTTTTCTCTTTAGGTACTCTGTTGTATAGACATTACAAGGGCATCCAGGCAAAGGGAAAAGCAGATCAGAATTTATTTTCCATCAAATAATATAAGATTTGTAAAATTGTTGCTTTGTCTAGTTATATCATCTCTTAGATTTCTAGAACTCTGCCAAGAAGTACCTAGATAACTCATAATTCCAAATATTTCGGACAATATGAATTGAAAACACAAAGGCTAACACCTGATTTTCTCAGAGGATAAAACAAAATTTGGAGTTGGAGAATACATAAAATTTATAATTATCTCAAATTTCTAGTTTTCTTTTTTATATGTAGGTGTATATATGGGAGAAACCTGGCTGTTTCTTTTTAGGTGAGAATTAAGAACCTTAATTCCCTAGTGCATGAGATATTAATACTGAGACATACTTTCCACTGCCCTTGTTAATTATGATGCTTTACTCTTAGGACTTTAAAAAATGCTTCTGTAAAACAATAGATGGATTGCTAATGTCCTTGAATGTGTCTCTCTACAGTGGATGCTGTGATCCAGATGGGGTTCCTGAGTTGATTACTCAGTCTAAGTAAGTAACATGTTCTGTAAATAGCAAGCTAACACCATCTGCACAGGCTGTTTTTTGAATGTTCATAAGCTACAGGAAATCAACTCTGCCCTAATTTCCTACATGATTCAATAGGGTGGAATCCATGGGAATACAAGCTAATGTGACCTTTAACTACACTCCTATGATATTAAGCTTCAGAAGAAAAATTGGGGGAAGAGGTAGGCTGCCCTTTAATGTTTGGAATATGCATCTTTGCTGGTATTTGTAAATAAAGCTTAGCAATTTTGGAATTGTTAGTCTTCGCAACAGGAATCACCTCAAATTCACAGCATATATTTATGTAAATCTTGTAAAGCGTAAATCTTATAAAGCTTATAATTGTAAAGACTATTCAAAAGTAATTACAACCTAGTCATCTAGATTGGTGCTCAAATTTAATATGCTATAGTCTGACTCTTTACAAGATTATTTCTAATTACTCTACCTTTTCTTAGTTGCCACATTCTTCTTAATAATATTCTTAGGAGCTCTCACATTATAAGATCTCACCATTACATTCTAAATCTGTAAATTTGATACATACATACATTCGTTTGCAAGGACGACTTAATAGGCATGTAAAAATGTCTAAACTGGAGGATGGATTTTCTAAGGAAATATTGGTAATATTGATGGATCAATGTCTATGTCAATAATGTTGCTGCTCCTCACTGGGAAAAAAACAAAGAAACCAAAAAATTTCCCAACTCACTCAAATGGGAAATGGTAGCTGCAGACCTCTCAGAGACAGATGGAATTTGAAAGTAGGAAACACCAGAATGTCACTTATATTTCCAGGTAAACATATCTAAATAACAGAATACAAAAGAGGCTGCAGGTCTGAGAGGAAAAACTGGGCCATTCTTCTACCTAGATAGACAGATAATAACACATTTGTACCAATTCTAAAGTGAATACATGACAACAAGCACATATTTTCCCCTTATTGGAATATATATATATATTGCTTTGACTCCAGCAAGTCATTTAATCCAGCAAAAAATTTTAAACAATTTCACCAAAATGCCATCATTGCACTTGAAAGCCAATTGCCCTTTCTAGCGATGGCAAAAAATACAAACCTGAGGGCTTCCCTGGTGGCGCAGTGGTTGGGAGTCCGCCTGCCGATGCAGGGGACGCGGGTTCGTGCCTCGGTCCGGGAGGATCCCACATGCTGCGGAGCGGCTGGGCCCGTGAGCCATGGGCGCTGAACCTGAGCGTCCGGAGCCTGTGCTCAGCAAAAAAAAAAAAGAAAAAAAAAAAAAACCTGAGAAAGTCTAATTAAGGAATATAAATATTAGTGAATGTTGTAAGAAGGAGTTGAATTTCTCTTAATTCGTTTATACCAACACATTTTGAAAAGTCTATGTCAAGATGGTGCCAGATGGGGAGGTCAGAGATGAAAGATTGTCTCTAGACTATAATAAAACATTCTGCCCAACTTTTATTCATAAGAATGGTTACTTAGCAGCCATATTTAACTTTTGACTCTTCTCCCTGACTTCTGCTGTTCGGAGCAGTGATAGGTTCTCAATCCAAGCTGGGATCACCAAATTCTCTCCCCAGCAAATTTGAGAAGGGCGTTCAGAGGCATTCTCTATGTAGCTGGAACTATAATGTGTAAAATTCTTGAGCTACAGGGTGGCCATTTTGTATTTTGCCAAGAGGATAGAATCATGGACAGCTAGTCTACTAAGAGGGAGAATACTGAAGTAGACTGAGACAAAGAAACAAAGATAATGGAGAGAAATTTTCTGTTAGCCTCTGTTAGAGTTTCAAGTTATCCCTTTTTCCTGGTAACTTGCTATTCTCCAGCCCCTGTGTTTCACTGAACATTTTAAGTCTTTATATTAGAATCCCCCTTTACCCTTAATCCAGCTTGTATTGTTTTCTGTCAATTGCAATTTAAGGACTCTTAACTGCTACAAGGACTTTTAGTCTAGTGTAAATCTAGAAAACTAAATCCGTAATTATAATACAGATGCTACGTGGTAAAGAAAGCACCTAAAAAGCATTATACTCCAAACTAAGCTAGAAGGGATGAGACATGTTATGTTATGATGAGAGGACAGGATAGAAGGTGGAGGTAAAGATAGGAAAAATGTTCCTGGAGTCAAGGTTGTCATGGATTTGACACTTGACCATATGCTAAGAAATACAGCACCAAAACAAGCTGGGCACTAGAAAATACAGGCAGGGCCTGAGAATGCATGTTGTTGATATATTCTCTCTGAGTGTTTATAATATATGTCTAGATAAAACCTTCCAGGTAACAATTACCCTGAATCAGAGGGGCATGTTTTGGCAAGGGTAAAATGAAGGACAGCATAGAGAAACACACACACACACACACACACACACACACACTCATTCTTGTTTGCCAGGTCATCAAACCAATTTCCAGAATGGTGGCTGTTAATTCAGTATCCCTATTTCTTTGAGATACTACAGATATATAAAACAGTTAGGTCAGCATAGGTGTTATCAAGGGAAAATAAAATGCCTACCAACTTCATTAAGATGAACTGTGTCATCGATACAAAAGAAGTAAAATATCTTGTTAAAAATATTATCAGCTAATCTCTGTAAGGAATATGAATTCTGTGACAATTCTATACTTAGGAATTTACCTACTTCTGTTGGCTGTGGATTTCCTTTGCCTTTAGGCTTTCTAATTAGTTGGCCATTGTGATCAAATGTCTCACTGCAATTTCCCTCCAGAACCTTTAAGAAGGATTCAAGATAGCTGCCATCAGGGTTGTTATTATCCAAAGGTATCTATTTTAAATGCCTGGATATAACATGATCAAAATCTACTACTATTTCTCATTTTCATTCATAAAAATGTAATGCCTCAAGAACATCAAAAGCTAAGTGAGCTGGTTTTTATCATTTTATCAAATTTCACCAGGTTTATGTCCTTTCTGATATGAATATATTGTTTGAAGGCCAGAAGTTTCATTCTCAAAAGAAATGTGAATAGTAAAACAAGCAAACCAACAAACAAATAGAAAAACACCACAAAGAAAAAGAAAAAGAAAACAAGGAAAGAATAAGCCTACTAAAATGAATCGAGGGAGTCTACGTCTTCCCCGTGATCAATGGAGCAACAAAGTTCTTTGACCTAGGAGTCTCAAAATATTGAAAGCATCCCAGCACTCCTATGCCCTCTCAACCTTCATGTAAAATTAGCCTGATGTGGAGAAATATATGTAGATTCTTTATTTTCAATATTATCAGATCATATATCATAATATTTTAAATCTAAAAATTTCTTTAAAATTATTCTTTAGTCTCCTGATTTTACCAAAAATATAATGGAAGGGTAGAGAGGTTAAGAGACTCTGGCAATAATCTATATGTTTTCGGGTCAGCCAGAAGTCACAACAATGTCATCTCTGGACTTCTATAATAACCTCCCTTAAAATCTGCATTCTTGGGCTTCCCTGGTGGCGCAGTGGTTGAGAACCTTCCTGCTAATGCAGGGGACACGGATTCGAGCCCTGGTCTGGGAGGATCCCACATGCCGTGGAGCAACTAGTCCCGTGAGCCACAACTACTGAGCCTGCGCGTCTGGAGCCTGTGCTCCGCAACGAGAGGCCGCAGTAGAGAGAGGCCCGCACACCGTGATGAAGAGTGGCCCCCACTTGCCACAACTAGAGAAAGCCCTCGCACAGAAACGAAGACCCAACACAGCAAAAATAAATAAATAAATTACTAAACTCCTACCCCCAACATCTTCTTTAAAAAAAAAAAAAATCTGCATTCTTCAATAATCTCTATCTCCACTAAAAACTATGGCTATAGAGTTATTAGAAGAAATTAAAGTTAATATTTTACTCTCTGTAGAACTTTTTACAGTATATATCCTTTATCACATGCTACCCAGAAGTACCATTACCCTATCTTACGTTTGCTTTGATATTGCTTCTTCAGGAGTCTGCAGTATTCACCATCACTTCCAAAATAAAGGTGAACCACTTTTTAAAGGCTGGAGTTAGATTGCTCTGTAGATAACCACTCATCTCACTCATCTGCATCTGCCTTCAGTAGTGTATCTAATCATTGACCACCCCTCCAAAATGTACTTCACTTCCAAACATAACAACATTCTTCTAAACCAATTAACTGAATATTTCCTTCAAATCCCTTCCTCTGAGGCCCTGCTGAAATGTCTCTCTTCTGTTCTTCCTAATTTATATTTGATCTATTTATTCTGGAAAGCCAACTCATAAAAATCCTTTCTGGGCTCTGTTGTTTCTTTAGCCCTTTTCTCTGGTCAGCACGTTATACTTTTTAACAGTGCTGTTCATATCATTGAATCATAGACAGCTCTTGACTTAGATTTTTTTTCCCAGCAATGGCAGTAGATTATACTTCTCTAGCCATATATGATGGAAACTATTGATAAAATTGCATCCCTCTGAAACATTTTTTTCTATGCCAAGAAAAGGGCCAGAAGAATAATAGACATCATGATTTTAATATTATTAGCACCAATAACAAAACTCTAGCCAACTAAAGAGTATGTTGATGCATTGCAGTTTTCTTATGTTTATATTTGTTGTTTTTGTTGCTGTTTGGTTATGTTTGTTTGCTCACGTACAGTGTATGTGTGTCTGTGTTTGTGTGTGTGTATTTGTGTGTTTCAGTTGTAGATATGTGGCACACCTAAGAAGAAATGTGTACTTTTCCATCACCTAGATTCTAGATTATCAGGTAACCATGACAGATATTGCTTCCTTAACTGCCTCTAGCTCCTTTGACAATTTCAGACCTGGCAGTTGTTCTTGCCATGTAATGAGTTAAAAAACAACGAAGAACACCAATCCCACTGCCACCCACACCATCACAAAAAAATGTGTGTTTGTGTGCATGAGCCTATGTATATTTGTAACCTTCTCATCAGCCTACAACTAGATCTAAATATTCTGTCAGTAGGATTAAAGCCTCCAGAAAAGCAGACTTCATAGTCTTGCCTTGGGATAACACATAGATGTGGATATAATCCTCCTAGGGATCTGTAATGCTGCAGGTCTACTTTGGTTTTTTTAATTCTCTCCTTTAATAACTTAATTTTTTCAAAGTTACTTCCTGCTGTCACAAAGAGAACTTAGACTGCAAAATGTCCTTCAACTTCTCCTCGACATGGATCATCTTGAAACTTTTGTATTAATAAATGATCTCCTTCTTCTCTTGGCAATCTTCTTTTGGAAAAATTTTGAGATTTGATATATTTCAGTCTCACTTTCCTTCAGTCCGATTTTCCTTCAACATTTAGATTTTATTAGTTTTTAGAAACATTAAATTAACATGCTGAATAATAAAAGAGTCAATAAGATTTTTTTTTACAAGCTTTGCATATAAATTTAAGGAAAAGACTATTGAAGAGCTGACAGATTGGAGACAGTAATAGTTAATGGACATACAGTGCAGGATAAATTACATTCTTTATGGAAATTTGTATCAAGTAATCCTTGAAGACTATTTCCTTTTATCAGGGTAAACCATGAGAAAAAAACAAAAGAAATTTCAGTGTTATAATTATATGAAGGGTCCAAATAGGACTTTTAAAAGTAAATCTATAGTCAAAGTGTGATGCATAAAGACACACTTTGTTAATCTGTGGTTTGAAAAAACCACATGTACTTCACTTGCCCTTGAATTTCTGCACCTCATTTTTAACTGTACTCATTTTACATTTTACTTACAGAGATTAATCTTCTCTTTTGCTAAGTGCATTGGAAATCATGAGCACTAACTATGTAAATGATGCTAGGAAATGTATCCCCCAAGTATGAAATAAAGCTCTAACTAGATAATGTTAATAAATATTAATATGTGAAGATAGCAAAGGAATATTGAATGATTAAGCTGCCCCAAATAAGCATAATAATACACCTAAAGTTCTTGAGACAGCTATTCAGTATTTTAGGGCTCGACAAATATTAACAAAGCAGAGCCTGCCAAGAGAATTGTACGTCCTAAAGCTTTATGACTTGAATCGCCCTAAGGAGAAGAATGACCAGTAACTACAACTAAACAGGTGAAGAATTGATTCAATAGGTTAAAGTTGGTAATTAATTCTGATAGATTCAGTTTACTTTTTCATCTTTCAATTATACAGGTCTTTTTTCCTAAAAAAAAAAAAAAAAACTCCAGTTATTTGCTAAAAAAGAAAAACATATATTTTGTAGGGTTTCAGAGTCTCTGGAGAATTTGCTTCCACCCTGGCCACATTACCCAGTTGGGTGGTCTTCAGATTATTGGAGCAAAGGGAATGTACTGGTGTTAAGGAGAATGTAGAAGTCTTTGTCTCCCAATGCAGAAGTGAAATCCACCAAGAAACATTCCATGGATGCCTTACATCTTTGCAGGTTCACAGAGTAAAAGATGAAATAAGTAGCAAGTTCCCTAATTCCCTACTGCAAGACAGCATCATAGAACCATCCTTATATTTATTTTTTATTGGTTCCAGTATTTGAAGACTATCATGCCCAAGCCACAACACATAGCTTTAATTCAAGAGGGCATTCTATCCACTGCTCTGCATCCGGGTTGTTTCCAATACACTCTCATATTGCTATAAAGTAACCTGACTGACGACTAGATCAGAGGAGTTTTCTAAGGAAGAATTGTCCCAGGCCATAAATGTTTTGTTTCCATACTAACGAAAGTGAAGAGAGTAGATGATTGTAACCTTGCTTGGATGCTCAGGTGCCTCCTGACACTAACCCCTCCCAAACACTATCTCAGTTACATTGAGGAAAAAAAACACACAATTATACTACTGTATATAGTAGGAGTATAATAACAAGCTCTGAGCATTGTTCTAAGATTATTTCTCGCCCCTGCAAGATTTGAGGGGGATGCCTGTCCACACACCACATTAACAGTTACCCTGTGGTTTTTACTGTAAATAAGAAAACTGAGTTGGAGATATTAAAAGTCAGTGCTCTTAATCACAAAACTCCTGGTGCACCTTAAATTGCATCCATTGCTTATGGGGATTATGTAAAACCAATAATAGGAAAACGACCTGGAAACAATTGAGTAGCTGCAGCACGATTGTTACCCTGCTTGCAAAAATCAAGAGGAACACAAAAAAGGGAAACAGGAATTATTAGAAGAAGCAGTACAAAGCAAAGAGCCTATAGATGTGATTTCAAGTAATTCAGTGAATTTCTATACAGTGCATAGCTTTCAGCCTCTATAAAAAGCCAATTATTAATCCTGCAATTACCCAGGCTTATCACCACTGCCCACACATGCTGACTATGGCTAGAGTTCTAGATGATATTCTTTTCATTAGTGTGGCCAAAGGGAAATTTAATTACAGATACATCCCTTGAAGGGACAAGGGAAATATATAAGGATTAACAAATTAATCCTAACACTTAATTACATTAAAATGTTTACCATTCCATATAGAAAATATTGACACTCTAGCTAACCTCCTTTTTATCTGTTCTCTCTCATATAATAGTGAAAACATTATTTTTGAAGAGGAAAAAAAGGTAGGATTTCTTTCCTGCTAACTTATATACTGAACAGGAAGAAATAATCAAGTTCGTTTATTCTGGACCCTATCAGTTCCTGACCACATTCCATAAATGCTGGCATTTGGAAGGAAACAAATTGATACACAGGTAACAGAAACCAAACTCTGTACTGATGGAGAGATAGGAAACTGTAGCTAAATGCAGCCAGATAAGTCTAAATAGAGTAATGAAAAGAAACCCTGGTAGAATATTGAAAGAGAGATTCATAATTGCATCACAAACGTCTATCATCCAAGCCAACAACTAAATTCCTATTCCGTAAATTGTAATCCCTGCCTATCTGACTCTTTCTCAATTTCTTTTTTCCTACCTTCTCCCTGAACTGCATATGTGCACAGGTAAGATAATGTGTGTGCTTTTTGTTGGATTTCTCAGCTGTCTAAAAATAAGTCCCAACTATATAATTTTAGAACACCCACACAAAACTTTACATATGCGTGCTATAACTTTACTATTATTGTTTTGACATTTAAGCAACAGATGCATGTTTTCCACTTTGGAAGGCAGACATCTGTTTTTACGAATTCTCTCCAGAAGCTGGAGTTTTCTTGCAGGAGCTTATTAAATTAAAGAGGCTCTATCATCTCACCGCCCCCTACTTGTGTCCCTCAATCCAAAATAATTTAAGAAACAGAAAAGAGAAACTTATGAATAAGTTTACAAGCATGAAGACTACACTGACGTTGATTAAATAAGTCTATACAACATTCAGTCCAAAGTAATCTATGCCAGTGCAATTTACTAGTACGAAGGAAGAAGGAAGTTGAGCTCTGAGCTGTGATGTATGGAGAGTTGCCTAAGGAGACAGGCAGCCCAGAACTTCAGAAAGATTGCACAATTTCCATGAAAAATAAGTTCTCTCTGTTTTTATTAAGAAAAATGTAACTTAAAGTGCATATAATCGTTTGTGTCTGGTTCTGGAGTATTGAATGCCATGGTTTAAAGAGGGAAAAATTTTCGTGAAATGTGCATAGGAGGAATTCTTTTTTCGTGAGTGGATTTGTTTCAGTTTTATTTTGGGAGGGAGTTCTGTTTTGTTTTTACTCTGAAAAGTAGACGCTGCCAGCTCCATCAAAGTGTAGTTTGCAAAACATGAGATTGCAAAGCCCTCAGAACATATCTAGTTCATCTGGAATATGTAAATATATTAACTCAGTATTCTCCAAGGGAAAAATGGTATGCTTTAGATGAATTTTGGATGTAAATTCTAAACAGGTGGACAGAACAGCAGGAGGGCAATATCAGGCTTTCCACAGGGGGCTCCCACCATATAGTTGTAGAAAATGAATCACAGGGATTGGTGGTAAAGGAAATCAGATTTGCCAAGCCGAATATTTATGTATGAAAAAAGCATGAATGTTCAGTAAATTACAGGTCAAGGATTCAAAGCTTTGCATCTGCAGCCATAATCATGCAAGAGTAACCACTAACTGTCCTTCACAAGAACCATGCACATATTTTAATTTACTTTTTCAAATCTTATGCTATAAGCCTGAGTGTTCCAATGGTGAAAAGCGTTTCTTCCTACATCCATACTACATATGCGCCTGGGAGAGAAGTTGGTTTTTAATTACAAACATTTGTGAGCTTCCGGCTGATGACACCATTTGTGACTTTGGCAGGAACAGAGATCAAATGAAAAGGGGATGAACTTTATCCCCTTCCCAGTTAAATAATAAAGAAGAGAGCAAAGGAGTCCCTGTGTCATATTCTAGCAAGGGACAAATTGTCCTGAGAATAAAAACGGATGTTATTTTTGGTGGCATACTCCCAATGGGGATATAGATATTTTTTGTGGAATTTCCATTTATTGTTGGCATTCTAAAAAATGGCAGGTTTTGTTTTGTTTTTCCTAGTTGGCAATTTTCTGGAAGCTTGACAGTTTTCATTTAAAAATGCATTTTAAAATGTTCACAACCACTGGAAGTTCAATGGTTAAATGGTCTTGGCTTACAAGTCTTAAATGTGATTAATTCATCTGTGTCTCTCGGACATAAATGAAGACAGTGTCCTCAGTGTCATTTGCCCGGTCTTCTCACAGCTGTACTGATTGTCATGGGTGTTTTGCTCTGCATTACAAGGAATATAATGATAACAATGTAATTAAGGTTTACTGAGCATTTACTACTTACGACACCCTTCATTAAATGTTTTACATTCATTATCTCACTTAATCCTCACTCTAACTCTGGAAGTTAGGTAGCATTATTATTCCCTTTACAAAATGGAGGATGAAGCTGTAGTTTGAAGAAGTTAATTAAGTTGTCTGAGATTACTCATCCTAATCTCGGTACAACCAGACTCAAAGTTAGTTTATTGACAAAGCTGACAATGAAGCTATATAAGACCTCTCAATGCAAAGTTTACCAAGTGTTCTCCAAATCAATCATTTTTATTTTCACTAATTGCAGTTGCAGAGTATTAGCCTTCTAAAGTTACCTCAGAAAAAATATTAAGCTCATGTTGCTTGATTTCATGTGAACTTTCTGTCAGGGAACCCAAGAAAAATATTGCTGACTTTTCCTTCTAACAGTTCCCTTGCCCCAGGAAAATTACCAGGGTGATCACTTGGTACTCAGTCTTCAGCCCCTAGGTGTTTACTTCCTTTTTCTTCTTACTAGAGCCTCTTGTCTGGGCAGTTCAATGAGACAAGACCTAACAAGAGCATGCACATGGTCTAATCCCAATGGCCCTCATCGAGTTAACAGCTTCTAGGGCATCCTGGCTTCAACAAAGTTCAAACTCGTAAGCCCTTCTCAACAGAACGGCACTTGATCAGATCAGCTACCAAGGCAATGAGTGAGTCAGGCCACATATCCTATATGCTCGTAGGTAGGTGGGAGTTAGACCATAGTTTGTCCTGCCTTCTAATTGAAGAGGGTCATGTATAACCTCTCTGTGGACCTCCTTAGAAGACCTCCATCAATAGATTTGATGAAAAAGGGCAAATAATGATCTCACCACTGGGATAAAAGAGACATTTGGACTCAAAACACAGCCTTTACAAATATTGTGTCCTCGTAAGAATTATGCCTCATTCACATGAAGTCTCAAAGTGGCTGAGAAAACTCAAAATTCTTAGACAGGTTCTAAAGAATTTTCATTAAAAACCTGCATATGGTGATTTGGCAAACACATTTGGCATGTTTTACATTAGTAACTGGTAGACATTTCAATCTGTATATCCTGTTATATCTAAATCTATATCATTATCTATTTTTACATAGCTGTGTGTTTTACTTAGCTTTGTGCCAGTTTCCTCAGCTTATTAATAATCTTTCAAGGATTGCTCTTTTAATTTATTTAATATTACATTTGCTTATGCACTGTAATTAAATTTCCCCTTATTGTTGTTTACACATTTAAAAAATAATATATAAACAATATTAGTTTTTAAATAGTTAACCAAATCTCTAATTAGAAACTAAGAATAGGCCCTTGGAAGTGTAATGACTGAGTCAACATGCATGAATTTTAGGATTTTGAGTACATATTGACAAATTTGCCTTCTAATGAGTCGTATAATAGTGCCTAGTTTTTCTGCACCAAGAGGAACATTGGGTATCATTATTTTTAAATATATTTGATATTTTACTAGATTAACTAAAAATGGGAGGGACTACCATGTTTATATTTAGGATTTTGCCTTCCTTTTTTATAATTTAAGTTTTACAGTACTCAAATTGAATACATAACTTCAAAATAACATGTTTAATGGCATTAAAATATTACTTATTTGTTTGAATATCATTCTCATATTGAATTATTTTGAATGAATACTGTAAAATGATAACAAATACTTATTGTTAAGATAAAATAATCTACAATTACTTATTTCTTACTAAAACAAGTACAGAAAGTAAAAATCTTTGTGCAAAATATCTCCTATCCTTTCTAAGAAATTTTCTTTTCCTTAGACTGTCATTGTCCATTTCATTTCTTTTCTGTATTTTTTTCTTGAGGTATGCAGAACTCATTCTGCTAGAGTTATTAATGTGTCAGCATTTCTATCCTTTTTGAGAGGTTTATAAATCAGCCATAAAAAATATGATGCTGGTATAAACTTGGTATATATTCTTAGCCCAGAAGCATTATTTTTTTCACAGTTTTTAAATGAAATGGTTTGGCTTCTATGAACCTACAAAAGGGCAACATCTAAATGTTTTCTGACTCTATATGTGTTATACTCTTTTCCTAAAAAGATCTGTTCAACAAAAAGGAATGGAAAATTCAGAGACCGTTCAAGATAAGAGCTTCAGGGAAGTCATTACAAGTTTGCCCTGTCAAAGATTCCTGTGTTAATAGCTTCATGTATATACATCAATGCATACATAATAATAACTTTAGAACTTGTTCGATTTCTACTTAGGCAGCAATCTAAAGAAAGTATGGAAAAACATATTCAAGAGAGAACAGGCAGCATCCAAACTGAGGTATTTATTTCAAAATTATAACTGTTGAAATTCTTTCTCATCTACATTTTTGTAACCAAAGCTCTCTCAATATAGCTAATAGAAGACAACATAGCAGAAGTGGCAGCATGTTACTGAAAAAGAACGATACATGTAGCTCATTCATATGTCAGCTCAACACCTACAGAGAAGTCTCTGCACCATGCCCTGGTTCCTGGGGCCAGGGTAGGAGGATATGGAGACAAAGGAAAAGAAGGGTTTTATTATTGCTGTTGTTGAACACCTTTTAAACTTCAGAAAAAGACTGAGACATGTTTTATTTTATCATCCTAAAATGCAAAAGCATTACTCAAATAAATATTGAGAAAAAATTTCTTATGTTCAATTTTTCCATAATAGTCTCATTTATAAAGCTTTCATTGAGGTATTAACCACATAATCATTGAAAGCAATTACAAAGCATTAAAATATGTATTTGTCATTCCTCTTTTTTCCTTACTTGTAAGACAAACATTGCCCAAATAGGAATAACTGAAGAGAAATTTTATAGTCTTATCACATAGCTGATTATCAAAAGTTGGCGATAATAAAGTAAATCTGCAGTATTTGTTTGAAGAAATTCAAATTTGTATCCTCCGAACCTTACAGTTCAAAGGAGAATCTGGGGTGAATGTAATTAATAGTCATTCCTTAAGGGAACACTTTCTCAATGAAATATTTAGTGTTATATAAGAAAATCACCAAAGTGTTTCTTGAAACAGTTCACTAACCTCACAGATATTATATTTCACTTCCAAAGAACACCAGTTTAGTTTACCAAGAGTATGCTCCAAGAAATATCTAATTTTGTATTCCTGCTCCAGAAAATGTTCTCCCTGTTAAAATATAGGAAATTAAGAGGAAATCTTTGATGGAGGGTAATATCATCTAAATGCAGAAGGAAAAAAAGTTTCCTAGTATAATAAAATACTGCCAGTTCTTTGTATTTCAGAGGACAGATAAGATATTTTACATCTTTATACAGATGGTTTTTGACTTGTTCTCATTTCATAATGAGTCACTCATTTCCAAATCACAGGATTCTATTCCCTGACCAAAAATTATTCATCATCAAAATCCCATAGTTGATTCTATAATATATAATACACTGTACATAAATCATTTTAGAGGGCTATATGAAAATAATTCTGATATAATATCTAATTCATTGTTGTTATGATCTATAAAATTTCTGACAAATAAAAGAACTTCAACAGCATACTCATCCTATCAGATATTTTTTCCTCTCTCTACTTATTTCTTCATAACAGAAACACTCAGGTCTACACAAAAAGAAATTAACTCATGTTTTATCTATCTTTAGATCTGATACCAAGACTCTTTGGTCTACATACTACTTCAACTTTCTGGGCTGCGAATGAGAAAATTATATTCAATATCTTCCAACGTCAGTTTATCAGCTAGTTTATGAAAGATAAGAGAACTAATATTTATGCTGATAATATACCAAGCTTTATACATATGGTATCTAATTTAAAGGAGAGAGAAGGCAAGGTAGCAGGAGTGGGGATGATGGATATTTGGACTATTTCTTCATGTAACTTGTGCCTTGACCACTTCCATTCAATGGTGGAATGCTGCTGTGCACGTCCAGCTTTATGGCTTGGTGGGTCAGGCAACCATCACTTCATGGGGAATAACTCAGGCTGCATGGTTACTTGGTGCTCCAAGTTTCAATGTTCAGTTTCTAATAAAACCCAATAGCAGGCCAAGGGCTATTTCTCAAAAGGGGAATAGTTTATACAGAGGAGGACAGGCCTTTGTTCGAAAATTCTGAGGGTCTGCACTGTGATTCACCTCTAGAGACTTGCCAAAGGCTCCAAACAGCATCCTTATCTGACTCTGACACTCTAAGCACTATTGAATCTGCTGGATCACGTGACCCAAGTGTTAGAGCAGCTTGCTTAGCAGTCTGGACCTGTTGTAGAGCCTTCTCTTGTCCTAGTCCTCACTCAAAGCTAGCAGCTTTTTGGGTCTCTTGGCAAATGAACTGGAATAATACATGCAAATGAGGAATATATTTCTTCCCAAATCCAAAAGACCCACTAGGGTTTGTGCCTTTTTTTTTTTTCTGTACCTACAATCACACTGCTAAAAAATAGAATCATTCCTTTCTTTAAGAAGAGGAAACTGGTAAATGCCCATCAACAGATGAATGAATAAAGAAGATGTTATATATATATATATATATATATATATATATATATATATATATAATGGAATATTGCTCAGCCTTCAAAAATGAAATAATGCCATTTGCAGCAACCTAGAGATTATCATACTATTCAAAGTAAGTCAGGAAGAGAAAGGCAAATACCATATGATATCACTTATATGTGGAATATAAAATATGATACAAATCAACATATCTATGAAACAAAAACAGACTCACAGTTATAGAGAACAGCCATGTGGTTGCCAAGGGGGAGGGAAGGAATGGGAGTTTGGGATTAGCAGAGACAAGCTATTATATATAGGATGGAAAAACAACAAGTTCATACTGTATAGCACAGGGACCTATATTCAACATTCTGTGACAAACCGTAATGGAAAAGAATATGAAAAAGAATATATATATGCATATGTTTATGTATAACTGAGTCACTTTGCTGTACAGAAGAAATTAACACAATATTGTAAATCAGCTATACTTCAATAAAATTTTAAAAATAATAAAAAAACTTTAAAAAGAAGAGGAAACTGGATTTTAGAGGGTTTAAGTAACATTTCCTGGGTCACATAGATAGGAAAGAACAGAACTAAAGTTTGAACAAACGGTACATTTTCTTTGTTTGAAAGATTGTGTTCTTTAAATTATATTATACTCTTCTAATCAAGAGGTGGGATCTATGTATCCTTTTTGAATCTGAGAAGAGAAGAGATAAAGGTTGGTAAGCTTATGTAATCATCCAGTCAAGATTATGTGTGAGCCTTTTCTAGGACAGTAACCTTAGAAATGGAAAGGAGGTGTTATATCTGAGAAATTTTTATGATATAAAATCTCAAGAAGCATAGAGTTTGGTGGTGAGAGGCTTGAAGATAGGAATCTACAATGAAATCAGAGTGTAATAGAGTTATAATACAGTACAAACATTATGCTTTGGAACGTATAGCAGAACTTTGGGTGCATTACCTAAATCCCCTTTCCAAACTGCAAATGGTGCCCATGCTGCCTGAAGACTTTCTCATAGCACTTCTGCAAAGCAGGCTTGAAATAGCCAAAAGTTAATGCTGCTAAAAGCAGCCCTTGGCCAATAATACATGAGAGTTCCATGATAAACACTGAAGCATCCTCATGACTTGTGTGTGATAATGCTAAGAAGTCCTCTTTATCAATCTCCCAAAATTCCTAGAGGAACTGAGCACCAGTTGCCCACAGTGGTGATCGATTCCTTAACATATCCTTTTCTCCCTTCCCCAGCCCCTGTGAGTGATTCCTGGATCCCCTTCCTATAAATTACTTTCACTCCTTGCCTCAGAATCATCTTTTGAATATTTGAATAAATGCATAACAGGAAAAGATTGAATTAGTAATTTTAAGACTTCCCACAAAAAGAAGTTCAAACACAGATGACTTCCTTGGTAAATTCTACCAGATATTTAAAGAAGAATTGATACCTAATTTTATGAACTCTTCCAAAAACTAGAAGAGGAAGGAACCCTTCTCAATTCATTCTATGAGGTCAGTATTACCATCATACCAAAACCAAAGACATCACCAGGAAAAGAAACTATAACGTCCCCTATGAATATTACACAAAAAATTCTCAACAAAACACTGCAAACCAAATCCAGCAACATATAAAAAGGAATATAGACCAGGAAAAATTGAGATTTATCCCAGGAATGCAAGGCTGGCTTAACTTTCAAAAATCAATCAGTGTAATACACCGTATTAATAGAATGAAGGACAGAAAACCACATGGTCATTTCAATAGATGTGGAAAAAGCATTTGACAAAATCTACTCCATTCAAGAGAAAATTCTTAACAAACTTGCGATAGAAATGACCTGTGGCAGCCTGTTAAAAGACATCTACCAAAAGACCCACACTACCTTTACATGGAACAGTGAAGACTGGATGCCTTCACCTTGAAATCAGAACAAGATAATGATATCCAGTCTCTTTAACTTACATTGTACTGGAGGTCCTAGCTGGGGCAAAAAAAACCTAGGGAGTGACTTCTAGTGGATGTGGAATTTCTATTGGGGGTGATAAAGTGTTCTAAAATTAGATAGTGATGATGACTGCATAGCACTGTGAACATATTAAACACCACAGAATTGTACTCTTTAAGAGGGTAAGGTTTATTATATGTAGAATATATCTCCACAAAGCTGTTATTAAAAAGAAAGAAATGCATGTGACAAAATTCAGCACCTCATTTTTTATTTTGAAAATCTCTCAGCAAATTAGAAACTTCCTCTACCTGATAAAAGCATTCTTGAAGGAATTTCAGCAAACACCGTAATTACATACCTAATATTAAAATATTTAGTATTTTTCCTGTAAGTTTGGGGACAAGCAAGGATGATCTCTGCCACACTTCTATTCAACAATGCACTGGAAGTAAATTCTCCTAATTCATGTATAATATGATACTATTACATATAAAATTGTAAGAAATCTACAATAAAGCTACCAAAAATAAAAAAGGAATCTAGCAAGGCATTCCAAAAACAATTGTATTTCCATATACATGCAGCATAAATTTTAAAAATGAAATTTGAGGGCTTCCCTGGTGGCGCAGTGGTTGAGAGTCCGCCTGCCGATGCAGGGAACACAGGTTCGTGCCCCAGTCCGGGAAGATCTCACATGCCGCGGAGCGGCTGGGCCCGTGAGCCATGGCCGCTGAGCCTGTACGCCCGGAGCCTGTGCTCCGTGATGGGAGAGGCCACAACAGTGAGAGGCCCACGTACCGCAAAAAAAAAAAAAAAAAAGTGAAATTTGAGAAATACCATTTACAATAGCATCAAAATCATAAAATATTTAGGAAGAAATTTAACAAGATATGGAGAAGATGTCTGTACTTAAAATTACAGAATGCTATTTACAGAAATTAAAGATCAAAATAAATGGAAAGATATGCCATACTCACAATTTGGAAAATGAAATATGATTAAAGATGTCAATTCTTCCCAATTTAGTTTATACTTTTAATGCAATTCCAATCAATATCCATGTCTTTGTAGAAATTGGCGCACTGATTCTATAATTCATATGGACATGCCAATGACCAAGAATAGTCAGAATACATTTAAAAAGAAAGACATAGTTGGAGAACTAACCCTGCCTAAATTCAAGACTCACTATAATGCTACAATAATATGCCAGTGTGGTATGGACATAAGGACGAGCAAATAGGTCAAAGGAATGATATACAGTCTGTAAAGAGAACTACACAATTTGTTTTTGGTAAACATGCTCAAATAACTTATTAGAGAAAGAAAAATCTTTTCAACAAATGTTGCTTGAATGAGTAGATAAATATACAGGGGAAATATACACCAAGATGCTTCCCATAAACAAAAATCAATTTGAAATGGCTCATAAACTTTAAATTCTAAAACTATAAAATTTCCCTAGAAGAAAATATAGGAGAATAGCTTTGCAACCAGCCGGTCAGTAAATTTTTTTTTAAAAGGACACCAAAAGTAAGAAAGAAAACAGTGATAAAATATTTTCACCAAAATTTTAAAAAATCTTAGCCAAAAATACCAGTAGGGAAAAATGAATAAGCAAGCTACACACTGGGAGACAATATTCACAGTACATATATCTGTAAAGGACTTTTATACAAAATATTTGAGTCAATACTAGAATACAATCAATAGTAAAGACAAGCAACCCAAAAGAATATATAGATAAAATTTTGAGCAGATATTTCACAGAAGAATATAAAAAATGATTAATATCACATGAGGAAGCTATAAATATTAGGGAAGGGCAACCAAAATCACAAAATACCACTTTACTCCTACTAGAATAGCTAAAATTTAGATTTGCAACAGCAAATGTTGAGAAGAATATACTGAAACTTGGACTTTCCCATATTACTGGTGGGAATGTCAAATAATACAGCTATTTTAGAGAACTGGCAATTCCTTATCAAGTTTACTATGTACCTCTTCTGTGGCCTGGCCATGCTACTTCTGAAATAATGAACATATAAGTCCATAAAACAAGATATTAACTAGAATGTTTAGGGCAGGTTTATTCACAATAGCCAAAACCCACAAACAGCTGCAAGTTCCAAAAGAATGGATAAAGAAATTGTGATGTATTCTTGCAGTGGGACACTGGTCATCAATGAAATCAAATGAACTGTTAATACATCCATTATTACAGGTTAGGTCTGTTAGGAAGCAAATACCAAGGAGATAGGACTACAGAAAAGTATTAGAATCTAATATCGGAAGAAAGAGAGGAGAGAAAGCTTGATTGGTCAGGACCCCTTAGGCCTTTGTAGTCCTGATGTTTCTGCCAGCTCAAGGGAGAGCTTGCAAACAAAGACTTCCCATAAGAGGGGCTCGGCATTGGTATAAATGACATATACCAAGACTTTGCCCTTTGGAGACTGCCTAAATTACAGCATGACTTCACTGATGTCTGCCTTGATTTGCCACTGGATAAGAGCTGCTTTTAAGGAAAGTGTAATTTACACAGAGAGTTCACGTAGCCCTTGACGAAGCCAATAGATAGAGTGTATCAGCCAACCACAAGTCTTGCAGCTGGGCAGAGAGTTCTTCCTTGAAGGGGAATCAGAGCAGAACGTTCTACTACACTCAACAATATGGGTGAATCTGAACCTCATAATTTGAATAAACAAAATTAGACCCAAAACAAAACATACTATATAACTCTTTTCATATGAAATTCAAAATCAGGCGTAGAGAGATCAGAATAGTGCTTGTCTTTGGGAGTGTGAGAATTGACTGGAACAGGGCATGAAAGAACATTCTGGGGTGATGAAAAATTTTTATATCATAATCAATGTCCTGGATATATCAGTATATTTGTCAAAAGTCATCCAGTTTTATGCTTAGAGCTGTGAATTCCTCATTAATTTAAAAAATCACTGTAGTTAACCACTGTTCCTCCTTCTTACTATAAATACAAAAGATAGAGTCACCTAAAACTTAAAAAAAACCACCAAAATTTCCTAAAATTCTCTACTCATTTATAGTGGTCAACAGCTAATTAGCCATTAGGATGACTGTGTTTGAGCACAGACAGTTGAATCTTGCCTGGCGTTTAACTGAGCGTGTGTGTGTGTTTGCGTGCGTGTGTGTGTGTTTTCTAGGTGACTACTCTTGTATGGTTGTATGTATATAGACATACCTAAGGTCTACATTACTAATCAGTTACACATTCAAAATAAGTTCAAGTATGTCTACAAAGAAAATATGAAAAAAAAGCTTATTTTGAGGTCTACATCAACACACAGTGGGGTGGCCACACACATGTGCATGTACATTCAAATTAACTCCATACTCAAGTTATTTTTATTGAAATAATGCAAGCTTAGGGTTCAGTGTAAAAGAGCAGCTCTGTTGCATTCTTCCTCACCTTCCTGTTTTTTTCAGGAAAGGAAAATATTTCCATCCATTTGTTCTTATTTGTCTTAAAATTTGTGAATAATGTGCATATATTACCGTTGATTGATTCTGCATTTTGAATATTACCTAATGACTTGCTATTACGGTAGATACAGATTTAATCCTCTTACACCAGTATTCCTATCCTTTTTTTTTTTTCCCACCTGCCACTCTAATGTAATCTTTTTATTAAATAATTATAAATGCTCATACTATCTTGAATATAATACACTGTCAAGTAACTTATATTTATTTTTCTCCTCTATATGATTAGCAGCTTCTCCTGCTATTAAAAATTGCCTTGTTTTTTGGTTTGCATACTTATTTCTGTAGTAATCAATTCATCTATAATTTTCAACAGCCATTAAATGCAATTTTTCATGTCTTCAGATATTTTATAGAATGTATCACTTTAATTTATTTGAAGACCTCTCATTCCTGAATTCGTACATCTTCCTGCTCCAATATGAATTGATTGTTCTTTTGGTCTACTGCATAGCTCTTGTCCTGAAATTTCTCTTCTCAGTCATCATTTGCCTATCTTCTGTGTTGGATCCCAAGATTCTTTGATCTCATGTCTTGTCCTTTCTTATTTAACTTTCTCAATTTGGTAAATTCTTGACTAAGTGTGCAAAAATGGCATTTTTTTGGAGAAATGTCTTTTTGTATCATCACACTGGATTGATAATTTTCCCCAGTATTGAATTCTACGATGAAACTAGGTTTCCCTAGGAATTTGAAATCATTACTCATTTTGTCTTCTAACTGCCAATATTTCTTTTGAGAGTCTCCTGATTTTGTATGAAAACTTTGTATGAGAATTTCTTATTTTTCTTCTCTCTACAAGTTTTGAGCTCTTCCCTTAATCCCTTTGATTATGAAAATTTAATGATTTTGCATTTTAATCATCATTGTTTTAACACATTTATTGTAATACTAATTTGATAATTTTCTTCAATCTCTTTTCCCTATTTTCTCTTTCTGAAATTTATCAGTCAGACATTTGACCTCCTAAATCAAATCCCTAATCATTTAAAAAACATTGTTTTCTCCTGTTGTCTGTCTCTTGATCTTTTTGCATTACTCCCTGCAATATTTCCTTAACTTTTATCTCTCATTTTCCCCCCTCAAATTAAATTTTGTATATTTTATTTCAACAATATGATAGAAATTGTCTGATAGGAACATCCATGTGTTTTGATTAAGAGCCCTACTAATTTATATCCATCTACCCCTATATATTTCCTTCTCTTCTGTTATAATGAAAGAATTGTCTGTGCTCACATCTAAGGCAATATTGTTACTTCATTTATTTATTCATGTTTTCATTCATTATTCGTGCATATGTTTGTTTAACAAACAGTTATTGTATATCTATTATATGCCTGTTACCCAGGTTTATTTTAGGTGGGACAACAAATACGAAAAATATACTGCCTTCATAGAGTCTTACTTGAAGGGCTAAGACAATAAACAAAAAATTACACTAGATAGCACATTAGAACACTATAACTCCAGTCTTTTTCACCCTTTGAAGGATTTTGCTCTTGCAACCAATCCCCTCATCTCTTGTATCATCAACCTCAGTAGCTACTGACAATTTTCTATCAGCAAATAAACACTCTATTATATATCCCATCTTAAAAAATGTTCTTATGCTTCCATGCCCCCCTTGACACATTTCTCTGCTCTCCTTTAGAACAATACTCCTAGAATTTGTTGCCTCTACTCACTACCATCACTTTCCCACTTCCTCACTTCTTGTTCACTTCCTTACACTATCAAACTGTGTTATCAAGGCCACCCTGTTGCCAAGACTAATAGACAATTCCGAATCCTGCCATCACCCCAACTTGGCATTAGAAACAGTTGATCGCTTTTTCCTTTTTTAATACTTTTTTCACTGGACTTTCAGAATACTGTCTTTATTTCCTCCAATCTCATCAGCAGGCCCTTCTTAGTTTCAATTTCTGGCTAAACCTCTAAACACTGGTATGACCATTTATATACAGCCTTAGCTTACTTCTCCCAGCCCACTTCTCCAAACTAGGTGAACCCATCCAGTTGCATATCTAAATGCCATTCGTATAAAGATGAACTCCAAACCCACATAACCAGGTGCCTATTTTTAATACTTTCACTAGGATAACAGTGAATGATAATAACTAACAATAATTGAGCACTTTTTATGAGCTGGAAACTGCTCTAAGAAAAGTTAGGATATGAGTTAATAAATTTGATTTCCCAACAACCAATTTTACAAATAATGAAGTTAAAGCTCAGACTGCTTAATTCAGTTCTTAATATTATATAGATAATAAATGATTTAACCAAATTTAAACCTAAAGAGTTTGACTCCACCTGCCTATGTTCTTACCGACTACACTATATTTCTTCTGGCTAATTAACAGCTGGCATTTCAGACTAAATACCAGAAGTCACTTAGTTTAAATCAGATTTGTTTCTAGTAGGAACCAGTGCAATATGTATGTGTGTTTATATGTAAATACACAAACCATATTTAAAGATTATACAGATATACAGTCAGGATAAAAATGAGGTAGCAGTTGATTTTCAAGAGAGTCAACAAATATATACTCTCCTATATAATATATATATATATTTTACCTGTTTTCTGCTTTCATTCAGCTGTAAATGTGGTCACAATAAGCATTAATATTAAGGAACTGGGAGGGAGGAAAACCTAGAGCCTGTGGTAGAGGTGGAAGAAATATTTATAAATATGAAGGTAAAAACTTGTTATATGTGTAAATGAAATTGATAATCAAACATAGATTAACTATTTCTACCAGCTTATTGCTAAATGGAATTGAAGTCGACAAAAATAGGCTGCAAGTATTTCTACAGGATAAATAAACGTTTCTTACTTCACGTGACATTTACTATTGATTTCATAAAATGTGGAATGGTATCATAACCGAAATAGTAATAGACTGTATCAATACCTGGAAGCAGCACAAATTGAGTGCAAACAACTTGAAAAGAGAGAGCCACCAGTTCACTTAGTCAATAAAGATCACAGCTTTCCAGATCATGCCTGAATTGCTGTTATTAATCACACTCCCCACTTACAGCAGACAATATTGTGCAGCTGATGATTGATAGTCACCTTGGACATAACGTTAGGTCTTCCATGAACTAGGAAGACTTGGGCCCTGCAGTTAAGATCTCACAGGTTGTCAGAATCCACAATTCAATACCTGCTCAAATAAGTTACTTTTTATTGTTATTATTGAATGTATTGAAAGAAAACAACTGAAGAGCAATTCTTTAGATTTTTTAGGTAAGGTGAATTTGTGACACATTGATCATGAACAAAAAAGTTATTAGAAGCAATTATTCTATAATAAAAATTGAGTGCACATAATGTGGTTATAGCACAAACATCTGCCACTCACACAGACATCATTCTGTAAACCCATCTAACTAACTCTATTTTCCTTTCTGATTGTATCAGAGTAGCTTGCAGTCTCACAGTGATTTGAGTGACAGGCGTCCACCCTGGTGCAGGGTGATACATGCCTTCGTTTTTTTTATGGGAATCATGCCTCCTTGAAAAATGTAAATTTTCAAATTGGTTTTTATTGAAAAAATGTATACAAGGGAGCAATGTTTTCATCTTCACTGCTTAAAAAGTCAAAGTTACTATAGTCTCCAGCTTTCATAAAAATTTTACTAACTTTTTAAATTGATTTTTTGGTTTTGTAATGAAAAAGAGCATGAATTATTTAATAGCTCCAGACAGGTTTTCTTTTAAAATATATATATTAAAAACATACAGTACAATGAAAAAGAAAATGTACAAGAAAAAGCATAACACTCACTACACTTATAAGAGGTTAACATCCTCACCTCTACCTCCACAAAAACAGCCAAAATCATTTTTAAATTTTAAAGTTATGTTGGCATCAGGTTTATTACATGTCATATACACCTGTAGTAAATATCTGTTATGCAATCCTTATTTGAATGTTAGCATGTTAGATTTGGAAGGGACTTTTGAGGACACCTCGTTTGATCCTGGAAGCAACATAGAAATTTCCTCAACGGTACTCCTGGAACAAGGTCTTCTAGCATTTGCTCAAACACTGACCTTGAGAGGAAACATATCACTTCATAAAGCAGTATTCTGTGTTAGAAATTTTCATTTTGTAGGAAGATTTGCTCATATTAAGCCAACATCTATCTTGCCTTCATTCACAGAAAGGCCCCCCAAAGCTACAGAGCGCAACAAAATATCTTACGACAGAGACCCCTAAAATGTGTGTAATTATGTAAAATTTTACTTTGATGCTGAAGTGTAATCAATTGTGTGAATTCTTCATATAAATATCAAGTTGAAAACTGTTAACAAACAGGAATGTTAATATCATTTTTTAAAAATAATGGCAGTGTTCTTATATACTGAAATTGTTTTTATCAGAACAAATCAGTTCCCAATTTTGACAAGAAAAAAAGAATAAAACACAAATGGGAAGAAAATGCATGAGGATTTGGATTTCTGCACTTTTCTTGGTTCTCATTTGACCATACCTTCATTCCCTCAGAATGTAGCAAATGTAATGGGTCATATATCAAACACTAGAAACAGCTTTCCACCACCAGAGCTGCCATGTAGGCAAAATGCTGTCCCTTGCCAATAAACTCATGCTTTCTCTTCAGTTATATAAATCTGTAAGTTGGCTTTAAACATTAGGTGTTTATTTACCAAGCAGTAAATTAACTTGTGAGTAGGAGAGAGAATTTTAAAAAAGAAAACAATGCATACAGATTCCAATAGGCTTGCATCCCTGTGTCACTGCTATGCTAAAAAGAAACAAAGATCTCTTGCTTTTTAAAAAAATTTTTAAATCCAGTGGCCTCAAGGACATCTTGGCCTTCATGACTATATTTTTGTCTTTGAATACCTGGTATTCTCTGAATGTAGTTATTAATCAGGAAAATATTCCAATGGATCACTTGAAAGAGAAGGTAGGAATTTAGAATTTAGCCCAACGGTGTCATTTTAATGTTGATTAAGCTGAGAAGTCCTAGGTAAACTACAGTCCTCCTGATTCAGAATTCTGACTGTTTGAACAATGTAGACAAAACAACCAGGAGGTTCACTAAAAATTTTGCTGAGTCATGTATTTTGTAACTTTTTGTAGCCAAATCCATGTTATCTTAAGGAAAAAGGGCAAATATTGACACATTTCTCATATAAAATGTTCTCTCCATTTTAAGTTAGGCGGAAGGGGATACTAAGTAGGGAAAAGGTTAAGATCTACCTATTCCTCTGTCAGGCTTGGATAATGAAAAAATGGTATACTATATATTTTTAAGAGAACTTACATTTTTCTGGCTTTATTGGGTAGCAGAAAGAAGCTAATCCTCTCAAACCTTGTCATTTCTACTCAAAATCTTAAAATATTTATATTTGTTTAATTAAGTGAATTTTGAAGGAAGAGCATAAGTGAAGGAAAAATAGCTCAGTAGAGGTAAAAATGAAGGTTTTGCTTTCTTATAGGAAAATGATACAATATAAAACATGGAGACGATTTATTTTGTTATAGTTGTAGAAATGAATAAAGTATACAGGGCGGCAAGAACATGAGATATGGACACAAAAGCTGTGGTCTAGAGCCCTGAATAGAAAATAAGTAAATTTGCCATTGACATAGTAGGCAAGAAGGATGAGGCGTTTTTTTGTTTTGTTTTTTGTTTTAATTTCTCATCATGTTGGTGTTTTTCTTATAAAACTCCAAGACTATAAGCTATATAACACTGAGCTCAATTTTGTTTTCCTTTTTGTTATACAACTCAAATTCTATAAAATGTTGAGATATATAAATCACACATCCTAGGCCAGAAAAAGAATGCATTAGATTCATCTTGATAAAAGTAAAAACATGTTGAAAAGATGCAGCTCATTTTTTGCTTAAAAAAGTAGGGTTTTGTTTTGTTTTGTTTTGTTTTTCCTGAGAACCCTTTCCTTATAAATGGAAGACATACCAGCTCCGTACCAGCTAATTGTTACTTCGAAGTCATTCTAATTACCTAAAGGCAAGTTCTACTTCTCTGCATTAGATCTGGGTGCTTTTAAATGATTCAGAAAAGTCTGACATATGGTAGGGTGACTAACCGTTCTGGTTTGTCAAGGACCAAAGGTTTCATGGGATATAGAATTTACAGTGTTAAAATTGAGAGGGCTCTGGACAAACTGGGACAGCTGGTCACTTTGGTGTATCCATAATTACCAGGAAATCTCTAAGTATAACCCATACATATCAGTGGCAGAAAAGAATGAAAGATACTATCCCATTACTTGAAAGTCACCAAATTGATGATTTTCTATCTTATTTCATAGATGAAATAGAATGAAGATTAATTATTAGAAAAATGGGAGCTACCTTAGTGAAAGTGTTTGTTTTATATCGCTTTTAATGGGTGGTGTTCCTGTTAGTACTCCATTTAAAAAATTATTATCCTTTCATAATGATGGGTTTTTTTGAAGGAAAATAAATACTGCTTCCCTCTACATGGAGAATTAATTAAGGGAATTCTAGAGCCAACCTACCCATTACGATGCAGTTTGTTAGTTCAGAAAACAATAGCTTAAGGGGATAAAGCATAAAAATAGAAGGAAAAATAAAAAGTACAAAGGTTGAATTCAGTGAGAGTAGGTAGCTGCAGAAACACTGTGAATTATGCAGAGCACTTAGAATATTTGTCGACTGAGAGAAGAAAGTTTTAACGGTAACAAAGAGAAGGAAAGTGAAAAATATATAAGGATGAGTGTGAAGGAATATAGTAACTCCCATAAAATTTGAGAGCTAAGGTAAGCAAGAGTGCAGGAAGAAAGGCTGTTTATAATAGTTTACGGGGGGAAAAAGCAAAGAATTAGTAAAAATAGAAATAATTTGGCAGTTAGTCACTGTCAATAGAGGTCTGTAGTTCTGAAGTCCCTGAAATATATGAAGTATAGTACAGAAGAGATTTTTTTTTTAATGGCAGTGGACCAAGAAAACAGATGTGTTTGTTAGGAAAGTGCAGGTTTTAGGGAATAGACACATGCTCTCTTCATAGGTGATCTTATCCAGTCTCTTGGCTTTAAATATCATCTATATGCTGACAATGACCACATTTTCTTCTACAGAATAGACCTCTACCTTCTGCTCCATACCTGGCTCAAAATGAATATTTGACCTTAACAACATTGCCCAGTATCCATTCCCATGAGCCTAGCCTCCTCCCACCATTTTCCATCTTCTTTAAACCTTCAGGTACTAAGGACTAGAGCAGAACAGAGAATGCCAAAGAATCTCAAACAGTTATCAAAAATTTTATAATCTAGCCATCCTTTTGTTCAAAATTAAGTATCCCTTCCCTGCCATCATGGAAGCTGATTCATTTTTTATGTCTTAACTGTTTAATAATCTCAGCTGATTGATTTATTGATATACAATTAAAATGTTCTTTTATGATTACTGACTATATCAATCTAAGGGAAGGGATTATTTCATATTATAGGTTGTCAGACATTTACAGGTATTATTGGGTTTTATTTTCACATTGATAAAAATAATTATCCCCATTTTACAAATAACTAATCTTGAAACTTAGAGAAGTAACTAGCCCAAAGCCACAGAGCCTGCATGTGATAAAGCTAATACCACCTCAATTTTTTAACGATCTATTGTAAAATATACCTTACTACCTAAAAAGAGTAAAAAAGCATAATTTATAGAAAAAAATCCAGCAAACAAAAATTAATTAAGAGAACACTTGTGTATGTGGACCCATCACTCAGGCTGATAATTCTCTTGTTATTTACAGTTTATAACAATTATGTATCCATAAAGAATGCATTGTTTAATTTTGAGTGTTTTTGAAATATACTGTTATAGAATCATGCTGTGTATATTCCTCTATGACTTGTTTCTCTGCCTCAATATCACATTTTTGGAGATTCATTAATGTTTATTCCTATAGTTGTTAAATTATTAATTTTCACTGCTGTATAATATTCTGTTTTATGATAGTTTACAGTATATACATTTTGCCATTGATGTGAATTTGGATCTTTTCAACTTTGGGGTTATTAAAAGCAGTTTTGTTATAAACATTCTGCACATGTCTCCCTGTGAACATGTGAAGTGAAAGAGTTTCTCAGGGTATATACCTAGGAATGAAATTGTTAGGTCTTAGAGTATGTGCATGTTGAACTCCTCTAGGTAATGCCAAATTGTTTTTTCATAATTGTTCTAATTAGCATTCTCCTCAGTGGTAGATGAGTATGGTTTTTAATAATGGCCTCCCAAAGATGTCTATGTTCTAATCACTGGAACCTGTAAATAAGTTACCTTACCTGACAAAAAGAACTTGCAAAGGTAGGTAAGCTAAGAACCTTGAGATAGGGAGAGTATTCTGTGTTATCCAAGTGAATCCAATAAAAAAAAACAAAGGCCCTTAAAAGTAGAAGAGGGAGTCAGAGTAGTCAGTCAGAGTGATTCAACATGATAAGGATTCAACCTACTTTTGCTGGTTTTGAAGATGGAGGAGGAGCCATGAACCAAGGAATTCAGCCTCTAGAAGCTGGAAAAGGAAAGGAAACAGATTCTGCCCTAGAGCCTCCAGAAGAGAAGGCAGCCCTACCAACACCTAGATTTTAGGCCAGTAAGAGCCAGTTTGGAGTTCTATCCCACAGAACCGTAAGATAATAAAATTAGGTCATTTTAAGTGTGTGATAGTTTGCTACAGCTGCAATAGAAGACTAATAAAATGAACAAACCTTCCCGTTTTACTTTATCATCACCAATGCTTTCATTTGTCAGTCTTGGCCAGTTTGCTGGGTGTGAAATGGCATCCCACTGTGGTTTGATTGTGCATTTATATGGAGAGAGAGAGAGGCTTGGTTGAATTGCTTGGCTCATGGCCCTACCCTTCATCTTCAAAACCAGTGATATACATTCACTTTATCACTTACTACCATCTAACATATTTTATATTTTAATTATTTTGTTTTTTATGTTTTTCCTCTTTTCCACTTGAATGTAAGCTCCATAAAGTTAAGGATTTTCTACTATTTTGTTCACTGCTGAATAGTTGATACATAGTAGGTGCTCAATAACTATGTACTGAATAAATCAGTGAACAAATTTGGGCCTCGTTCCATGTGTATCTCTTGAGTTCTGACTGAAAGTTGCATATTTTCTGTGAGGCATAGGGTAAACATGAGTTCCTCTAGAGAGGATTTACATTTTCTCCTGCCAGGTGACTCCAGACACTACCATTTTGAGATCACTTTAGCATCGTTGATCAGTTTCTTCAAATTTATTCTTGATATTTCAGATACTGTAAATATAGGTTGTACAAATCTATAAGGTCCTGCTTGTTTTTTATAATTTTTCAGATACTTTTGATACTCAATACCAAGATTCACGTTGTTCATAGTCCAGGTGAGATGGGGGCGAGGGATGCATATTTCTTATTCACCAGTATACTGAAGAATTGGCATAGTTCTACAGTATCAAGTCTGAGCTTTAGAGTCAAAGATCTTTGTTGGGCAAATAACTTAAATTTTCTAAACACTGGTCTCCTCATCTGGTAAATGGGTTAGGTAGTATTATTGTCAAGATTTGAGGTGAGAATTAAGCAGGAAAATATGCATAAAGCACCTGGCAGCAACATGCATATAATTGTCCCCAACATATTAATTCTTCTCCATTTTTCCTCTTGATTCTGAAGCCATCTTGAAAAAAGATTGAAACTTCTGGAATGAAATGTATGTCTTTACTTATGGATTTTTTTTTACATTAAGAATGATATTAAATTTTAAGGATTCTCACAAACATTTTCAGTAAAATACAATATCTTGTTTTCACTAAATGAAAGCTTTAAAAGGTCCCTTTAGTCTTCTTTAATATCCAACTTAACAGTTTTTAAGAATTTAGTATAAATGAATCAGAAGTGAGCATATTAAAGTTTCTTTGAAATACACCAAACGTTTAGAGCTAACATTAAATATCAAAGACAAAGGAGTTTTCCAAAATACATGCTAAAACTCCAACCTGATACCAAAAAAAAAAAAAAGTGAAGAAAGTTAGCAAATAGCCACCCTTTTAAAAATTATGCCAAGGAATCAGTATATTCATCCTTCAAAAGGAAGACTAACCCAAGACCTGTACTGATTTCTAGCCCTTAGTATTACGAAGGATTATCACATTAACTTCCAATTCCAATAATGGAAAAGCTGTAGTTGTTTCTTTCTTGCAGTGAAAGGAACAAGTCCATACTTTTCTCACTGGATGACTTCTGAGTCAGAAAGAGAGAGAGAGAAAGAAAAAAATAAATAAATAAAGCATCAGCCATATCACACACTCTAGGGGATTTTTATATTACTAGGAGTCTTAGATTTCTCCTGAAGGAAAGCACCAAAAGAACATGACACATTATTTCTTCAAAGAAGCTTTCTTTTTGCCTTCAATTGACATAACAGAGAAATCGTCTTTAATTCCTCATAAGTGGATATGTATCCTGACCTGAACTCACATAAAAATGAATATTTTCTGAAAACATATCTTTTCTGTAATTTGTTTGGAATATTACATTTTTCATTGCAAAAGCCTCTTGACAAGCACTGCATCAGTTGTCAGGTCAAATGTATAAGTAATCAATAATACAGTTCTAAGTTTTTCAACCCATATTTGAATTTTTATAACTAAGAAAAAATACTGGTAGGAGAAAAGGGCTCTTCTTGGTTCTCAGAGAAGCTAGGAGTCATTTACTCTCATGTACTTATAAAGTCTCAATTATTCCTGCAAATAGAAGAAGTAAATTCATACATAATTCAAAAGCATGAATAACAACAAATTGTATTATATTTGACTTTGTGCTACATAACTTGGGGGGCAGAGACTCTACCTTCTGACATGTAAGCTGCAACCAGAATAATGAGTAGGACTTGGGCAGGTTAAAGTGGTGGCACATGGTACAGCTGGAAATGAAGTAGTTCAATAAATCTTGTGTAAAGTATAATAGCATAGCTTTCTGTTATGTTGATAACTAAATGAAATACAATTTATTCCTGCTTCCATGAAAAATTAGAATTATAAACTAGCTGAATTTTCCAGTGGGATATAAATAACCCTGAATTAAGATTTAGAAAATTTCCGTTTTGGTCCTGACTCTCTTATTAACTCATAAGCTTTATGTTCTCATGCAACTAGTGTTACCTTTCTAGACCTCCTGTATTTCATGTGTAAAATGATGAAATTTCATTAATCCACCTCTAGGGTGCTTTCAGATTTTAAAATCAGTATATCTATAATTCTAACACTGAAGCTGACTCTCTCAGGGAGGGAAAATGGGCCAGAGCACTATTTCTTCAACTTGTTTCCACTAGACACACAATAAACAATATGTTTCTATGGTTGTTGCCCATTCCCTTTCTCTTCCTCTATTCTTTCTTTCACCTACCCCACCACTCTTCTAAATCTGTCCATTCAAAGTCATTAATGACTTCCATGTTGACAATCCAATGACCAGTTCTTTGTCCTTATCTTACTATACCTTTCAGCAGCATTTGACACAATGAATTATCTGCTTTTCCTTGAAACAGTTTCTTCATCTGGTTCCTGGAAGATCATTGTGTCTAAAATGTCTTCCTATATCAATATGCTACTCCTCATACACTTTTGCTTGATCCTCTTTTGCTTGACCTCAACTGGTTGAAGTACTTCAAGCAACCATTCTCAGATCTTATCACTTCTTCACCTACACTCACTGGAAAAGATAGATGATCTTATCCAGTTCTATGGCTTTAAATATAGAGTAGCAACTATAAGAGCATCACTGGTCAAGAACTATCCCTTTAACTACAATCTCAAAATCCAACTGCCTACTTGATGTCTTTATTTGGGTATTGATAGGCATTTCAGACTTAACCTGTCCCAAACCAATATCTTGATGCCCACTATCTACCTGCTTTCATATTTTCTTTCCTTTTAATCTCCCCACCTAAGTAAAGTTAAACCACATTTTTCCAGTGGTTTAACCAAACCTTTAAGACCTTCCCTAAGTCATCTCTTGAACAGAAACTTTATCCTATAACTAGAAAATCTTATTTCTCTAATATTATTTTATAGGTGAACATAATTTTATTAATCCTACTTATCAATTCATTACACACTCATTTGTTCACAGAAACTTATTTATTCATATTTTATCCATATGTGTGTTTCTAAGAAAGTAATAAGCATTCATGAACCTACCAGTTAATATAAAAACTGTTATACTCAGTGGATAATTTTTATATATGTTCCCCACTCTCCACTCCATCCCCTACCACTCCTAACCCAAAGTAACAACCATTAAGATGCATTGTTCATCATTTCCTTTCTATAGTTTTATACATTTTTAAACTCATCTATATGTATCCCTACATATTTTAATTGTTTATTAACTTCATAAAATGACTTCCATGATGTATGCAAGCTTGTTTCTTACTTAATATTATATTGTTAGGATTCATCTTGATTGTTGCATGTAGCTGAGGTTAATTCATTCTGACTGCTGCATAATATTCCATTATGTGACTATCCTGCAGTTGATATATTCATTCCCATGTCAATAAAACCAAAGATTGCTTCTAGGTTTTGGCCACTGTGAACAGTGCATCTATGAACAATCTTGCACATGTGAAACGTTTCTCTCAGGTTGTAAAAGATGTTGTTAGTTTCTTACCCAGATTCTTGAGGATTCCTTTTACAGGTTGCTACTGGTGCTGCTGCTAAAAGCTTAGACCTGTAACATTCCTTGGAGAATTGCTCTTGGTGAAATAGGTGCAGCCTCACTTGAGTTGCCTGTACTGTGCCCCTTCGTCTCCACCCTTCCCACAGCTGGGAGGCAGCTGGGAGTCAAAGAAAGCAGTCAGAAGCCCTGCTCCCTTGCCTCGGGGCAAAGACAATTCTGCAGAGGGATCTCTTGAAATCACATCCTTGCTTAGCTCCACTGCTTTCTCTAACCTGCTTCCTACCTCCCTTGTAACTTTCTGCTGCCTGCACTGCCTTTACAAATCATTGCTCAAGAATCCCTGTCTCCCTTCTAGGGAATTTGACACAAAACAAACCTACAGTTGTAGGGTATAAGAAAATACAATTTTACAGTACAGTGTCCATTTTTCAAAGAACTGTATTAATTTACATTCCCACCAGTAATACATAAGTGAGTCTGTGGACCCACATCTCCATCACTTAGTATTGTCATATTTTTAGAAATTTTTCCAATAGAATAAACTAGCATCTCATCGTAATCTTGATGTGGTTTTCATAATCACTAATAGGGTTGAATATTTCTTCATGCTTATTGGCCATATGTGTTTTTTATAATATGCTGGTTCATGTCTTTTTCACTCATTTTTAATTAGTTTTTGAGCTTTTTAAATCAAATCATAACAGGTTTTTTTATACATTACTAAAATTAATAATCATTTGGTATTTGTAGGCATTGTATTTCCCAGTTTTAACTTGTCAGTTTTACTCTCTTTAGTATTTTTAAACAAAAAAAGATAAAAAATAATTTTAAAATAGTAAAATGTAGCATTTCTTTCACAGCTAGATATTTTTGTTCTGATTATTAAAAGCTTCGTCTACCTCAATATCTAAATTTTATATGTAGTGTGTTATTTACTTCTGGGTAGTTTTGAATTCCAGTTAGAAAATCTTCTTCAATTATGATTTATTTGTGAGAGTATGATTATTTAATTTCTAATTATTCAGGATATTTTCATATATCTCCTGCTATGTGCTTCTAACCTAATCATTTTGCAATTAGGCAATATGATCTGCTTATACCTATTCCATACCTATCCTACTTCAAAGGTTTCTGATGCATGTTTTGGGGCCTTTCTGCATGATCAATATTTGTAAATATTCCATATAAGTCTGAGAAACATTTTCTATTTGTTGGATACAGAATTTTATTTTATATCTATCCGATGAATTTTGTTGTACTAATATTTTTGGTCTTTTTTTGTGTTTGAAACTATTTTGTGTTGAAATGTCCTCTGATTATGGTAATTTTTCTAACTTCTCCTTGCAGTTTTGCTTCATATACTCCAAGGCCATTTTATTAATTGCATATATGTTTAGAATTTCTACGTCTTCTTGGTGAAGTGAACATTGCATTCTCAAGCAGTGACCCTCCCTGATGCTTATAATGCTCTATTCCTAATAATATCCCCTCAGGTCCATTTACTGCCTAGCAGCCAGAGTGACCCTTTAAAACATAAGTGAGTGTATATTAATCATCCACTGAAAATTATAAGGTTTGCCCTTTGACTCAGAATAAAGTTCACAATGTTACTCCCCACTTATCCTGACAATAGCTGCCCCATTTATCTCATCTCTTACCAGCCTAACCCCTTCTCATTCCTCCCCAGCTGTGGTAGCTTCTTTGCATTTTTCTGACCAGGCCAAACACGCGCTTAGTCCAAGGCTTTGATTACCTATTGCCCGTGCCTGGATGACTCCTCCCACACATAACTGCAAGGCTTACTCATTTGCTTCACTCATATCCCTTATTGGAAAACTTATATCAAAATGCCACTCCCTAACACACACCATGTCTCTGGCCTTTACCCTGTTTGTGTGTGTGTGTGTGTGTGTTTTAATTGAAGTATAGTTGATTTACAATTTTGTGTTAGTTTCTGGTGTACAACAAAGTGATTTAGTTATACATATATACTATTTTCCATATTCTTTTCCATTATGGTTTGTTATAAGATATTGGATATAGTTCCCTGTGGTATACAGCAGGACCTTGTTATCTATTTTATATATAGTAGCTTGTATCTGCTGATTCCAAACTCCTAATTTATTTCTCCCCCCGCTTTAACCATAAGTTTATTTTCTATGTCTGTGAATCTGTTTCTGTTCTGTAAATAAGTTCGTTTGTGTCATATTTTAGATTCCACATATATGCAATACCATATGATATCTGTCTTTCTCTGACTTACTTCACTTAGTATAATAATATCTAGGTCCATCCATGTTGCTGCAAATGATAATATTTCTTTTTTTTTTTTTTTTTTTTGCGGTATGTGGGCCTCTCACTGTTGTGGCCTCTCCCGTCGCGGAGCACAGGCTCCAGACGCACAGGCTCAACCGCCATGGCTCATGGGCTCAGCCGCTCCGCGGCATGTGGGATCTCCCCAGACCGGGGCACGAACCCGTGTTCCCTGCATCGGCAGGCGGACTCTCAACCACTGCGCCACCAGAGAAGCCCTATTTCATTCTCTTTTATGGATGAGTAATATTCCGTTGTGTGTGTGTGTGTGTGTGTGTGAGTGTGTGTGTGTATATAAATATATTGATATATATATACATATATATTATACATATTATATACATTATAATATATATTATATATGTGTGTATATATATATATACATATATATGTATATATATATATATAAAACCTATCTTCTTTATCCATTCATCTGTCATGTTTTTAAAGAACTTTTATCATCATTTGTTTTCCTATTAGTTCCATAAAAGTAAAGCTTGCTATTTTGACCTCTGACTCCTAAGCATTACTTCCTCCCCTTCTATCCTTTATTTTTGCTGAGCGGTCTCACTTTTTAACCACTTGTTAAACTGGTATATTCTAAGAGTTTTGGAATTAAAAGTGTGTGATTGAATGTGGAGTTTGCCCTCTGGGAGAAAAGGGAATGAATAGAGAGTATAATAGATACAATCTTCAAGACACTGGAGAACAAAATGGACATTAATTGAGGAAATTCAAGGGATCAGGAACCCTCTACTGAGTAATTAAATATTTTGGAGGACACAAATGGTGGCAGTCATGGAAGTGTGTCACTCAGTCTCCCTTCAAGGTGAAAGCAGTCATGAGGAGTATAGTCAGCCAACAGCCTCCACCTGCCACATATTTGGGATCTACCTCCATGTCCAGCTTGAAGTACCTTCTCCCTTAGCTGGCCCCATAAATTGACTGACCACAGTGTGGTACTAGAGCTGAGGTCTTCCGGCCAAATGCAGCTAAACTCTAATGAAAGAGTTCAACTCCTTGCTTGGGCCTCCCCAATAGGTTGGTCAAGATTTTCTCAGAGCTCATTGTAGTTTGGGGCTCCTCATACACAATCTTGTTTTCTTCCCTCACTCCTTCACAGGTATCAGGCCCACAGTCTGAAGACTCTCTCTGCCTACTCCTGTTTCATCTCCCTTATATCCTTCACAGCCATCCTCTCCCATCCCTCAAATCTCTTTCACTTTTAATTCCATCTTGGCATCTGCTTCTAACCCAAATTTGCAACAAACAATAGCCCTTATTTGAGGCTATTAAAATATAAAGCACCAGGACTTTAATTTGGATAAGTTTCAAATCTGTGGGTTATTCAATTATTTAATAAATATTTGAGAATTACTGTGCACCCATATGGTTGTCTTAAGAACAACCAGGATGTATAATTTCAAAATTAAATTAAAGCATTTGTACTTCCTGTTCACATTCTAGTCTTTGGAATTTAGAGAAAACTTCTCCTGGTCTCCTATTGTCTGGGCCATGATTATAAATTACCAGAATGTTACCTTATCTCTTGTGAAATGAAATAACTTATGTTTTATATTATTGGACTCCATAGACTAGTCAGGTTTGCCAGATAGTAATAGGTCATAAAAAATAAATAAATAGAATCAAGTACCTAACTGCCCAATTAAAGAGCAAAGCAGTAACAAAATCAAAGCAGATTATATTTCTGAAATACTTAGATTCTCTATAATTGGAATCTGAATAAAAACACAGATCATATCAAACTATTATCAAGGATTGGGAATAGATTCATTAATAAAATAAAGTTTACCTTCCTTTTATGCAATAGATGTGTCCTGGAAGTTATATGCAAATTGAATTTGTCTAATTAAATCATGTACTAATGCTTTTTATTAAGGGAAATTATGAATCTTTTACCAAAAATTGTCCAGAGGTTTATACTGGCTTTGCTTAAATCAAGGTGAATTCTCAAGATGGCATATTTCAATATACTAAACATAACAAATAATTGGGGAGAAAATATCTTATAACTAAATTCAGCTGCTATAGCTTGGAGTCTGGACTCCTACAAATTAAAGGAGAAATGTCCCTAGTTCAATTTGATTTCAGTAAATTTGTAAAATAATCAGTTATTTTAAACCAATACGTCATTCTTTACGGTATCTTGGCCCTTTTTCAAGTTATCTTTCCTTCCAAGTACCCCGGAAACAAAGTGAGAACAAATTTTCTTTCTACAATACATATTAATAGCCTCCTCTTTCCCAAGAATATTTTTATTGCAAATATATACTCATGCAGACAAAAATCAAGATACTTTGTTACCTTAGGTACTATTAATATGATGTTTAACTTATAAAAATTCAAAATTAGAGTTCATCTAAAAGAAATCTAAAAGAATAAAAGATGATTGGGATTTCCCTGGCTGTCCAGTGGTTAATACTCCATGCTGCCAACGCAGGGGGCACAGGTTTTATCCCTGGTCGGGGAATTAAGATCCCACATGCCACATAGCATGGCCAAAGGAAATAAATAAATAAATAAAATAAAATTAGGAACAACAACAAAAAAGAATAAAAGATTATAGAGTTAGCTAATTCCTATAGAAGAAACCTGATCTGCTAAGTAATAACTACAACTTCTAAATGTCAAATCTATTGTTAAGCAAAATCACCTCAAATACTTCCATCACCAGAAGAAACTAGCATGTTAAACTACCAAATTCCAAATGTGTTCTCTATGGAATTCATTCCTATTTTCATAACAGAAACTGAACATACTTGCAAACAAAACTTATTATAATCCCTGAAGTGCTCTCAGGTAGCCAGCAACCAGTTTATACAGGAACTCAAAAGGAACATCCTGTTGTCTCATCTATACCCTCTTATTCCCCTTCCCTCCATCTCAGGTAACTCAGGAAACTCAAAATCTTTGCTTATTATTTTTCTCATTTTTCTCTCTTTCTTCAAAATGCCTATGAAGAAATTCCTGTTTTAAGTTATTTTTCTAGCTTTCTATGTGCCCAAATCCTAGCATTCTGGGCTATATACTTATGAATAAGATGCTCTCCTAATTTTAACAAAAATATTTAATATTGGGAAGAGAAAAATGTGTTCACAGATTAATTTATATAATGATCTCCCCTTTTATTGCAAGCATTGGTACATGTACTCCAAAAACATATATTTTAGGAAGGGCACAAAAACCAATAACTGTGATACCATGTATCAATAATAAGTGCTATAATGGCAGAGATTTGAAATGTTGGTCTTTCCAGGGGAGCACAGAGATGGGAGTAAGTTACTCCTCCTGAGGAATTTGCAAGTGGTACCATCCTGAAAGCAGGTAAATTTCCTAATCTGAATGGAATTTTGTAACCTGTAAAATACAGGAGTTAGAAAACGAAAAGTCCAAAGTGTCCAAATGATTTAAAGGGTGATTTTAATTTCAGAGAGGTATGAACAGTTTAATTCTGAAGGACTTTTAATAGGGCATTCTTGCTCTTGGTTATACTGCACATGAAGATTTAATATAATGAAATGTGAATTAGAGTTCTAAATGTTCTAATTTTTATAATCCAGGGATCCCGTGGAAAGTATATACCTAAGGAATTAAGTTTAGCTGAGTTATGTTGAAAAAAACTTGTAGAATTGAGAGCTTCAGGCCAAAATGGATGTGAAATATAATGCAGTATCTTTTTTTCTTTTTCAAAATGAAATACACTTTACTCTCTAGGATATGATTCTGTGTTCCTTTATTTTTTCCAAAACATAGAGATATCCACAAAGATCTGTTGAAGAATTTTATAACTTCCTGGAGTTGGTTGTCTTTTCTTATTTCATCTTTAAACATATATACTGGTTCAAATTGACCCATGCTTTTGCATCATTTGTATTCCGTACCAGTCATTTATTACTTACCTAAAAATCAGCCCCAAATTTAGAAGCTTACAAAAATAACCAATTTTATTATATTTTTGATGGTTCAGCAGTTTGGTCAAGACTCAATTTGCATGACTCTTCTACTCCATGAAGTGTTGAATGAGGTTACCTGATGTTATTCAGTTGACAGATGGACTGATCTTGAATTTCCAAGATAGTTTCATTCAGATGTCTGGAGCCTTTTCAGGGATGATGAGAAGGTTGGGTTTAGCTGAGACTTTCCACCAAAGAAATTACACATGGCCCCATCTACATATTCTCAGAGTAGTCAAATTTCGCATATGGCGCTTGGCCCCAAAGAAACTGTTCTATGAGAAATGAGTGGAAAATAGTCTTTACAACATAGCCCTGGAAATCACAGATTGTCACTTCTGCCACATTCTATTAGGGAGTTATTCACCCCCTCTCGATGGGAGGAGTAGCAAAAAATTGCAACCATCTTTAGTCTATCACAGTCTGATGTGTGGTCATCAATTATTTACATTTCTCCCATTTGAAAAATATACTCAATGCCTTTTTAAAGCCTCCCAAAGCATCATCTCATTACAATCCTTGGCCCAAATTCAAATTCCAGATTTTTGACATCTAAATCAGCTCCAGCTTAGAAAATACAACTACATATATTTCTGCACAAAACTATCCCAAAACATAATGGCTTAAAATATATTTATCATTAGTTCTTATGATTCTGTGGATTTACTGAACCCATTTATGTTCTCATTTAATATCTCTCATGCTGTTACCTTCAGGCAGGACCTGCGACTAGAATTACCTAAAGGCATTTTTACTCCATCTGATGCCTGGGCTGGCAAGCTTTGAAAAAAAACTGGGATATGGTCACCCATATTCCCCCATGTAACCTCTTCAAATGGCTTAGTTGGATTTTCTCACAGCAGGATAGCTGGACCTCTGACATCACCCAGAACGAGTGTTCCAAGATACAGGGAGAAGAAGATTCTAGTCATTAAAGACTCAGAACTGAAGACTGGTACAATGCCACACCCACCATAATTTATTGCCCAGAAACTGCCCAGATTCAATGAAGAGACATATACCCCACATTCATGAGAGAAATGCCAAACAACTTATAGCCATGTCTAATCTGCCACAGTTGTAACCAACCACAAATTATTTACAATTCTCCAAAAACCAAAACATACTCATGCCCTCCAAAGACCTCCCAAATTCTTATCCAATTATACTATCAGGCTCAGGCTCACTTTTAGGATCTTGTCACCCAGTGGAGCTTCAAGTGTAGATGAGGCTCCTGGTGGTGGTTCCCCTAGTACATCCCCTGGTAGAATTTCATTCGGTCTGAAGACTTGAGAACTATGAGACAAGTTATCTGACCCTCCCCCCGCACACACACATCCAACAAACATTGATGAGATGCTCTTAGGGTAACCACAATAGACACTCCTTTTCATGAGGGTCAGGGGAAAGCAGGACCCACATAGCAGTCATTATGGTCCATAGAAATTCTTAAATACAGCTGGGCACATGTTGACAGCGCATCCATTAGGGACCTCCTCTCATCCTCAGAAGTGACTTCTTGGCTCTGCTCTCTGGGGTTTTTTGTTATGCCCTGAATTCACCTTTCCATTTTCATAAAAAACTACCAGTATTTGACACTACATAACCTTTTCATTCTGTTTCCTGTTTATAGAAGTGTGGAGTCCTAAAGCCACTTTTTTTTTTTGATTGTTAGGTCTCTAAAGTCTTTTTTTTTTTTTTACATCTTTATTGGAGTATAATTGCTTTACAGTGGTGTGTTATTTCTGCTTTATAACAAAGTGAATCAGTTATACATATACATATATTCCCACATCTCTTCCTTCTTGTGTCTCCCTCCCTCACACCCTCCCTATCCCACCCCTCTAGGTGGTCACAAAGCACCAAGCTGATCTCCCTGCTTCCCACTAGCTATCTATTTTACGTTTGGTTTTGTGTGTACTCTCTTTATCCCTTTTAGGCTAAGCTGGTGGTACAATTCTCTTAAAAACTTTGTGAATTTTCTGTAAGCCTTGTAGGAATTCACTCAAATAGAAAACACACTCACAAATTGCCTTGAGACAAGCCCCTCTCCATAGCTGGCCACCTAGAAAACTGTTGTGAAATAACATCTTTAAGTTTATTAGAAATCCTTTTATCTAGAAAAGAGGGTCTACAAGTTATGACCCTAAATCTTCTGAGGACTTAAAAGGCTTTCAGCCATACTCTTGGTTTTTGCTTTACCCCAAACCCACATTTTACTGCCTTAGAGTTGGTCTTTTCCTTGAGACCATGTTTTACCTTGAGAATATTTTACTAGGCGAGATGGAGGATGAGAGACGTTTTAATTTCAGGTCTAGTATGTCTTGGCTCCTTTATGTTTTCTCTAAGTTACGCTGGAAAACTGAAATGTTTTATCTTTAGGTTACCTCTCTTTTCATATTTTATCTTAAGGACCTATAAGAAGTCAGTTGGCACTTTCCATATTCTTCCTGGAAATCTCCCCAGTGAAATCGATGAGTTCATTTGGTAACCTTTTTATTTTCCCTATTACTGCAGATAACTGAGCTGCCAAAATTTTACCACTATATAAAAAGGGTCTTTTTCTGTAACGTCTAAATGTTTTACATCTGGTCTTTTGATCCCTCACCTATAGTCTTTTCAAGGCCCTTATAACTTACAAAAAATTTCCTCAAATTTTTGTCCAGTTTGTACCTGTCACCTGTGCTCAAAGTCAGTGCCACATGTTTAAAGTTTGGGTAAAGGCAAGTTCCCACTTCCTGCTGCCAATTTTTGTTCTGGTTATCTGTTACTGCAAAACAAATAACTCCAATTTAGCATATTAAAACCATAATCATTTTATTATATCTCAGGGCTTTCTGGGTCAGAAATTAGATCAAGACTTAGGAAACTCTTCTGTTACATTGCCTGAGGTTATTCGGTGGTATTCAGATGGCAGAGGCTCGTAAAAATGGTCAAATATGGCGACTTATGTGTCCGGAGTCTTCCCCAGGGATATTGGGAAGCCTGGTCTCTTCTGGGGCTGTCCACTAGAGTGCCTACAAGTGACCCATTTAGCTTAACAGTCTTAGGATAACAGGACTTCTTATATAGTGTCACAGAGCTCCAAAGAGAGCATTAGACAAGATCTGGGTGGACCTTGAAGGATCTAATGACTTGGTCTTGGAAATCCCAGATTGTCACTTCAACTTCATTCAATTGGTCCAGCAAGTCAACACAACCCAGATTTAAGGTGAGGAAAATTATACTCTATCTCTTAATGACAGGAGTAGCAAATAATTTGTGGCCATTTTCAAATGTATTGAATATTTCAACTACACAGAATCATTTTTATAAAAAACGTATTTTGATCTGGGCTTTTGGATCTCTTCTCTGTGAAGATTGTTTGGAAACTGGCAGTTTATTCTCAGGTAAATATGTTTGTTGTGTTTAAGATTCATATCATTAGTTTTCATGAGGAAATTCTTTGATTAGTGAGGTAACTAGTCTGCAAATGTACGTTTAAAATCCTAACTATTTAAATGTTACAAGTGTATGCAGTTATGACTCTTTTCTAAAGTACAGATATTTCTTTGGGAAGATAAAATGTTATGTAGGGGTGATGTAATGGTTTTGTTTAAAATTAAATTTGGGAACGTTTTCCCCATTACAAAAGCAATTCACATAAGCAATGTAGTAGACCTTGCAAAGGTAAACCTATAAATTAGTTTTGATGAAAATACTGTTATTTGTTGTAGAATAGATAGTAAAACCAGCCCAAATTTTACCTTTCCCAAATCCCTGCCCTTGCCAAGTAACTTCATAGTTACTTTATAATTACTTTATAATTCCCCCTACTCTGACACTGGGTCTTGGCTAATACACTTAGAAATGACAGTGTGTCAGTTGTGAATCTGGGTTTCATGAGTCTTTGCATGCTTGTACTTCTGTAATTGCCATTAACAATGCTCTCAGACCAGCTTGTTGTAGAAGAAGTGAAAAGGGGATCGTAGTTGAGTTGCCCAAGTCACTCCACCGAGAGCCAGCCTAGATTAGCCAATAGTCAGTACCCTCTCAGACATGTAAGTGACTCTAAAATCTAAAGAAGCCCAAGCAAAGCCAAGCCTAAATCACCAGCACACACTCATTGGCTGAATAGTGTTAATTGTTTTAAGTCACTTACTTTTGGAATGGTTTCTTATTGGGCGTTATTGTAGCAAGAAGTAACTGATACAGAAATTGATACTAATAGTAGGGTGTTGTAACAAAAATCTAAACTATGTGGCACGATTTGGGGACAAGGTTACAGCAGAAGGCTGGAAGTACAGTGACGAGGTATTAAAAGGAGGTTGGAAAAATGGCAAGGGAGCTGCCAAAGGAAGCTAAAATATAATGACCATGTTATGTAGTTGCAAAACATTTGGTAAAACTATTACTTGCTTTAACTTATAAGATAAATATAACTAACAAATATTTTATCTTGAGCACAGAGATTTCCAGGCAAAAAGTTGAAAACAGCAGTTGTTTCTTATTCACTATATATGAAAATGTAATACACTCAAGAGATGAGCTCAGAATAGTGGCTAGGTGCAAATAGAAGGAAAACAGAGGGTCCAGTACCTGCTAAATTGGAAGTTAAAACTCTTTCTCATCTCCAGCTTCTCACACTGCTAAGACATGACAATGACATAAGGGATAAGGACAAATCAAGGGAGTGGCTATGGGTCACTTTATTATGATCTCAGAAAGAATTAAGCAGTTAATAGTACCCTTCACCAGGACAAAAGGACTTCTGGGAACTGAATGTCATGGCTCTATAGCAGCCTGAACAATCTAAGCAACATCACCAAGTCTAGAGAGAGATGAAATTCTCAAAAAGAATAGCGAGTGTGGCTTTGAAACTTGAAGACTGCTAAATCAAATATTTAAAATACACTTAACATTTTTAAAAGCGATGCACTGGCAAAAGAACAAACAAGCTAATCAAAAATGGACTGAGACTTTTCAAAATGTAACTAGACCATTAGGACCCCAAATTTATATGATTGGGAAACAAGCTTTGAATGATCTTTACAGAACAAAATTTCCAGTGCTGTTTTTGGATGGGGCAAAAGGCACTCTGGAAAGGGAAAGATATCCCAGAGATATGAGCAAAAAGCTGTAGAGAATAACAAAATAAGAAACCCTTCTTTGGTATCAGAGTTGGACCTAAGAACATTCTCCACCACCAGAATAGAGGACCTGGCTATAATTGCCAAGTGCGATTTCAGAATTTCTAGATTAATGACTTCTAAAGAGCCTTGGGTTCTTTGTCTTAACAAACAGTAGCACTGATTGTTATTATCCTGCTGCAGTTTTGCACACTGTGTGTTGGGTTTGAGTGGGACAGAAAACTTGTCTTCTTTGGTTCATAGGACTTTAGAAGTAGCTACATTCAAATTCATGTATATCACAGGATCCTGGAGTTAGAGCTTATGTTTGATTGGATGAGAAATGAGTATATTTCTCATTAGGGAGGAAATGAAAAATTGTGCCCTTACAAGCAGACGGGGTCTTGCAAAATTGATCAAATTCATCATCTCTCTAGATTCACACTCTTTGAAATATATTTGTAGTGTTCTTTACCTCTAACTCTTGGCTCATCCATGTGACCTATTTGACTAATAGAATTGTGAACTCAGAACTCAAGAAGATTTACAGGTTTCTATTTTCTTTCTCTTGAACATCTGCCATCACCCTGATGACATGCCCAGTAGGATCAGAGCCACATGGAAGACAGCTGAATCAGGCCCCCTCAATCTTCCAAACTGAGACCATACCAAGCTCATCCCCAGACAGCTGAACCAGCCCAGGCAAGATCTGAAAATTACCTACAGGAGTCTAATGAAAATGACCTCCTGCACTTGTCCACTTAGTAAATGCTTACTGTTTGAAGACATTGCAATTTAGTGTTGTTATTTAGTATTTTATGGCAGTAGATATTTTATATGTTACCTGTAAAACTTTCTGATTCTAAATTTGCATTGTCTTCCTTTTCTGAAATATTTCCGGTAAACCTAAAAGTATTGGTAATCCTAAAATTAAGAACTGTATATCTAGCCAGGATGAGAAATAAACTTTCTAAATATATTTGAAGCTTCTCTGTGCAACTTACCATCAAATTCTCTTTCTTTCCTGTATGCCAGAGATAACAGCAATTTAAATTTTTTTATTATCCTCAAGCATTTTCATAATTCTACTATGTAGGTATTTTTTCTGCAAACAAAATATAGCATTGCTTTTCATTTAAAAAAATATGATAGTAACATTCTTTATCATCTGCAATGGCTTTTAATACTCAGTATTATATATTTTTAGTTTTTACCATTTTAAAATGCATTATTCCAGTGCAATCATTTTCACTATTGTGTTGCATTACTTTACATGGCCATGCCACTAATGCTTTTATTAAAGCATTTCGTCTATATGGACATTATGTTATCATGTTATGCCATCAGACAGCATTTTGTATATTGGCTGCATGTAAGAATTCGGTTTTAAATTTTATATCTTACTGTTCTGAGTTACTAAAAGCAATGAAAAGTCCTTAAACCAGCATATATTTTATTCATGCTTCAGGATTTGTCTCATGTATTCAGCTAAGAAACACCAAATGTAATACTATTCATGTTGACATATTCCATACTTCACAACCCTGCAAAACTAGCAAAGTTCACATAAACATAGATTGGCTTAATCACCAGGAACATTAAGAATTTTTAAAAAATAATACATATTTAACTATTTTGTATAGACTTATTCAATATACTAGCAATCCTAGAAAGCAATTTGCATTACTTGCTCACATTTTAGAAGAGTCAAAACAGACTCCTTAGCAATTCGCTTTTTAGTCTTGACCTGGGTATCACTGCTCTAAGTGTGAATTAGAATACAGAAAAGTATTCTATGTGTGATTGGTTAACATCCTGTAGTGAGAAGGCAGTACTGAGAGTTTTAAGTGTACAGCAAACGCCTCTTAAAAGGATAGTAATGAAGAACTGTAAATAAAATTAAATTAAACATTTCTTTTATTATTCAGAATATTTCTTAGTGATTCTACATGGGGCTTGCTTCTCCTAAGTAGACACAAAATATTACTTTTACAAAGCAATGCATGGGTACTGAGGAAGCCATTATTTAGATAAGCTCAGAAACATTAAAGGCAATATATTCAAATGAAATTTTGTGACCTCTGCTCCCGCTGATGCCGGTGCTGCAAAATGTTGACCTTATTTCAGTACTGAAATACTTATGTTGAAAATCTCTATGCTCCACTTCATTCACTATTAAGAGGAGCTTGATTTTCAAACATAAGGAAATCTAAATGTCTAGACAGATACATATTAAAGAATCATATAGATTGCTTCTTATGTCTCAAATAATACTATTAGAAAAAAAATGAGACTCATAATTATTTTTTAACAGGTGAAAGGCTGACCTAATTTAACAGTATTTAAAATAGTAAGAACAGTTCCTATTTATATCATGGTAATATGATTTATAACACTTCAGGGTCCACAGAACAGAGTAAAGAGTTTACATTAAGTAATTATCAAAAAATTTTCTTAGAAAACTTTTTAAAAATAACAATGATCTATTCACTTTTTGACAAAAAGCCTTTATAAACATTTAGATTTTACACTGCTTGAGTAATGCTTAATTGTGCCCACATGCTTCACTTTGTCTTTTCAAATTATCACAATTTTAGAGCAATCCATTTCCTTTCACTCATCTAGGTATTAAATATTTTTATAAAGATTTCCTTAGTTTTGTCTTGAATTCCTATTTCTATAAACTTTATGTTAAAAGTTCTAAATAAGCAACATTAGGAAATAAGGTGCAATCTACAAACTTCAATATAATAATGTGTCTGAATTGTATTAAGTCAGCCATAAATCCTCAGGCTAAAGTTTTTACATATTTTTAAGCAATCTTCTCCATTTAAAAACTAAACTTAAATCACTTTCATAATCAATGAGTTAATAGTCATTAGCAAAACAAAATCTAAGGGTTTAATGCAGTGAACAATAGTCTTCATATTTTAATTCAAATCTATTCTTCTAGAGACATTTCTACTGTATTTGAGGCTCTTTCAGTTATATACTTCTATGTGACAAATCACAGCAAAACATATTGGCTTAACACAAGCTCAATTTTTTTTATTTCTCACAATCCCATGAGTAGCCTGAGCAATTTTTCTGTTGGCCTCACCTGTACTCACTCATGCAGTTGCATTCAACTCTGGGTCAACCACTGGCTAAGCTAGCCAGGATGGCTGAGACAGTTGGATCTTTTTCCCCAGGTAGTTTTTCATTTCTAAGTAGGCTCCATTGATTTCTTTAGATCCTGGTCATCTCAGGGTATTAAAAAGGGCTAGCCCAGCTCCATAATTTGTGATGTTAACAACAGAGTATTTAACCAACGTAGGTCCTTCTAAGTCTGGGGCTCTGTGAGACTGCACAGGCTGCATTCCCAGACGCCAGCCATAAAAACAGGTAAGTGTGGGGCTTCCCTGGTGGCGCAGTGTTTGAGAGTCCGCCTGCCGATGCAGGGGACACGAGTTCGTGCCCCGGTCCGGGAAGATCCCACGTGCCGCACAGCGGCTGGGCCCGTGAGCCATGGCCGCTGAGCCTGCATGTCCAGAGCCTGTGCTCCGCAGCGGGAGAGGCCACAACAGTGAGAGGCCCGCGTACCGGTAAAAAAAAAAAAAAAAAAAGGTAAGTGTGGAAACTACAGAATTTCCTGAAGCCCTGGATCTTCAGTCACACAACTTCACACCTGCCAGATTCTATGGGTTAACACAAGTCTAAGGCCAGTGCATATTCAAAGGGGTGGACCTGGATGGGAAGAATTTGTGTTCATATTTTCAATCTATTACAAGAGATGTTTTAATTCTGTCCCTTCTTAAATCATCTAACCACCCTCGGCATTTTCTCCCTTTCAAAACATAATCTTTAAAAACTTAAATTATTTAATAAAATCACACAGGGAAGGAGAAGGGGAAGCTGGGATGAAGTGAGAGAGTGGCATTGACATATAAACACTACCAAACGTAAAATAGCTAGTAGAAAGCAACTGCATAGCACAGGGAGATCAGGTCGGTGCTTTGTGTCCACCTAGAAGGGTGGGATAAGGAGGGTGGGAGGGAGACACAAGAGGGAGGGGATATGGGGATATATGTATACATATAGCTGATTCACTTTGTTATCCAGCAGAAACTAACACAACAATGTAAAGCAATTATACTTCAATAAAGAAGTTTAAAAAAAAATAAAATCAGAGAAAAAAGTACATAAAATCACATACACTTTGCTATATCCAATCTTTACTTAATTTCAGAATTCGATTTTTTTAATTTGTGCCTTTTGACCACCTTCATCTAATTTCCCCTCCCCCTACCTGCTCACCTCCGGTAACCACAAATCTGATCTCTTTTTCTATGAGTTTGATTATTTGGTTGGCTGGTTTTTGAAGTATAATTGACCTCTAATACTATGTCAGTTCCTAGTATACAATATAGTGATTCAATATTTCTACACATTAGAAAATGATCACCATGATAATTCTAGATGTCATCGTAGATGTCACCAGAATTTAAACAGGAGAGAAGATTGAAAATGAATAAATGAAAAGCATTAGTAAAAATCTATAGATTTTTCAATCTAACATATATATTTGGAAAAGTATATTTGGAAGGAAAAGGGATATTACGGGATCTCCAGGTTGTTTATTACATTATATAGAGATCTCTGCCAGGTAATTTACTATGAACAAATGCATCTGGATGGGTGTGTATGGAGCTCTTCCATTTCAAAAAAACAGAACTGTGTATTAATCTCCAGATGCAGTGTAAGCCTTTGTAAAGCACCAAAGTTCTGTATAGCTCAAATGAGAATTAGCCTCCAAGTGTGCAAAATAGATCAGGCTGTGAACACACATTTCTGACCTGTAGTTAAAAAGGACTAGTTTGCTTTAAAGAGGACAAAGAAAGATTTTGTAAACCAAAATCTTTAAATCAAAGAAAGAAAGGGAAAAAATCTGGGGTGCTGTCATTTTCACCGTGGGCCACCCATGTTCTTAGAGCAGCAGTGCTAAGGTCACTGGGCTATGATTAGCAATGAAAGGCCCTTTTATCATGTTGAGAGATTCAGTTCATGTTCCCACCAACACTTGGATGTTTTCGGCATTATTTTAATACTGTCTTCTGATTTTAACTTCTATTTAAATGCAACCTTTCCTATAAAGGCAATGGGTCCTAATTCTTTCCATCAATTCTGATCTTTCAATGACATTCTGTTACAGCTTCTCTACATTCTGATTCTAAATTTCCATTGTCTTCCTTTTCTGATGTCTAGAATCGTGTAGGAGCGTAGGTGGGCTTGGCCCCTATAATTGCTGCCTTCATATCTTATCTGTACAAGATCCAACCATGTGTTTAGAGGAAAGGAAATTGACGTAATATATGTTGTTGTAAACTGTGATAATTGTAGAAACTTTGTTGGGCCTATCTGTAGGAGGGAGTAAAAAAGTTTAGTAACTGAGAACTGCAGGAGCTTTCCCGGTGTCTTCCAACAAGAGCTTGAGGTCTTTGTTGTTATTGCAGTTTTTCCACTTGAGAAAGACACAGTGAAAGAGGAAAGAAGAGTCGTGATGTCTGTTTCCAACTTCAGGGTAATTGAGGGATTGGATCATTCTGCTGAGAGTGCACCAAAGAGAAGAAAACCCATTACTGGAAAGGGGCGAAGAAACCCGGGAGAGGCCAGATTGCCAAAAGTGTGGATCTCACAGCACTGAACGCAGGCGTGAGACAGGGTCCCCCGCACCTTCAGACAGAAGGACTCCTTCCTGCCCCTACACTGATCATGACTGAGTCTGAGGACATGGAACAAGCTGGGCTTAGTGGGACTTTTGAGCTTTCCATATGCTATTCATTACTGCCAGGCTGCGTTATGTTAATTAAACCTCTTCTTCCAAAGTGGTGATTACAAAAGAGGTCTGCTAACGTCCAGCATAGTGTAGAAGCCCAGAAAGAAAGGATGGAGGCTCTGCCATGAGATGAGGAGAAGCCCAAACACCCAGACCCAGGTATTTTGGGGAAAGTATAGTCAAAAGAAGATTAACTCGTTTCTGGATGTACAAATGAAACAGTGAGCTCAGACCCCAAAAGGAGCACAGTGAGTGGTAGATAACTTGGAGCCAAATTTACTAATTAGAATCATCTCAAATGACCCGGCATCTCCTGCCAAGGACATCAGTAAAAAAGAGTAGATGACGGCTTCCCTGGTGGCGCGGTGGTTGAGAGTCCGCCTGCCGATGCAGAGGACACGGGTTCGTGGTCCCGTCTGGGAAGATCCCACATGCCGCGGAGCGACTGGGCCCCGTGAGCCATGGCCGCTGGGCCTGCGCGTCCGGAGCCTGTGCTCCACAACGCGAGAGGCCACAACAGTGAGAGGCCCGCGTACCGCAAAAAAAAAAAAAAAAAAAAAAGAGTAGAAGAGTGCTTTCCTCTGCAGAGCCACTGTGCCTTTATAGCCACCGGCTCCCCCTTACATGGTGTGGTTTGAAATGGGAGGTTTCACACAGCACTGAGAAAATAAGATACTGAAACGTTTGTGTAAGGAGACCACATTTTTGTAAAGTAATGACAAAATAACCTCTATATGACTGCTGATAAATGACTAATAGATGATGGATAGATAGATAGAGATTCAGAAGTGATACAGAAAAGGACAGAGGAGAGAAGAGATGAAATTTAAAAAATACAAAAAAGAAACTTCTTTTTAAAAGTCACAAGCATGTATATTATTCAATTTGAATGCTGTATTTTTATGAGTATGTGTGTGTACATATAATGACAAAAATTTGAAGAACCTCAGGTAGTCTGAAATACTGATTCTTGAAAGAAGTAAAAGTTACTTCTATACTCTTTTCATGTTAATTCCTGAACAAGTAAATATCTGAACAGCCATTAATTGTTATGATACATTTATTGGAACCAACAAAATGTCAGGCATTATTCTAATTTGGGGGCCCAACAGTCTCCTTCCTTCTCATTATTCCTCTTTACACTTCGTAAGAACAATAAGTGATGTGCCATGGGTTATGAGCAAGAGGCTTTATGGTGGAACCAACTCTACCAAATAATGGCCAAGAGCAGAGGGAGTGGGGGACACTTTCCTAATAGGGATGAAGAATGGAGATGTTCATACATCCATAGTACAAATGTGAAAGATAAAAGTTTCTAACTATGTCCTAGACACACACACACACACACACACACACACACACACACCCCTTTACTCTATAGATAAAATTGTCTCCAAAAACTTAATGATTTTTATAATATAAAATTGTTAAAGTATTACTTGATTCTCCCTTTTGAATAATCACATAGAAAATCACCCATCTCAAATAGGTAGCCAACCTGGGTTTTTTTTGTTTTTTGTTTTATACCCACCTTGTTTTTATTCTCTCCCTAGTCTACAGTATGTGGCTGAAGATGTAATTTGATTCTTGGCTATCCTGTAAAAATTAGTTTCATGTCAGGAGCCCAATACTATTGTCCTTTCACTGGCAAAACTCCCACTGTGGTCAATCAGAGCTTTCCTTCTGACCTAAGGAGAGTGCAGTTGGGTCCCAGTGCAGGAGACAATGTGAGCAAATACAAGGGCTGTTTGGTCACTGTAGATTGCTCAAACACAGTTAGGAGCATTTGAGTTCTTCTAACTCCCGCTGGGCTGCTGACCTTAAATTTGAGCAGCAGAGCATCAGGAGGAGAGGCCTGCTTTGGAAAAATCCTGTGTCCTTTTGCTTTAGGTATTTCTGTAGCCATTTAAACATTTCTCATAAGTTCTATCATGGGGATTAAATTCAGATACTTGGCTAGCTGAGTTTGTGAGGGTAGGAGTAGGGATGATGAAGTTGGGAGGAGGAAGAGAAGGAAGGAAAAGGAAGAGGATTGGACCAGGTGAGAAATTACATGGGGGGATGAAAAATGACTTTCCATGGCTATTTTTTCAGAGGATCCATAATTACAACAATCAATACAACAGAGAAACTACAACAACATAACCTAGTAAATTATGTTTTTAATCCCTAAAGCATTTTTAATATTTTCAAAGTCAGTAAAGTAAGCCTATATGATTTTTCCTTACCTTAGACTATTACAAAACAAAAATATTTACTAGAACACAGAATATAATATCTGAATTATCACTTGAGTCATTTCACTTTAGTCATGTATAGTCAAGAGCAACTTGACTATGAAGTATTCTAAGACTGAAACCTTTCTTTCTCATTATTATATATTCTTTTTTTTTAATTCATTGATTAAAGATACTTTATTCACTATACATGACAGAAATTGTTATTTATTGACAGGATTTTCGGTTGATATTTTCCTCTGAGATGTCATCTTTCACTAAAAGAGCATGCTTGAATTTACATTTTTAGTGAGTTTCTAGTGAAATGTAAGTGGTTCATGGAATTTTATTTCTTATTGTGGAAACAACACTTAACATGAGATCTACCTTCTTAACAGACTTTTCAGTGTACAATATAGTATTTTCAACTACAGGCAGAATGTTGAAAAGCAAATCTCTAAAATTTATTCATCCTGCATAACTGAAATTTTATTTCCTGTTGATTAGTAGCTCCATGTCTTGCACTTATCCCAGCCTCTGGCAGCCATTTTTCAATGCTTTGCTTCTATGAGTTTGGCTACTGCAGACATCTCATGTAAGTGGACTTGTATGTACTTAAAAGTATTTGTCCTTTTATAAATGGCTTATTTCACTTAACATAATGTTCTCAAGATTCATTCATGTTGTCACATATTGCAGGATTTTCTTCTTTTTTTAAGGCTGAATTCTTTATTTTTTTCAATTCAGCTTTATTGTATTTGACAATAACAATGACATCTTTTTTCTTCTATACGTATTTACTGAAATATAGTTGATTTACAATGTTTCAGGTGTACAACAATAATTTAGTTTTATACCTATATTATATATATATATATATTCTTTTTCAGATTCTTTTCCATTATAGGTTATTACAAGATATTGAATATAGTTCCCTGTGCTATACAGTAGGTCCTTGCTGTTTATCTATTTTATATATAGTAGTGTGTATCTGTTAATCCCCAATTCCTAGTTTATTCCCCTTGTCCCCTTTCCCCTTTGGTGATCATAAATTTGTTCTCTATGTCTGTGGGTCTATTTCTGTTTTGTAAATAAGTTCATTTGTAACATTTAGCAACCTAAATGTCCATGAACAGATGAACAGATAAAGAAGATGTGGTATGTATATACAATGGAATACTCAAGCAGAAAAAGGAATTAAATAATGCCATTTGCAACAGCATGGATGGACCTGGAGATTATTATACTAAGTGAGAAGTATTATTCTTTTTCCCACATTTTCATATGACTTCCAGTTCCAATGGACACTCACTATGGAGGCAATTAAGGTACAAAAAATCCATACTGAATTTAGAATCAGAAGGCATCAACTTGAAACCTAGTTTGTTTATTTACTAGCTATAGGATTTGGAGAATTCAGGGTTGGAGTGGAGGTTGTTAAAATCATTCTTCTCTTGATACACAGTTACTACTGATACACAACAAACATGGATGAATGTCAAAAGCATCTATTAAGCAAAACAAGCCAGACACACAAAAAATGTACACTCCATGACATAATTTTTAGGACCAGACAAAACTAATCAGTAATGAATCAGAAGGATGGTTGATGCAGGGTGGGTGGGGAGGGTGAAGACAGAGGTGAAGTCTGACTGGGAAAGAAAATGAGGAAACTTGGTGATGGGTATGTTTAGTATCTGGATCTTGGGATGTTCACCAGGTTATATATATTCAAAATCACTATGCAATACTTAAGCTTTGTGCTTTTTATTCTACATAAATTATATCTCAATAAAATGCTATAAAAATCCATGGAGGAGGGAGAAAGCAAATGAAAATATAGAAAAGCTTAGAATAACTTGAAGTAAGGCCCTAATATCCAAGAAGGGAAGAGAGGACAGGACATCAAAAACCCATTTGTGTTTTTCCATTTCCTCAGCCTGTGAAAAATGAAGAACTACAACTAGACCCAAGAAATCCAAGAGACAGAATATCCACTTTAAATAGGATTCCTCTCTTGACAACCATGGGTCTGTCCTTCCCCACTGTCTTCATGATTCCCTCAAAAAGCAAATTGGTTTCCAAGGCATGCTAGGAGTTCATGAAACAAATATAACCTGTTGTTTTTTTTTTTAAATCTCTACCTGAATCTATAAAAGTATCACTTACAAAAAGTTCAAAGTAGAATTGTTTCAAATTCTATCCCAAGTTCTTGAAATAAGCTGATGTGTGCTGTCCATATATACTATACCATGTACTACATGGAGTTCTACATAATTTTGCGTTGTAATTCCAAAAGACTGCAGCCCCCTCCCCCCATACTCCATAACACACACCACAACCCTCCACCCCAACACACACACACACACACACACACACACACACAGAGTGCAGCGTCACTGGGAAATACCTTACTGGAGAAAATACCTTACTGGAGATCACACATGAGTATTTGGGAAGATATGGTCTGAAATGAAATAGAATTATTCATTAATAATCACAGAAAATGAATCTGAGGCATCCAGTTCATCTCCTTGCCATTTCAAGATTTTTCTCTCCATTAAGATACTCATATAGTAATATAAACAAGTGATATTTTATTTTATTAGTTCACGTTTTAATATGACTTTTGTATTCCATTTCTATTTCACTAGTTGTCATGTATATTCTTATTGTTTTCATATTCCTCCTTTTGCCAATAGTGTTTTTTTAAATAAGATTTTCCTTATAAAGTCAAATCTAAAATGTTTTGGTGTTCTATATAATCAATTTTCCATAGTTCTATAATGACTGCTTCATAACATTCTATGGCTGGTATTATTTCCTTTGTTTTCATTTATAAAACTAATATAGGAATTGAAAATATAAATGCATGTGTAGAGTTTTCCATATCACTGCAAAGATTTAAATTTAGAATTTTTGCAGGGCAGTTTGTAAAATCATAACAATATAATCAGAGAGTTAAAGGATAGTGATTTTCTGAAGGAGTATTGTTTTTGTAAAGCAAACTTATAACTGGATACCGAATGACCTAAGTAATTATATTTCTGGTTAATAAGCAGCTTTCTGACTCTCCCAGTATCATCATTGCCTACTGGGGCTAGTCAACAAACCTGAGCATTTAATGGTGTTCTTAAATTATCTAAAAAATTAAGGAGATACCAGTCAATAAATTACTCTAGTACTTGGCATTTTTATTAGTTTATTTTTTTGCTAAAAGACAACAAAAACAAAATAAACAGTGTATGCAGTAAATTAAATTGCTGAAATCTTTAAGTAATTGCCTCACTGATTTTCCACCATTGCAAACACAAACACACACAAAAAAAAATGAGATGAGAATTAGTGATAAGAAAAGTCTGGAACATATTATCCTGCAGGAAAAAAAAAAATGTTGCAAACAGATCTATTCCTAGAAACTTTTAGTATCCAGAACTATCCTTTTGGGTACAAGACTCCAGGCCATTGGTTCTCAATCCCATCAGACTCAATACCTCCTTTATGCAACAAATATTTTTATAATGTCACTTTTATTCTCCCAATACAAAATTCACAGGTAATATCATGTAACAATGAACAATTTTAAAAATTAATCATTAACTGTTCTATGAAGGAGAAAATAAAGAAATTGATTTATAACAAAATACTCTACATTAATATTTACATTTTAGACATGACTATGCTAGTAACCATAATGAATTGGATAGATGCTGACTCCTATAAATATCATCACTGTGAATGTACAGACAAAAATGAAAATTCGCTGTATTGTTGCCTCAAAAATCAAAGAAATCACAGTGTGATTGAGAGAAATGATGAGTCTCTCTTGGTAAAGTTCTTAACAAAAACAAAGTACAATCTTTCCTAAATTTGCACAGTAATTGCCTTACCGGAAAAAAATGTGCATATACTAAACCTATTCACAAAAATACTTGATTTTACTAGGCTCGATTATTGATAAACAGGTCATGCAGAGTCATAGAATCAGTCATTGTACAAGACTTTCTACACACTCAGGGCACCCAGCATCCCTAGCAATTGCCCATTAAATGACAGCAATGTCTCTCCACTGATCATGACAGCAAATGCCCCAACACATTTCCATTTCCCAAAGAACCTCTAGGGGATTGTACGTACAGTTAAGAACCACTGTTCTAAATAAACTACACTATATTTTGCTACTACAGGCAAAACATTGGTCTAAATAACAACAACAAAGTTAAGTCACCGTAAAAAAGAATCCCTGTACCTTCTTGCTTTTCTCTTGCTTTTAGCCTAAGAGCCTTGAATAGAGTGGAGAGAAGCAGTTCCTGCACTCATATTCCACCATCTCTGACATCAGAGAGGGGAGTGCCTGCTATTACTGGGCCCAAATGTCTTGCCCAGGACAATCATGTTTTTTTAATTCAGTTTTTCAGAGGACAACTAGCCCTGTTTGAGGTTTATGTGTAATCATAAAGCATGAGCCTAAACTTACCCCATTAAATAGTGTGACATCAGTAACAAAGGCTAAAACTTCCAGGGGCTGCTGATTTCTGTGCCAGGCACTGCACTAAGCAATGTGATACATATTAATGCATTTCATTCTCAAGACCCTATGAGGATGGTGTTATCATTCCCATTTATAGATGCGGAAAATGAGAAAACTGAGGCACAGCCTAAAGCCACACAGCCAGAAAGTGGTAGAGACAGATTGGAAACCTGTCATCTGGTAAACTGGCCATCTGGTGCCAGAGTCCATGTGCTTAGCTACATATGGTATACTCTTTCTGGTGCGCGTGGTAAAACAAGGGAAAGGGATAGTTATAAACTAGTCTGTCTAAAAACTTTAGAGCTTGTTGTTGTTATTATTATTTTTTTTAATGTCAGATGATGTAGTTACTCCCTTCTCCTCTATCAGCCGCTTCCTCAAATTACCACTGTTGTTCTAAGATAATGTCTGAAGCCCCTAATGCATAGGTCCTGTGGAAGTTACTCTCAGCTTGCTGGTCTTGGGGATGGCTCCGAATTTAGACTTATGGAGTCTTCCAGAATATGCACTGGCACATTGTGTTTCTACTTATAAATCTTGGTCCTCTTTTTTTGCAGTTTTAATTAAATTGTCCAATGAACATTTTTATTCCTCTGATACACTCTAGCACAGTGAATTTATAGATACTTAGGAAGTCCGGAAATCTCATGGATCAGAAATTATAGTAGTGCAGGTTATAAGTTCTCTGAAGGCAGATAATGTGTTCTAGTTAGCACTTTATCTCCTAGCACAGTGCCCAAAACCTAGCAGGTGTATGATAATGGTTGTTAAATAAATAAATTAATAAATGAATTATATATAAGATTTGAGAAAACAGCTTGGCTTGAATTCACTCATCTTGATACTATTGCTATGGCTACTCTCTCTTCTTGATCAAGTTCTTTCACCTTTTATCATAATTGTCCAAACCTGTCAACTTTCTGTGGTTCTCTGTCAGACATGATCCAACTCATGATCCATGAGTTATCATGGCCCATAACTCCTGAAATTAAAAACAGCATCAAATTTGTATGGAAATTATCCCTTTAAAACAATCTCCAAAATCTTTTTTTTTATAACATTGAATCGCCATTTACTATATATTTATCATAGAAATCAAACTACATAATAATCTTGTTGTATTTTAAGCATATTTTTTTCTATGACAACGAAAGTTTTTCATTTGGAGAAGTTCCTTTCTAAACATTGAAAGGGAAGAAAAGGAAAGTAATATTTATATACATAAAGGTCAAAAATTGTTAGAAGAGTATTCAAAAACGAGTTCCTTCATTATATAATTTTCATATGAAATCAGAACAGAAAACATTTAAGAGTCTATAAAACATTCATGGCATCATTAAACTGGTTTGTCTGTAAAGGTCTGCCTTCATTGCAGTGATATGTCGACATGGGTTGATGTGGCATACAGCTGCAACAGCGACAGTACTCCACGGCATGCATTTTGTTGGAAAGCACAAAGATTCAAAATGACAAAACAATTTGAATATAAAATATGTACATATGACAGTAAAATGAAGTGAATTAACCTTATATTCATTGTAAAGAACAATTCCTCAAAAAATATAAACCAAGCTTACAAATGCAATATTTAAATACTGTCCTGAATTGTATGGACAAATCAGAGTACACCTCTCAATGACACCCCAGAACAATTTTTCCCAGTTCTGATTGCTACTAGGTTTTGTCTTTTTAAAGGGAAATCCAACTTTTACAAGAAAAAGAAATAACTCAAACCAACTTCAAAGATTAATTGAAAGTCCCAACTAGGAACAGACCCTTAATTAATTCTCTAAAAATAGTTAATGGGAGTGGAAATGAACTACAGTTTCCAATGTAAAAATACATAAAAATATTCCCATCAGAGGAAATAAAGTAGAACCAAAAATTGGCTCTGGTATAGGGAGTCTCAGAATAGCATATGGAACAGGAGATCATATGCTTAAAATCTTAGGGATAAATAAGTATTTACAAATGAAAAAAAAGTAAATGATATGTATGATTTTTAGATATTTGCAAGAATATTTTTTAAAAGTAACAAGAGAAGGAAAATAATCAAAGACTTGTCACTTTAGCATCACAGACCATGGCTCAATCATAGCTCTCACTGTTGTCAAACTCAAAATTACAACATACAACAGGTAGGAAGACTTGGAGAGAATGTTAACCTTTTGGTAACACCGTCTGTAATTCTCCCATCCCTGCTTTGTCATATTTTAAGTCATTTTCCCTTTATTAGTGTTCTCTGAAAGTATTTGCATCTGCTCTCCTTCCAATTTATTTTCCCTCCTTACATTCTGAAGTGTACCCTAAGCCAAAACCCCTGTTCATAACCCCCTCTGCCATCAGAATAGAGTAGATAGGTGCTGCTATGTCCACAGAAGTGCTTCTGCTCTGTCATCACACCCCTCAAGGACTGTAGATATATTTTCTATTAGTCACCAGTGTATTTTCTTCAAACACTTCTAGGTTAACCAATTCGTACACATTTGATGAATTCATTCATGTATATACGGAAAACAAACTGAATCACTATGTGCTGAATACACAGATGCTTCAGTGTCCTAATATTTAATATAAGTGTTTCTTTAACTATTTTAAAGTAATTTAGGGAGGATTTAAAACTTTTGGTAGCCAATCTGCAAACTGCATCTAATCAAAAGGGTGACAATTATAGACTTTGTTTAATGCTCCCCAAATAAGAGCAATCTGGTCTTTCAACACTTCCAAAATCAGTTGAATGTATACAGAAGGGACTTCCTGGGTACTACATTCTGTCTGTTAAATTAGAGGAGTCCTTCACTTAGTTTATTTTTGTTTTCAATTTTGGAATCAAGTAACTTTTAGAGAAGATGGTTTGAAACAGAAGAGTAATTAAAGACTTGGACCAACTCAATGACCTTAAAACAGCTACTTCTCTATGTCTCTGTTGACTCTTCATTCAAAAAATGATGTAACTGATAATATCAATTTCATAGGGTTAGAAAAAGAATTAAATGAATTAATATGTATAAAGTGTTTTGTATATTCAGGGTATGGCAGATAGTAAGGGCTATATAAACATTTAGTGTCATGAAGACGCTGATAATGATGCTCCAAGCCAGAAACAAATGATGCAATTTCAGAAACTATTCTAACATGACAAATACGATTATATATTTATATTTATATATCTAGTAAAGCCTTTTTAAAAGATTTCTTGTCAAGATTACATGACATGAGGCACATATGTGTACTTTTCCCCAATATAACAAATATCTATTATTATTTTCTTCTTTTGCTCTCTAGACTGTATAATCTGAAGACCTATCTCTTCAGCTTTTCAAATAGGGATCATCATTGGGAAAGCCTTGATGGATTATATCTGTAAAGATGGCCCCATATAACTGAGGGCAGAATTCCAATGTCCAGAACTGATTTCCCCAGGGAGGTCTTACTGGATATGAAGTTTCACTGAAATTCACACCCAATAGCAAAGTGCAAGGAGGGTCACCATTAACCACAATATGTTCAGTTCTTCAGGTGAGCTCTTTATAGAGACAGCTATATTTAACCTGGATGCTCCTTCTGTAATCCACCAGGGATGTATATTAGTTGAAAATATAAACCAGAAAGCTCTTGGATATGACCTAATAACTAAAAGAATTTTGTAATTCTTTGTGTTGTTTGCTTATATAAAAACAGCAACCTTTATTGCTCATGGGAGTGAAGACATAATTCCTGATCACCAAGATATATTTAAAGGTGTGTTTATTCCAGTGGAGAAAAGGATAGAATAAATGCTATATTGCTGCTCAAAAGTCCAATCTTGAACAGAGTTAGAAATGAATAAGAAAGACTGTTTTCCTTATTTAGTTACTTGGTGGAGTTTTTAAAAGCTATCTCTCCAGAAATAACAATTTTATTTCTCTCAACAGAAAAAAATATATTTGGTAAAGGTATTTTCTTTTAGTTTGTATATATACTTTTTTTCATTTGTTGGGGGATGAGGACTTCATTTATTGATCAAGTGCATTTGGTGCTGTGGTAAGTATACTATAGACCTTATTTAAGGCTTATTACAAAGAAGTATGATTATATTTTCTAACTTTATAGTTGAGGAAATTGAAAGTCCTTAAGCAACGTCCAACATAAGTAGAGCCAGCAGCAAAGCAAAATTTAAACCTGATTATGTTCCACTCCAAATTTTATGTTCTTTATACTACACTGTGCAGTTGTTCTACCTTACATGCCTACTACTTTGGGTAAATTATGTTTTTTTTTTTTTTCAACTGGTTGTTTAAAAGGTGTGGAAAATAAGGCTAGGTGTTTTTCTCAGCTTCCCTTTAAGTAGCTCAGCTACTGTTTCCTCTTCTGGATTAGGGGATGCTATTGCTTAAGCAAAGATACTGATTGAATCATGAGTACAACAAATTTGTATGACCAGATCTGTGGCTACCAAGTGCCAATTGCAACATCAAGGTAGCTTCCATGGTGATTTCAGGAAATCTACTATGGAACATTTCTTTCCACATGAAAGCTAAGTTATTATAACCTTTGAGAACTTTTAGCAAAATAACCAGCATGCTATTAAGAGCCACCTCAGGAATAATCAGTCCCTGTACCCAAACAGCTGCCTCTTGTCAAAGGAGGAGCACCTCCACAAAGCTGGGGCTGAATATGCTACTTCAAAACCTGCCAACGCCGGCACCAAGACCTCATTCCCATGGGTAGATCCTGAGACACTTATTACCCAAATCAAAGAAAAACAAAGTGCTCTCATTACTAAATTGAGATTTTTAGAAGATTTTTCAACGCTACAAACTATATTATTGGTTTTCAAAAGCTATTGGATTTAAAACCTGTTAATGGAAAATGAGATGATATGAAACATTCTCCAAAACTCTAAGAATCTCTAGTGACATTTGCGAAGTCTAGAGCTAAAGGCCAACACAGCATCTACAGAATCATGAGGCTCAATCATAAAGCAAGAGTCATTAGTTTTCACATTTCTGGATGAATAAAAAGTATAATTACTTTGGAAGTAGGAGGGAGACTATCTCAGAGTATTAAAATTAATCTTGTCTTTAGTTAATTAATTAAAATTAATCCTATATCTGAGTCTATGAAGGCGGGGACCTCATCTCATTAATCATTCTACCCGTAATACCTACTCTTATATATGAACGATGTGGTGCTTAATAAAATATATTGGAAAAAGGAATTAGTGAAACTATGAATGGATGACTTGATAGTGGCCACAGGCAGGAGAAAAAAAAAAAAAAAAAAGCACCACATGACTCCAACATAAGATAAGAAGCTATGTCGGAAACTAAGAAGGAAGGTGAAGAGACTAAAAAATAAATAGATTTTTTTCCAATTTGTCTACTACTGTCTCTGATGATATACAATCCTAAGAGAAAGTGTTAGTGAAAACTTTGTTAGTACTCATTTCCTATGTTCCAACCCCAGAAAAGTTGTATCTCGACCAGATTGTGGTTTATGTCCTCTGTCTCCCCCCTGTTGGTCACTCTCCCATTTTTCCTTATGTCACCCTGGCTGTAGAGCATACATTGTAATATTCCTAAGTTCCCCTGACCTAACAATCTTGTATTACTTTAAATAAAAAATAACTTAATATTATAAGGGTTATACCAAGGCAAAGCACATCAGTCGTCTTAGGATCTCCTCCCTAAATACACACTCAAATTCCTTAATCAATGAATCCAAGTCACCAGTTGTCATTAAGCATTCTTATTCTAGGGTCTGGGATGGGGGTAGGGCTGTAAAACTGATGGGTTAAGTAACTCATCAACTCCTCCACATAAATGGCCCAGAACCCTACTTCAATAAGTCACTGTGTCGATTTATTACACATTCTCAGATAAGTGATATTCACACACAATAGCATAGTAAAATCCCCAATAGTATTTTTTCCACATAAATTATGCAACTAAAGTAAAGGAAATTGTGGACATCCAACCTACACATTGCTAACACAACTTAGTAACCAATGATTATTTCAGGGTGTTCTTTTCCTCAGTTAAACCTATAGAGAAAAAGAAATTTGGAAACGAGAAAGACACACAGCTTCAACAGAACCTAGAAATATGACTAGTATTTTGTACAGTGCTAACAATTCTAATATTTTGTGAAGTATATTTATAATTCAGTTCAAAGTAGTTTTACAGTCCAGTCCTTGCCAATGAATAACCTTTTGTTTTGAGAATTCAAAAGTGGATAACAGTTTCTTGACCTTACTAATCAAATGAGGGATACTATTAGCATGCAAATAGCATTAATATAAAGCAGAAAATACATTTCAGAAAGGAAGTATTAAATATTACGGGAGTAAAAGGTGAAAAAGCTTATATTTAGTTGGACAGATCGTTAGATGTTTTAGAATGAAGATTAGAGACAGGCGTGGATACAGGGGACAGGGGTCTAATTCCATCCTGGTACAAATACTTAGTGTACTTATAAAACAGCAAATAAATAAGTTTGCTGAAATATAAACTATTTTCTACAGTGCTAACTCTATGCTATGCCCTATCCTAATAACTGTACCTCTATTACAAAATTTATTATTTTTATTGAGATATAATTGATATATAAACTCATATTACTTTCCCGTTTACAACACTGTGACTCAATATATATATATATGTATGTATTGTGAAATAATCATCATAATAAGTCTAGTTAACATCTGTCACCATACATACTTATGAATTTTTTTTTCGGTACTCGGGCCTCTCACTGTTGTGGCCTCTCCCGTTGCGGAGCACAGGCTCTGGACGCGCAGGCTCAGCGGCCATGGCTCACGGGCCCAGCCGCTCCGCGGCATGTGGGGTCTTCCCGGACCGGGGTACGAACCCGTGTACCCTGCATTGGCAGGCGGACTCTCAACCACTGCGCCACCAGGGAAGCCCCGAATTTTTTCTTTTGATGAGAAATTTTGAGTTATTCTCTTAGCAATACTCTCTTTCAAATACACAATACAGTATTATTGAAAATTTAATAAAATATAATCCATACAACAACAAAGGGAGGGTAAGGTGTTAAGATGCTTTTATTATTCCAGTGACAGAGCTGAGTTGGACCTGGGCAGGCTTACCCCACAAAGCTTGCTCTTTTTTTTTTTTTTTTTTTTGACAACAAACATTTATTTCTCACAATCTGGAGGCTGGGGAGTCCAAGATCAAGGGAGCAGCACTTGTCTGGTGAGAGTCGTTTCCTGGAGAGGTATTCTCTGGGTGAAGACAAAGCTTGCTCTTAAAGACTGAACCACACTTCTCTCACTTCTTCTAACTGTCTCACTGAGAGAATGGTGTGAATGGTACAGTCATTAACAAAAGCATAGATGTCAGAAGGAGGAACTTCTCTGGGCAGAGAAGAAGATGAGTTTATATTTCTATATTTCAAACGATACTCATGGAATTGGTTTAGAGAGGTGGAAAAAATTCCAATTTTGATTTGGAAATTAACTTTATAGTGCTGAGATTGGAATAAATGAGATTACCATAGAAGGGGCAAAGTGTGAGAGAGAAGATGACAAAGAACAGAATCTTGAGGAAAGTCTTCATTTAGAACAGAAAGTAGCCACAGAGAAGGAGTAGGCACGGTTGCTATTGTTTCCTAAGAGTTGGTTATGTCTCTTAGGGCAGACTTCTGATTAGGCTACCTGCTCAAAGTGGACTACATTCAACTTCTGACCCATCCAACACTCTCTGCAAGGCTTTGTATCTGGCACATAGGAGACTTTCAAACATCTTTTCAATTTAAATTGGAAAGAACTAATATTTTCTCTATGTATATAGCATGTGTCATAGGTTTTCATAACTCTACCTTATTGACTACGCACAATTTCTTTTTAGAAATGAAGAAACTCATACATTCAGTAAATGGGGAATCTAGGAGTAAACTACAGACTTGTCTAATTCCAAATTGATTTTCAGTTTCTAAACTGTATATCAGAGATGTCTGTCTTTTGTTCATTGAGTTGCTTTTAGTGCAGTTTAGTTTTTATTGTTGTGGTGATAATGATTGTTTGAAGAAATGAGAAGGCTTTATTTAACAGGGAATAGTGAGCTGTCATTTTACAGTCATACTCATACTCTCGTGAAACAAAGTTTGTGTGGAAGAAAAAACAAACGTGGTGACTGGAATTTGTGTTTACACTAATTATTACTCCATCTAAACAAAATGAACCAAGTAGTTAGCAATATATAAGATTCGTGAAGAGATAGTTTTGTAATATCACTATAGTTAGCTATAGTAGGCAAATATCATCCATCAGTCAGGAGATAGGAAGATATCAAGACTAACAAACACACACGCACACACACCCTTGATAACTGGACAAAAGTTCATTCTGTTCATAAGTTTTGTACTTGTTTTTGTTTTCTGTTTGTATATGAGAATTTTCTTTTTTGTCACTTAAGACTTTGAAATTTATTCTAGACAAAAATCACCTGATTTGAAACTTGAGGAAATGGATTTAAATCTTCCTTTAAGGGTTATCAATGAGAACAAGAAGCATGTTAATAAAACACCATGACCAGGTGGATGAGCTATCTGTTCTCTCCTCCATATTCTCTCCAAATCCCAGGAGGAAAGGAGCAGGTCATGCAATTTCAGAGGAAGGGGAGGAGAACTGGTATTTCCTCTCTTGTAAGAGGAGAAAGGAAACCCATCCATTTAGGGTGTTTGAGTTTTATCTTAATCCTTGTGATCTACAATTGTCATTTTTTTGTTAGATAGGAAAGAAAGTTGTGCACTGACCCAAAGGAAAACATAACATCTTAATTATGACCGCTTTCCCCCCACCAGTAGCCACATGAAGGAACCTTCTGCATTACTAACTATTTGAGTTGACAGGGAAAGTTTGAAAGGGCATGTGACATAATGCCATAATGTAAAAGTTGGAAGGAAGAGACAAAAAGAAAAAAAGGATGGCACTTTCTCTATTTAGAGTTCTCGTTTGTAGGAGGAGAGGTTGAAGAAATAATAACAATGTAAAAGGCAACATCAAAAGTATACTCAAGGGTTTCCCTGGTGGCGCCGTGGTTGAGAGTCTGCCTGCCGATGTAGGGGACACGGTTTCGTGCCCCGGTCTGGGAAAATCCCACATGCCACGGAGCGGCTGGGCCCATGAGCCATGGCCGCTGAGCCTGTGCGTCCGGAGCCTGTGCTCCACAATGGGAGAGGTAGAAAGTATACTCAATTCTGACTATGTTTTAGCCATTGACCTGTTTGCACTGCTTATCATCCCTTAAAGTTTTTTTATGGTTTTCATAACAAATGTGATGTGTTTTAGAAAGCCAGTGTAAAAAGGGGAGAGAAACTATAGTTGAAACTTACTCTTTCTTAACATCTATGTGGATGCTAATGCCTCATAAAGGAACTACTTGTATTTCCCCCCTAAGTTTGAGTTGATTTTGATAGTTAATCCTGATGGTCTTCAACATTATTGACCCATCATAATTTCCAGATAATGTTGATATTGTATGATTGGACAACACCAAGGGCATTACATGATTTATTTCTTAAATTAAAAAGTCATTTTCCATAGCATGACCTCTGTCTCTCTGAACTAACCTATGGATTCATGCAACACAGTGAAAATCAATGGAACATGAAGTACCAGTAATGATACGTAATATGTTTGCAATAGATGTGATATTCAATGTGATTGAATGCACTCAGGTTTGCTGCTTCATTTAAGCTTGGCTGACATGGCAGATTCAGTGTTACAGAAGAAGAAATTTTTTCAAAAGCACCCGGTCCTCCAGCTTCATTGTTTCAGTATTCATTGTATACTTTTACATTTCAATTTTAAAACACTCTACTGCGTCTGTTAGCATTTTAGGTCTTTAAAACAAAAATAGCACAACTATTGTTTTGAAAACAGGAGGAAAATTAATCTAATTAATATAAAGTGCTATTTACATGAATTCAAATTTTGCCATTTGTTTGAACATACAATCTTTTTTATATATTACTATAACTTACATCAAACGTAATATGAAAATATTATCCTATCAGATTCTGTAAAATCCAGAGCTTAGTGATTAAGTCTAAAGCCCAAAGTAGGTGCTCAATAAACATGTGTTAGATTAACTAAAAGTTCTGATTATTATTTCTATTAACTAGCTATTTTAAGTTGGAAAGTTATAGAAATATAGTCAAATAGATTCAAGCAGAAATAAGGGGATGGAAATTATTGACTTAACAAAACTCCAAAGTCCCAAATTTTACCTTCAGGTATGGTTATATCCAGGGGCTCAAAAAGTCGTCAGGACTCTCTGTTTTGTTTTGTTTGACCCCCAAGTCCCCCCCCCCACCATCCACCATGGACCTGCTTTTCTCCATATGAGCCTGATTTTTTTTTTTTTTTTTTTTTTTTTTTTTTTGCCGTACGCGGGCCTCTCACCGTTGTGGCCTCTCCCGTTGTGGAACACAGGCTCCGGACGCGCAGGCTCAGCGGCCATAGCTCACGGGCCCAGCTGCTCCGCGGCATGTGGGATCTTCCCGGACCAGGGCATGAACCCGTGTTCCCTGCATCGGCAGGCGGACTCTCAACCACTGTGCCACCAGGGAAGCCCTAGCCTGATTTAAAGGAAAGTCCTTTCTTTCTAATGGTCCTGGCAGCTCCCAAATTCCATCTTACTACGTAACCAAGGCAGTGGAAAAGCTCTCTTTTCCAATAATTCTCAAAAAATAGTCACTATTTATATTTCACTGGCCAGGCATGAATTCTGTAGCTTCTCCTAGATCTCAGAAGTGACATCATCTTACATTAAAGGTGTGGATTAAGAGTGAAGAAGTGATTTCCCAAAGGAAAACACAAGCATTATTTACACAACATGCATCTTCTATGCAATCTCACCTGAGAATCCAACACTTTCTTTTTTTTTCTTTTTTTTTTTGCCATGCCTCGTGGCTTGCAGGATTTCAGTTCCCTGACCAGGGGTTGAATCCAGGCCACGGCAGTGAAAGGGCTGAATCCTAACCACTAGACCACCAGGGAACTCCCAACCAACTTTTTAGGATATATTTCAGTCATGGAATGTCACCAGCGTTACAATTCTGCAAGGAGCGTCTAATCTATTTCTAATGGTCACTTGTAGTTTTGAAGGTTATTATTTTAACCTTTTAGTACTTTAATTTTATCTAATTTAAAGGAGTAGTTTATGGGAAGAAAGTATTAGTTATTATCATAATTCTCCCTGAAATTAGGCTCCCAAGCCACTATTTTGAGAACAAGCTTAACAACATGATTTTTTAAAATATTTATTTTATTGAAAATAATAATTCCATCTGAAAAATGACTTTAATTCTCTAAAGAATCTGATCAGATCTACTAATAAGTGAAATTGGTGCTAACAAAGTGACGATAATATGCTTGAGTCGTTCTTCTAGGACTGAGAGAAATTTATACATACATATAAATTTCTCTATATATAAACTATATGTATATATATAGTAACTTGCCCATTCTCTCATGAGTGGTTCATATGTGCAAGACACCTGACTGGCCAGGGTTAGCTATGCAGTCTGTGATCATGTGTAAAAAAAAAGCTAATTGGCCCACACAGGGATCAAACCCCATACCTGTAGATCCGGTGTAGATCTGGATCAACTGTGCTTACCAGCCATAGATAATCAGGAGTGTCATTAAGTGTCCCAGAGTTCCTGACACAGTCTCCTTCCAGACCACTCCACTACAGAATTTGGTGATGATTCACCCAAGAGGCAGCCATGCATATCTCAGCTTCCTGAGGAAGGAACCAGAAGAACAGGCCAAGCAATCTTTAGAAGCTGATAAGGTTTAAGTCAGCACCCTCTTCATCAACATCTCCCAGGCCCTTCCACTGACCCCTTTCCCTTGGCACGCTGTCATGTAATAGTTACATCATTTCTCAGAAACTGAAGCCCAGAGCCCAATGCTCTCCATAGAACTTTTGTTATTTGAAATCTGAGTTGTTCTTTAATTTTTTTTTTCTTTTAGAGGATGATAAATACAATTGGATGCATGTCTGGCTTCAAGTACATTAGGATTTAAATCTCAGTGACTAGATTCCAAGTTTACTTAAGGTAATTTGAACACATTCTTAATTGTTCTTTCTTTTGTATTCTACAAATCATTTTGCAAAAGTATGTCAAGTACTTTCTTTCAACATCTAGTGAACATATCCCATCCTCTCATCACCACAGCTTTTGGTTTCTCCCTACATGAGAAATGGTTTCTAGCCCTTGACTTATGTGATTAAAAAGACATATTTATATTTTATACATTTATTAAAATGTATTTGTAGGATTTCATAATAGAGCAACTGACCAAATGCACTTAAAGTACTTACTTATATGTAGTTAAAATATTTAAAAAGGTTGTTTGTTTTTTTTAACACAGCTTTTCCAATGCATGATGCCTATAATTATATCAACATCAGATCATCATTCATTAAATGTTTTTGATAATGAGCACCATGATCAGAATTTATAGGCTGAGCTTATTTTTTTAAAAGATATATGTTATTCTACAGGCCTTTGCTAAAACTGTTCTATTACTTTATGGTGATAGTAGCGTTCAAATTTTCTGAAGATTGAATCAGAAAGTTTCTGATTTGATTTCCAGATACATGGATAAATAAACCTTAAGAATATAGGGTCAGGGCTTCCCTGGTGGCACAGTGGTTGAGAGTCCGCCTGCCGATGCAGGGGACACGGGTTCTTGCCCCGGTCTGGGAAGATCCCACATGCCGCGGAGCGGCTGGGCCCGTGAGCCATGGCCGCTGAGCCTGCGCGTCCGGAGCCTGTGCTCCGCAACGGGTGAGGCCACAACAGTGAGAGGCCCGCATACCACACACAAAAAAAAGAATATAGGGTCAATTTTATTAACTGTTATTTCAAACTAAGAAGGAAGAAAGAAGGAAAGAAAGAAGAAAATGAAGAAAGGAGGGAAGAGCGGAAGGAAGGGAGGAAAGAAGAAAGGGAGGAAGGGAGAAACAAGGCAAAAATTGCTTAGAGATTTCCCATATATTTTTAGTAGTATGATTACATATGCTGTTTAAATCTACCTCTAAAAAAACAAAATTTAAAAACAGTATAGTACGGAAACTATCCCTAATCGAAAACAATTTCATTAAAGACAATCGGATATGAAAACATAGCTTTACATGCAATAGATAGTGGATGAATGTATTAAGAAACAGATTAAATGACTGAGACATTTCTAAAATAGATCTCTTTTTTTTTTTCTCTCTCTCTTTCAAGCCAAAATACACGAGATGGAAAGCATTAGTCCATAAAGGAAAGAGAAAGGAAGCGACCATTTTATTTTAAACAATTTGGCAAGTCACTTTGCCCATAGTATTTGGAAGGACTCTTTATGTGAGTTCAGAAAACTGTGAAAATATTGTATGTTGTATCACTGAAAACATTATAGACAGCCTGAAAAATAACAAAGTGAAATACAATGCTATTTCAATCACAAAAAGTTAAATATAAGGATTTACAATAATGTAACGTATATGGAGAGTTATAAACACATACTTCTAGGCACATATAGGAGCAAGTATAAAACACTGTAATTAAAACATCCATTAAAACACATATGCGGGCTTCCCTGGTGGCACAGTGGTTGAGAATCTGCCTGCCAATGCAGGGGACATGGGTTCGAGCCCTGGTCTGGGAAGATCCCACATGCCGCAGAGCAACTGGATCCATGAGCCACAACTGCTGAGCCTGCGGGTCTGGAGGCTGTGCTCCACAACAAGAGAGGCCGCGATAGTGAGAGGCCCACGCACTGCGATGAAAAGTGGCCCCCGCTTGCCGCAACTGGAGAAAGCCCTCGCACAGAAACAAAGACCCAACACAGCCAAAAATTAATTAATTAATTATAAAAAAAAATATGGACTTAAGTCTCACTGAAATTCCACTATTAACTTTTAAAGGGTATTAAAGCTGCTAATTCATCTGTTTAAATAATAGGAAGACTTGTAATAGGAACATATTAGGTCATTGTAATAGAAAAGCCTACATTTTATACCTCTTTAATGTTAGTTTTTCTGGGATATTCCTTACGTATTTTATTAATAGCAGGACCCTTGTCTGGGTGTTATTTCAGGTACAGAAAGTCTATCTAGAACCCATGTGGATGTGTTTGGTTGGGTAAACAGCATAAATGAAAGTATTTTTAAATATCTTAAGTCTGGTTAGCAGGAAGTGGGCTTATGATGGCAATTTTACCTCTTAATAAGAATTCCGTAAGGGGTCAGCAACCCACAATGTCAGCGTTTAGAACCTCTCTTAGAAAGGAAAGTTTGGGTTGCAATGAGTTTAGAGAATAGCAGTCAAGTCCTCATGACTGTTGAGAAGTAGAATCCTAGGAGATTTACTTACATGGTATTAAAAATGGTTTCTCTTGTGAGGTCACTTCTCAAAACTCTCTCAGAAAGTGTTGAAGTGTAGGTAATGAATTATCCATGATAAAGAAGGCACCTCATCTATGGAATCATAGGGGGAGAAATACAGTATATAGCATAGCTTACAAGGGAAATATGGATCGAGTCTCTTCAATGGCTGTACACTTCATTTTTTTCTTACATTTACATTACACTTATTTCAGGCTGACTCCATTTGCCTCCTGAGTATCCATGTTAACTCCAGTATTCATACCTTCAGTCTTATTCCTCTCCTCTGCTGGAATGTCCATTGCCTACTCATGTCTGTCCATCATTCAAGGATTCAACTGAAAGATCACTCTCCCCCTATTACCCTGTTGAAAAGATTTTTCCAGTTCTTCTCTGTCTCTCTGCCTTCCTCTCTGCTTTCCCCTTTCTTTTACTTCCCCCTTCCTTCTAGTCTAGTATTGTGCTAGAAGCAGTGTCATAAATCTGTTTTGTTTTTAGGGATTACACTCTCTTCCTTTACATACTGTGCTCTTGGTAATTGTCTAAAAATTTTAAAATGTTAATTCCAACTTTTGATCAATCAGCAGCCATTTTCTTATATTCATGTATACATTCAACACAACATTAAACTTACCCTTTAAATAAGGAGCCTCACAGAAATGAGATCAAAATCTCATATACAGATCTTCCTTGACTTATGATGGGGTTACATCCCTATAAACGCATTGTAAATTGAAAATATCATTAAGTAGAAATACATTTAATACACCTTACCTACTGAACATCATAGCTAAGCCCAACCTACCTTAAATGTGCTCAGAACTTATATTAGCCTACATTTGGGCAAAATCATCTAACACAAAACCAATTTTATAATAAAGTGCTGAATATCTCATGTAATTTATTGAATACTGTACAGAAAGTGAAAAAACAGAATGATTGTATAGGTACAGAATGGTAGTCAGTGTGTCAGTTGTTTATCCTGTGACTGCAGGGCTGACTGGGAGTTGGGGTTGCTGCCTGCCCAGCATCACCAGAGTATCCACATGGCATATTGCTAGCCCAGGAAAATATCAAAATTCACAATTTGAAGTGTGGTTTCTACTGACTGCATATGGCTCTTGCATCATTGTATAGTAGAAAAATCCTAAATTGAAACTTCTTAACTTGGAGACCATCTGTATTCAACTCTTCCTAAAATAAAGACTGCTAGACACATTTACAAATTATCTCATTGAAACTTTCCAACAATCTATTGCCTCCAATTCCAACTGGGTCCACATTATGTAGGAGAGAGAACGTCTAGCCAGACAGCAGAAAGCCTGGCTTCTGACTCTTCTCCGTTGCTTACCAGCTATTCAAAGATGGGCATCTCACTCTACTGATTTTAAACCTTGGTATTAAAATCAACTGGAGATAATAATGGCCAAAGTCCACACATGAAGATAGATGTGAAAATTGCCTCTGGGTTTCAAAGTGCTATTCAAATATCAGGTACTAGAATCTCTTGCAAAGGTACACAAAAAAGACCTTCAATTTTTCACATAATTAACTTTTTAAAATGTAAGTTAGAGCCATTTGAAATTTCTTCCTGTAACAAAGTCACTATCACTTTCTAATGTGTTCCTATATACAAGAGCTCCTATAAGAAGGAGCTGAGGTAGGATGGAAGGATGGAATTAAAAATTAAAAATTATTAGGATAGTCAGTATCCTTAAGCTTCTTCCCTGCAGTTTTTTTTTTAAGTTAATTTTTATTGGAGTATAGTGGATTTACAGTGTTGTGTTAGTTTCAGGTGCACAGCAAAGTGAATCAGTTATACATATACATATATCTTCTCCTTTTCAGATTCTATACCCATATAGGTCATTACAGAGTATTGAGTAGAGTTTCCTGGGCTATACAGTAGGTTCTTATTAGTTATCTATTTTATATACAGTAGTGTGTATATGTCAATCCCAATCTCCCAATTTATTCCTCCCCTCAACCTTTCCCCCTTGGTAACCAAAAGTTTGTTTTCTACATCTGCGACTCTATTTCTGTTTTGTATATAGGTTCATTTGTACCATCCCTGCAGTTTTTAAAGCTATCAAGAATCAGGCTCTTACTCTGTGCCAGGGACTAAATTAAATGCTTTATATATGTTTCAAAAAGAAAAAAGACAAATTCCTTCTGGGAATGAAATTTTTTAAAACCCCAGTGGACATGGTTTCAATATTCTGGAAAAAAAGAAAAAAGAAAAATTAGGCTGAATTGCCCTGTTGTTAAAGGTTGGGAACTGGGGACCAAGGGAGGTGCTGAAAGGTGAGACTGAAAAACAAGAGGCAGGATCCCAATTAGGTTTTGATTCAAGGCAAGTTAGTGACAACTTTCTGGTTGGGGAAACGTCTGAGGAACTTTTGAAAATCGCATAATTCTAGCACACTTTATTGAAACACCTGCATATCTTTGAACTTTAGTAAAGACTTCACCCCCTTCCACACCCCCAAATACAAACATTCTCTTATGGTAGTGGTACTATGGGGAGGGATTAAGAATTGAGACAGCATCGGGTATATGATAACATGGAAAAGGAGACTAAACAGGTGGAGACAAGCAGAAATCAGAACTGAAAGAGCCTGGTACACATGTGTGCATCGCTACGAGGACTTAGAAACGGATTCAAATCTAGGATCTTGCAGTTATAAGTGGTGTGATCTAGGGAAAGTTCTTTTTCGATTCTGAGACACTGATTCATCAGGAGTAGTTGAGGATGATGTTCACTTCCACCTTGAGAGACTGTTGTCTAGATTGAATACGAAAAAAATATATGTATGACCAATGATGGTTATATGGATATACTCAATGTACTGTAGCCTCCTTATGCCTTTCTGTCCTCTATGAGTTAAATGAATGTTAAAATGCCATCCCTCCCTCTGTCTCTCCAGTATTAATGAGGATATTTCTTGGAATAAAAGTTAAGGACACTGCTATAGAGAACCAGGTGGTGACCTTGACTACCTGCTATATATACTCCTTCCATGAGTAAACTCTCCATGCCCGACCTTTGGTGTGGATTTTACTGTAACAGTGAACTAGGTAAAACTACCCCTGCCAGTTCCTGTGACAACACGGGAAGCAAATCCTGAATATCTCTTCATCTTCTTAGCAAATTTACCTAAGACTCTGCTTCCCATCTTGAAACCATCTAGAAAATGGGAAGTGATCTGATAAACTAGTTTCCTTTAAGGTGATATTAAATGAGAGTCTAATGTGTAAACTTCTCTGAAGAATATGTGTATGTTAAAAATAATAATAACAGAAAGCATATACTGAGCACTTCCTGTGTTAACAGGCACTTTTCTAAGCCCTTTTTATGCGCTGTGTATGGTATTTAACTTCACATTACCACATGACAAAGCTACTTTTAATATTCTTATTTTGAAAATAAAAATAACAGTCCATGACTTTGGACTGTTAATTAATACTTCTGAGCGCTAGACCTCTATGTCATGTCACTCCTTTTTTATACTCCCCCAGACTTTTCTCACAGCTCACAGAATTTAGTCCACATTTCTATAAGGCTCCAGTGATCAACTTTTCCATCTTCATTTTGTAAACAGGTCAAAGTTTCTTCTATCTCTGTTCCTCCTCGATTGCATGCAGAGCTATCCCCACATCCTTCATAACCTTGCCAACCTCCATTCGTCTCCGGGACCAAATGAAACGTAACTGTCACTGTAAAGTGTTTGGAGATGCTGCGGTTAAATCCACCTGTTCAAAACCTCTTATTACATACTCCGCCACCCTGTAAAACACTAACACGGTACTAATTAATATTAATTTTTATAAGTGTTAGCTCTATTTTTTCCCATAGATAAAAACTCCATGAAGGCAAGAATATATCGTCTGTTTTGTTTTTGTTTTTCTTATTTTCACCATTTTATCCCATTTCCTATCATACAGTAAACTGGACCCAGTACCTACCAGATATTTTCTTATATTCACACAGGTACATCCAACTCAAAATGTCCAGATTCAGCTCCTAAATCTCTCCCCAAAACCTTCTTGAGAATCTGCCTCCATCTGAGCAATGAGCATCTATCTCTCTACTTACACACAGTCACCCAGGGAATCATCCTTCACTTCCTACTCCCTTCCCTCTGCTCATCCACAGTCATTAAGTTGTGTGGATTCTGCTTCTGAAACTTTCTCTTCTCCATTTGTAAAACCCAACATTCAACCTGTCTTGAAACATCTTCAGAACTTGTCTGGCCTCTTTGTCTATACTCAACCTCTCAAAAAGATACTTTTTTTTCCCCAAAACACACAGCTGGTCTAGTTAATTTTTTGCTGAAAGTCTTTCAATGAACTATTTAACTGTCTTCAAAATATTGTCCCAAATTTTTCTGGTGTCCTCCTCCATCCCCACATTCACCCACCCCTCCAACCATATTACACATCTCCTATTCTCCACAAATATCTGGCCTTTTATATACATTTTTCCCTGCTTGGGTTACCATTTTTCCTTTGGGAATGTAGCTAACTCTTATTTATCTTTAAGAATTGCCTGTCAATTCCTCTAGGAAGATTCTCCTCACTCATTCTTACCTCTTGCTCAGTTCTCCAGGGTTTGATACTTTCATAGTGCCCTATGATCAATTATAAATGTTTCATATTGTATGTTCATTGTCTTTACTGAAATAAGGAAAATCAGATTTGGTTAGAACAATTCCAAAATTCAAAATGGTTAGAAAGAATACAATTTTTCCATTATTTGCAATTTTGTTTGCTATTCAATATTTCATTCCTGTTCCAGTTTCAGTGTGAAAGAAAATCCAGACACCACAAGAGCACACTGAGGATTGTGGTTTTGTTTTAGTTTAATAAGGAAACATTTGTAATAAAACCCTTCTAATGGTATCATGAAGCCTACAGGAACTATAAAAACATTCAGCTCCCAGAGCTTTTTTTTTTTTGGTAGCTCGAATTTATTGGCTTTTGAGATAAAAGCTTTAAAAGCTTCAAAAATGATGTGGGGTGCTTCCCGCTTTTTTAGAACCACAAAGACAATATTCCAACCAGAGTAGCATTTTCCTGCATTAAGGGAACCCAAAGGAATCTCTCCACAGAAGTGGCTGTGGTTTGCGAAAGACACAAGAGCTGACCCCTCGTCTTTCACAGAAATCATGTGCTGATTTCAAGGAATTGGTTTCCTTTTCCTGTTTCACTTCCTTATGTTAGAGAGAGAGAGAGAGAGAGAGAGAGAGAGAGAGAAAGGGGGGGGGGGGAAGGAGAGAAGGAGGAAGAGAGGGAGAGAGTTTGATGTTCTTTCCATCTGCATGATTTTCTATTTATCCTTTACAGTTTTGTGGTTTATAAAGTTAAATGTTTGAAATGTGAAAGGAAAATGTATGGATTCTTTTTTAGCTCAATCTTTGTGTCTTTTCAATGTTTTCATGAGCATTACATTCAAAATGACTACTAAACTTATTATTTTACTTTTTATATGAAAGTTGATTAAGTAAGGTTGAGTATATATTAAATGTAGTTAAATTAAGAAAATTCACAGACATTACAAAGTAAGTAAATATTTAAATTGACTATGGAATATATATGTATGTATATATATGTATATATACAGTGAAATGTCAATTTATATGCATAATTCACATAAAACTATTGACAAGGTAGCAATCTCTTGGCAGGATAAATTCTGAAAAACATTGCTTTAAAAATTTTAAAAATATGTCTTTATTAACTTGGCTGCATTTCTTCATCTGTGTTGTTTTCAGCATTTTGTAGCAAATAATACCTGCCTCAGGTTTCTGTGTAGGTCAAATAAAATAATATACATAAAATTTCTGACACAAATCTAGCATGTGTAAAACCCTCAGTAAATGTAAGTATTCTCTCTTCAGACATTTGAAATTATAATAGTTCTAAACATTTAATAATTGTTTTATGTTTTTGGTCATGACCAGGTAATATTTTAAATGATCAGAAAAGAGAATGTACCTCTTAAACTGAAGTCACGTTCTTGTTTAGTTACAATGATTTAGATGACCTGAGCATATCTTTTAATCTACCCACTATTTAGCATGGTAACATAGTATAAAATTAATGTCTTTGTTTTTTTAATATTATAGATATATGATCTCAGGCACAGTGAGTGAAACTTGTGGTGCACAATAAGAGGAGGGGGAGTTCTGGCTTCCCATTGTGGGAATATTTCTTGTGCCTTTGACACCTTTACATGAATTTTTTCCCTGCAGAATTCAGTAATCCAATTTCCTAATCTGTACAACAAGGATAATAACATATAATCTTATAATCTGTTCAACTTTCTCTTTCTTCCTTCCTTCCCTGCCTCCCTCCCTCCCTGCCTCCTCTTTCTGTTTCTGTCTTTCTTTCATTTCTTTTTCTTTTTTTCTTTCTTTCTTTCTTTTTCTCTTTCTTTCTTTCTTTCTTCCTTTCATTCTTCCTTTCTTCCTTTCTTTCTTTCTTTCTTTCTTTCTTTCTTTCTTCCTTCCTTCTCATAACCCAAAGCAAGGAATTTGCAGGTATGTTTTTGCTTTAAACAGTTCTATTGAGGTAAATTTGAAATAATAAACTAGACATACTTAAAGTTACAATTTAACAAATGTACTTAAAGTTACAATTTAATAAGTTTTGACATATTTATACTCTTGAGAAAACATCACCATAATCAAGGTAGTGAACATATTCATCTATATCCTCACCACCAAGGTTTCTTCATGCTCTTTTGTAATCCCTCCCCTCCTATCCTGCCCCTCCCAGTGCCCATTCAACCACTAATCTTCTTTTTATCTCAATAGATTACTTTGCGTTTTCTAAAGGTTTATATAAATGCAATCATACAGCATGTAGTCTTCTTTCTTATTCATTCAGTTAATCATCATTTTGATTCATGTATGTTATTGTGAACATCGATAGTTCCTTCTCTTTTACTGCAAAGCAGTATTCTAGTGTGTTATTATTCCCAAATCTGTTTGTCCTTTCACCTGTGGAAGGACATCTGTGTTGTACTGCTATGAGCATTCTTGAACAAACCATCCTATGGATATATGCTGGAACAAATATCTAGGTATGGAATGGCTAGGTCATTTGGCAGATGTATGGTTAAACGTTTTCAGGAAATGAGCAAACACTCTTTCCCAAAGTGGCTGCATAATTTTACACTCTGACCAGCAGTATGAGAGTTACAACTACTTCAAATCATTGTCGACACTTGGTATGATCGGTCTTATTAAATTTTAGACATTCTAATAGGTATATAGTAGTATCTCACTGTGGTTGTGTACATTTTTAACTAAACTTTTTATTTTGAAATAACTACTAATTCACATGCAGTTGAAAGAAATAATACAAAGAAATGCCATATACCCATTGCCGAGGTTCCCCAATAGTGACATCTTGAAAACTATAGGACAATCAAGATATTAACATTGATACAGGCAAGGTACAGAACTCTTCCATCACCATAACGATCCCTCCTGTTGCCTTTTTACAGTCACATCTACCTCCGTTTTATTGTGGTTTTTGGGGGTTTTTTTGCGGTACGCGGGCCTCTCACTGTTGTGGCCTCTCCCGTTGCGGAGCACAGGCTCTGGACGCGCAGGCTCAGCGGCCATGGCTCACTGGCCTAGCCTCTCCGCAGCATGTGGTATCTTCCTGGACCGGGGCACAAACCCGCGCGTCCCCTGCATTGGCAGGCGTACTCTCAATCACTGTGCCACCAGGGAAGCCCCCGTTTTATTGTTTTTTATTTGTTTTCTTTGCTTCTTGTTCCTCTGGTTCTCTTTCCTTAGCTTCCTGTGGGTAATCTGAACCTTTTTTAAGATCATACCTGGATTTATTGATCGTGTATTGGAGTGTAACAGTGTGTATCACTTTATATGATAAAGTGGGTAGAGTGGTCATTCCAAGTATTAAAACATACATACACACTTTATTACAGTAGATAGCAATCACTGTTTTACTGCTTTGAGTGAAGTGTAGAAATCTTACTTCAATTTAGGTCTTTTTTACCCTTCCCACCTTTGAAAAATAATTATCTTAAGTATATATTGGGTACCACATGTAACGGTGTTATTTTTGCTTCAGCCATAAATTATGATTTAAGAAACTCATAAAAAGGTGGATATTCTGTTACTTACCCTATTTTTATCCACTCTAATGTCTTTCCTTTTAGAAGTTCCAAGCTTTCTTCTGTTACCGTTTGCTTTCTGTTTAGAGAACTTCCTTTAGCCATTCTTTAAGGATAGTTTTGCTAGCAACAAATTCTTTTAACTTTTCTTTGCTCAGAATATATTTATTTCCTCTTCATTCCTGAAAGATATTTTTGCAGGATTTAAAATTTGAGGTTAGCAGTTTGCTTCTTTCATTACTTGAAAAATATTGTGTCACTTCCTTCTGGCCTCAGTGATTTCACATGAGAAAACACGCTAATATACATTGATTTTCCTCTTTAAGTAATGTGTCATTTCTCTCTATGGTTGCTTTATATATATATATATATATATATATATATATATATATATTTGTTGTTGTTCTTGTTCTTAGTTTTCAGAAGTTTGATTATGTGTATTGGCATGGATCTATTTGAGTTTGTCCACTTGGAGTTTTGCTCAATTTTTTGAAACTGCAGGTTTATGTCTTTCCTCAAATTTGGGAAGATTTTAGCTATTATTCATTCAAATACTTTTTCAAATACTTCAAGTACTCTCCTCTCCTCTCGGATTGCAAGGATATGGATATTAGCTCTTTGTTATTGCCCTACATGTCATTTTTTTTAAACATCTTTTTTGGAGTATAATTGCTTTACAATGGTGTGCTAGTTTATGCTTTTTAACAAAGTGAATCAGTTATACATATATATATGTTCCCATATCTCTTCCCTCTTGCGTTTCCCTCCCTCCCACCCTCCCTATCCCACCCCTCTAGGTGGTCAGAAAGCACCGAGCTGATCTATGCTATGCTATGCGGCTGCTTCCCACTAGCTATCTATTTCACGTTTGGTAGTGTATATATGTCCATGCCACTCTCACTTTGTCCCAGCTTACCCTTCACCCTTCCCATATCCCCAAGTCCATTCTCTAGTAAGTCTGTGTCTTTATTCCCATCTTGCCCCTAGGTTCTTCATGACTTTTTTTTTTTCTTAGATTCCATATATATGTGTTAGCATACGGTATTTGTTTTTCTCTTTCTGACTTACTTCACCCTGTATGACAAACTCTAGGTCCAATCCACCTCACTACAAATAACTCAATTTCGTTTCTTTTTATGGCTGAGTAATATTCCATTGTATATATGTGCCACACCTTCTTTATCCATTCAACTGTCTACATGTCATTTTTTTTTAAGTCTATTTGCTTTCTGTTGCTGAGATTAGGTAAATTCCATTGATCTGTTTTCAAATTCACTGATTCTATCCCTGTCATCTTCATTTTAGTGTTGAAACTATTGAGTGACATGTTTCAGTTATTGGATTTTTCAATTCTATAATTTCTATTTGGTCCTTTTTTACAACTTCTATTTCTTTCCTGATATTTTTCAATTTTTTCATTTGCTCAGAAGAATTTGTAATTGCTTGTTGAAGCATTTTTGGATGGCTGCTTTAAAAACCTTGTCGGATAAAATCAACATCTGATGCATCTTGATTTTTGGCATCTGTTGGTTATATTTTCTCATGCTGTGATTTTTTTGGTTCTACATAGAGTTGACATTATATTATGAGACTCTCAATGTTATTAAACTTTTTAAAGGAGGCAGTCCCCTGGGAAGGTGTAACACTAGGCTGTTGGGTGTGTCCACTCACCTTCCAACCGTGCCCACTGACACTGCTCCCACACTCGTGAGCACTGACTCACACTGCTGAATTGCAGACAGCTGGGGTGGAAGATCAGCTTCTCCTTGACCCTGATGACACCTCCACATTAAAAATAGGGCACCTATTCACCCCACCTTATTACCTCTGAACGGGGGGATGGTAAGATCAGCTTTCCATTGATCTTGCTGCCCCCAAGAAGGTGGAAATTGACGAACTCAAGTCCAAACTGCCTTATTGCTGCAGGCTGGAGTCAGAAGCTTAACTCTCCACTGGGGTCCCCAGACACCAGGAGGAGGGAGGTGGGGTGAGCAGCATGTCAACCAATCCCATTCCCATCACCTCCTTGTGCCTCCTGAGGTAGGTGCTCAGCAGCCCACTAAATCTGCAACCCATGCTGACAATGGAGGAGCTGTGTGCAGAAACAGGAGTGTGGTTGGCCTTGCTCCAAACAGCTTATTCAGTCTCATTGCTGCCGGGTGGAGAGGAAGTTCAGCTCCCCACTGGGTTTCCGAGACACCAGGGGTGGGAAGGAAGTGAAATCATTTACTTGTACCACCTTGTTTTATTTTATTGATGTAAGGTGAGGTAGAAACTCATCTCCCCACCACCATGGAGGAAGGAGATGTGAATTCTAGTGATAATCAGCCATACCTGCACTGCCTCTTTACATCTCTTTACTTCTGGGTGTGGCATGGAGGCGAGCTGGCCCCTAAACCGCACTGATATTATCCTGGTGGAGGAATGGGCGTGGCACGTGCATCTGCTAGACAGGTTGATCGGCTCCCTGCTGTGCCTGCCAATAATGGAATTGGCTTCTGTGGGCAGGGATTTGGGGTGGAACAACACTTCTCCTGAAATATAGTATCTTGAAAACCAGTGTTTCATATATTTTATCCAGTTTGGGGGCATTTCATGCAGAAAGGTAAACTTAGTCACTGTTACTCCATCCATTTATTTCAGGCTGGAAGCAGAAGCCTGAAATAAATCTTATAAAATAATTATCAAACTTTTTGAAAAGATGGCTTTGAATTGAGCAAAAGTGGTCACAGTATCCAGCATTGCTGACGTGCAATCAAATGTAATAAACTGGAGTACATCAAAGTACAAGATCAAAAACTGAGTCACACTGGTATCCTCTCCATAATGACCGCTCCAATGAGTGTGGGAGCAGTGTCAGTGGGGCACAGTGGGAAGGTGAGCAGGCACACCCAACAGCCTAGTGTTACCCCTTGCCAGGAGATTGCCTCCTATAAAAGGTTAAATAAGATTTCAAAAATGGAGTGTTCCCCCAAAAGATCCAATCATTAGTAAACTGATGGCTTATGTCTAGAGTCTGTTAAGCATTCCTTATTGTTTTATTGAAATGCAAACAAAAATAATGAAATGGGGATGGAGAGATACTTATTCAAATAAGTAAAACTGATTATCACTTATGTACACTTGTGAATAGCATTTATCATTTAGCTAGTAGTTTGGGAACAATGTAAATTTCTTAATTTTGATAACTTCACTATGGTTAGGTAAGATGTTAATCAGGGGAAGTTAGGTGAAGGGAATACAGAAACTCTTTGTACTAAGTTGGCAACTCCTCTGTAAATTTAAATTCATCTCAAAGTAAAATAGTTAATTAAAAAAATATTGTTCCCTACATTGTTATTATCACAGCAAATGACTTGAAATGTCAGAGTCATTTTCATTCTACTCCCTGATCCAATCAGTCACTGAAGCTTGATTTTTATCTCTGCACTATCTTTTGCCATCTGCAACGCACTCTTTGCTCAAGTTCCCATTAGTTCTAGTTGGATCGTTGCAATGACCTGCACATTAATCTCCCTATTTCTATGTCTGAGAAGGAAAAACTAACTTAATTGGGTCTCCCTCTGTGAATTGGCTAGAACTGACTCACCTCATCATTTGGTAGCCACTTAACTCTTCTGGACCACAATGTCTTCAACTGTAAAATGGGAATAATTAGAAAGTAACAGTGAGACACAAATTATATACAACCTTGGAATCAGCGAAGTGTTTGCACTTTTAAATGCTAATGCATAATTACTTGCTAGACACAGCCAATAGCAAACAGCTGCTTCCAGGAAAATCATTTTACCCATATGTTTTAGTTTCACAGGCTTCCTGTGATTTGATTGCATAAAAATAACCTCCAGTGGTGACACTAAAACCCAAAGCACATTGACGAGCTTCAAGCCAAGTCCATCTTGGGGATTGCAAAGGCCTCCTATTTCTACTTTGCTCAATTTCAGCCATGTAATATATAGTAATACAGAGCTAAAGCTGTTAACTTTCATTTTGTCACCTTCAGTAACTTCTTAAAGCCATATACCTCCAGAGCTGCCTACAAATTAACCTCAAGTAAAATAAGTCACCCTCAAATGATTGAATTGCCTTCCTGGATACATGTAATAACATTCATTGATTAATGCACCTGTGACTACATGGGTAAAACAGCAACAAATGTTTCAAAAATAAATAATATTTTTTGCAAGTTCAATTGCAGGAAACAATGTTTTTAAGATTATTCATAACCTTTAAAAACCATCATCACCTTTATAATTTTTATAAAATTTTAATATCCTTTATGAGAAGAAACACAAACTTTAGCACAGTTTACAGTCTTTTAAAATTAACAATATTTTGCAGAATTTTCCTTTACAAGTCACTGACTCAACCCAACCAGGCCGGAGGTCCAACTCCTCCATTTTTTTTTTTTTTTTTTTTTGCCTTCATAACAAAGAAATCATCAGAAGTTTCTTAATGACAAATAACAATGAGATACCTTATATTTTTGATTATGAACTGAGCATATTTTAAAATTAACATAGATATATGAAAAAGATGAAAAAGACCAAAGCAAGCCTTGTATTTTAGTAAAATTTTCCAGTTTTCAATAGAAGTAACACCCAGACAGCACCATATGTTGTCTAGGTAGAGGGAGGAAGGGTGATGAATAATTCAGAATTGCCGCGAGAACCTTAACATAGTAATGGTTTTCATACTGCCTGGTTATTTCTTGCTGGACTCACTTAACTGGCAGAGTCCATGTTTCCTCACAGCTTTATTCAGTGAAGAAAATCTATACTGAGACCCTAAGCCTTAACAAATTGCCAAGGGATGAGGCTAAAGATGACTGCAGATCTCTGCATATTTAAATATTCAGGAGCCTAACCTGATAAATATGGAGGGTAAAGCAGAAATTTAAGTGAAAGAAAGGTTCATATTTGCTTCCCAGGTAGTTTGCCAGTTCACTGTGATGTCAAATAAGAACCTTGGCTTTCAATATTGACAGATGAATGATCTGACTCTGGAGGAACAGTTATTATCCAGTAAGGGCTCTGTGTTATACAAGCAATTCTGTTTTAGTTCTGGGGGCATAAGGACCCTCCACTATTACCTGCAGCTTGAGAATGCACAGCTGGAATGGCAATGGATTTGTTATTTGTAAAACATCCATGAATTTCATCACAGGCCTTCTACCAACATGGAAGCATCTGTGAGTCAAACCGTTCCCCCGCTGTTCATCCACTACCTGCAGGTTCTTACAGCATAACACCCCTATTAATACTGCTGGTTACTCTGCACCCCTAATGAGTCCATACAAAATCGTTCCTTTTATACTGCAGTTTAATGTATGAAATCCCTCCAGATAAATCCCTTAAGCTTCTTTAAAAAAATGCCTTTTTGGAATTGCTACCAGAGTTTCTGGGGCAACTCTCCACATTTTCATCTGAACCCCTGTTTGTTTCCTAAGTTTTTTGCAAAGGGTCCTCCCTTCCAGGCAGATGCATTCTTGGTGCTTTCTTGCACAAATAGAGAAAATGTCCATGAAAACAAGATTCAAAGGCTAAATAGAATAAAAACAAAATACCAGACTGGAGTTGTTTTAGGAGTTACCTTCAAAAGCACAATTGCTTCAGGACCCCTTAACAAATAGCTTTTCCTTTTAAGGCTCTTGAAATTGTAAGTTCTTTAACAGTGGCACACATATTTTAGGCTTTAATTAACAGCTTTAGTGATACTAATTTGTATCATTGCACTGCTGTACTTTTATTTCAAGGCAAATTGTATGTATAAATTATTTGGTAAGGGGTATTTAACAGCTTTACTTCAGGAAATGGAAAGGGGGTAAACTTTCATATCAAAAGCAAAACAATAATATATAATGTTTAAATTTGCAAAGAACATTTATTTAACTTAAACACTGACTAATAATTACGGTAAATGAACGATTACAAGATTTAATAATTCAACAAACTTCTGCAAGTTTGTTGATTATTATATTTTGTTTTATAGCCCCCAAATTTCAGTAAGATCATGTTAATTGAGGTAATACATAAACCCTTTCAGCAGAAGCTTGCCATTTCTTCCACATCAGCAGTTCTCCATTTCTTGACATCAAACTGAGTATTCTTTCCAATACCTAACATTTGTTTTTCTCTGGATGCATGTTTCTTTGGATCTAAAAAATATAGATTCAGTTTAATAAGAATATAGTGTCAAGTGTAATAGCTTTAATCTGATATATCGCTCATTAACAAAGCAATATCAATACAGTTTCACTTCTGTGTGGATTTCTAGATTCCATTTGGATTTTGGTGTGATTTTTAAATTTCATATATTGATGATCATTTTTAGATTTTAGCTATTTATTAGATTTGTTTGTACTCATAAATGAACACAAATATGATGTACTTTTTAAAATAAAATTCCTGTTACAGAGGCCACTTTCAAATGGGAAATAATATATTTGGCTCTGTACTCCAAGAAAGGAAATAAGTCAAATACCTTCTGCCTGCATACATTAAAAGTAACACATTACCAGTTCATAAGTAGAAGAGTGACAGACAGTATGTATTGTGTATGCCGGTGACAAAGGATAGTGGGCTAAGCTCATCAGCCTCTGATGTGTGGCCTGGTTACGCCCACTAAGCAATATTTCTCTAAAGATATAACCATTCTTTTTTCCATTTATTATTCCCATACATATCATTACTTTATACACCTCTTTCTCAAACCCAGTCTCCATTGAACGACTTACGGAGTCTTCAATCTCATAGTCATGCGGAATGTGTGTTATAAATATTTCCTCAGTGAAAGAATATCGGCTTAGCTGAAGTTCAATTAAATAGCAACTTTGACTCATGTAGACCAAACTTATGAAACAAATACTTCTGTTTTAAATTCTCACAGAAAAAGTCTTTACTATTTTCAGTTAATTGTGTCAATGGTTATTTAAATTTTTGTTCTGAAGAATTACCATGTAGCATCGGAGGATTTTCTCAGTTATTACATTGTTTTGGTTTGAAAGAATTCTAACACTTGAAGTCTAACACTTCCTTTTCCGTAGAGGTGATATTTCCTATCACTTCGCCATCCTCTTCCTTCCACTCCCAATCCCCACCAGTAACAGAAATGTAGGGCACAGCATAATTCTGATCAAGCACTACATGCTAAAATCTCCACCAGCTTGGGTCTTCCCTGGTGGTGCAGTGGTTGAGAGTCTGCCTGCCGATGCAAGGGACGCGGATTTGTGCCCAGGTCCGTGAGGATCCTACATGCCGCGGAGCAGCTGGGCCCGTGAGCCATGGCCGCTGAGCCTGCGCGCCTGGAACCTGTGCTCCGCAACGGGAGAGGCCGCAACAGTGAGAGGCCCGCGTACCGCAAAAAAAAAAAAAAACAAACTCCACCAGTTATCACATATATGAATGTTTCAGAGACTAAGGAAGGTATTTTTAATTCAACTTTTGTAATACTATAGATGAATGAAAGGTTATTATTACTATTGACTTTATAACGTCTCAATTTAATTTCTAAAATGCAGCATTTCATAAATGGAAATCTGTTATACGTAAATTAAGAAGACTAGCTACTTCCTTATTTAGCTTAAAATGAAATAGGCACGTAAATACCTGCGATATATAGTATGCATATGAATAGTTTAGTTGGAACGTGTTCAAGTAGCACTTTTAAAAAGACTCTGTGCTGGGGTTCCCTGGTGGCGCAGTGGTTGAGAATCTGCCTGCTAATGCAGGGGACATGGGTTCGAGCCCGGTCCGGGAGGATCCCACATGCCGCGGAGCAACTAGGCCCGTGAGCCACAACTACTGAGCCTGCGCGTCTGGAGCCTGTTCTCTGCAACAAGAGAGACCACGATGAAGAGTGGCGTTTGCCACAACTAGAGAAAGCCCTCACACAGAAACGAAGACCCAACACAGCAAAAATTAATTAATTAATTACTAAACTCCTACCCCCAACATCTTCTTTAAAAAAAAAAAAAAAAGACTCTATGTTAAAGGAGTATAGCTTGGTAATTTAGTAGCTCTTTCAGAATATAAATACCTATAGGCAGAACGGGAAAATTTCTGCCCATAGAGCACCAATCATAAGTTTCGTAAGTAGGCATAAGGAGGCTGCCTGGGAAATGGTTAATTTTGTATTCCCTGGCCTTTGATATTGTTGGAAGCATGGGAAAAAATATTAATTGTTCAATTTTTTTTCAGTCCATTTGAGACTAGTATAATCAGTCAAAACCATTTACCCAATTTTCACCACTTGGAACAGAAATTTCAAAATACTAAAGATAGAGCAGTTTCCACTGGTCAACAGGGAATTCTCCAGTAGTGTCTTTAAAGAAAAATCATTAAAAAAAACTGGTGTAATCTTTCTTAGGTTCTCATTATAATACAATAATTATTGAAGGATATTATTTTAAAATATCAAACAGTTGCTTTTCCAGTGAGGGAACTGAGATACTCTCTCTTAACTGAATTACTCAGTATGATAGATTTGCCCTAGAAACAGTGTTAAAACTATAATCCGAATTTCATGACTCCTGAGCCTGTGTTTGGACAATTCTTTTGCCAGGGTTCCTAACGTTTCGGTAACTGGAAAGGATCAGTAATTCTTTCAGGGCACAAGGGTATCATTTAAATACTCAGGAAGAAACAATTTGCCAACTGTGACATCAACTCCCTGAAACAGTTAATAGAATGGACCGTTTGCACCCATCAAGTATTTTATAGACCTTGGCTCATTCTAGAATCAGAAGTTGTCTTTAACTTTTTACCTTTTAAAATAAACTTAACTTTAAGTGAATTTATGTTTTTGTTTGTTGTTTGCTTGGAAGTCCAGGCAAATAATTATAACCTTGTTTGTTCCATATACTCACTTGCTTATCCATATGAATTTTCAAAGAAGGAATAACATGAAAGTGAGAGCAATGACAAACTTGCAATGTCAGAGTTCCAATCTTTTTACTTTAGATTACATTATGTATCTATTAATAAAGACTAACTCTCAATATTCAAATCTTCTCTGTAAATAATAAAATTGGAATTCCTGGTAGTAGAGCTAATAAAAGGTTGGCAGGTAAATATATTCCTATATTGTTACTGTTTTTGAAATCAGAATGAATATCTGAACACAACTTTAGTACCATTACTTAAATGACTCAGTTGCAACTGTTTAGACTCTTTTTTTAAAAAAAATTAATTAATTTATTTTTATTTTTGGCTGTGTTGGGTCTTCGTTGCTGGGTTCAGGCTTTCTCTAGTTGCGGTGAGCAGGGGCCTACTCTTCATTGCGGTGCACGTGCTTCTCACTGCAGTGGCTTCTCTCGTTGCAGAGCACAGGCTCTAGGCGCATGGGCTCCAGTAGTTGTGGCATGTGGGCTCAGTAGTTGTGGCTCACAGGCCCTAGAGTGCAGGCTCAGTAGCTGTGGTGCACGGGCTTAGTTGCTCCGCAGCATGTGAGATCATTCCCGGAGCAGGGCTCGAACCTGTGTTCCCTGCATTGGCAGGTGGATTCTCAACCACTGCACCACCAGGGAAGTCCCCTGTTTAGACTCTTGAAGCAAATTTTATCCATGTGTTGCTGATGTTCTGATAAAGTCAAAAATTTGTTTTGCATATGACAAGATGAAAAATAAAGTAAAATGTCTTGGCTGGTTTTTAAAGGTTTAGACAAAAACAATTCATAATGGTAATATTACTAAGACCACAGGGCCTGTAATCATGGCCTGCTAGTTCCAAATATAATTTTTTTCTAGAGTTTTATTTATAAATTATACATCTCTGAGTTTGAGGAATATCCCATAGGAAAGATAAGGAGAATGAGGGAATGAGGGAGGGAGGGTGAGGAATGGAATGAGAGAAAGAGAGAGAGAGAAGAAGAAGAAGAAGGAGGTGGAGGAGAAAGTGTGGGGGGGAGAGAAGATCACTAGAGAGAGGCCAGTGTCTCCTCCTGATATATCCTGTTTTGGCTAAAGGAAGGAAGGCTAAGCAAAGTATGGTTATGTAGTTTTACGGAATGTATTTACAAGGAACTCTGCACATAACACATAAATACCTAACTACTGTTAGATGAAGGCCACAGACCCTTCCTCCTTCCCTCCCTGTCTCATATCACTGTCTTTGTTTCTCTTGGTTTTCTCTTTTCCTTCAACATTTCCCTTTCCTCCCTTTCTAACCAAATGCAATCTATCCACCTGAAACACAATAGCATGCTGACTTAAGTCTTTCTGCTTCTTTATCTTTCAGAAGAAAAACACATTCTACAGTTGAAAACCCAAATTACAGTAAGAAATACACAAGTTATTAGTGATTCTGACTTTGATCACCAATGCCAAGTAATGGACTTTTTTTTCTTCCTTAAAGTGAAAAGTTTATCTTGCAGATAGGAGAACTGATAGTAACGAGGACACTTTATATCAGAACATTTACAATTAAATTTGGTTCTAGAATTTGTAGGTGACATGGGAAACATTTATTTCCTATTAAAAAGTTTGTAGTATTTTAAGAACATAAACTTTTTTATTAATGCATTTCTGATTTGAGAAAACATTAAAAAATATTAATAAACCTAACTTTGGGAACCTGACTTTTTTTTTTCTTTTGAAGTGCTTTCAAGACTATGGCACTCTTATATGTCTATTATTTCCCTATTAAATACTTCTGGTATATCTGCAGTTTTTAAGTATATTAAGAGATTTAATATTGCAAAATATTTATGACCTATCCTTGAGTAATTTTATAGTTGCTTCTTTTTACTAAATACTGAAATCTATTATCATTTGTAAGTGTCAGTTCATTTATTCTAAATGTTTTCTGTTCATATGAAACAAATTGGTACTTCCTATATATTCAAATGTTGTATTTCAAATTTTTCTTTATGTAATGTATTTTTCCAAACATATTTCACCCTTTATGTACAGATCACACCTGAAGTTATCAGTGTTGCTTCCACTGAGAGTAGATAAGTAAAAGGAATAATTGTCACTCAATCTGTCTAATTATTCCATTTTAATTTTGGGAAAAAATTGAAGTTTCTTAAAAACTTGTCTCTTGACATATTGTAACTAAAGTTCTTTAACTTATGTCTTTAGTTTGCAAACACTGAAGGAAAGTGCCCACAAATATTCAGCTGCTTGAATAAATTAAGATCAAATATACTTGAAAAAGGATGATATGATAATATTCCTTTTGGAAAGAGGTTCTCACAAATTTACATGCAAGAATGAATCTATATCATTTAAACTAATTTTCAAAATGTTTGACAAAGAGCGGCATTATCTTCAGCTCAAAATTTTCTTCTCTAAAAGCATTTATATTGCTAGTGGAAATCAAGCTGCTGGATTTTCTCTTGATCCTTTTAAGGGTTTTTGATCCTTCTATGGATTCAGACTCTGTTGTGCAGGCATTGTTAGACAAAACCCATGAATATTAAGCCATTATTTTTACATTAGCAAGATTTCCCAAGGTGGGTTTTTATCATTTTAAGACATTTTTGTGTGTGTGTTACTCCCTTTTTGTCTAATCACCTCTAAAATTATGAACTCTACAAGAATAATACATGCTGAATAACAAAACACCTTGAAATATTCATAACTAAGGAAGAAACTGTTAAATGTTCATAAACAAAGTTGTTTGGAGACTCCTTTATTAATTTTTAATTTATTATCAGTCAATTCCTTATTTCTTCCAAATTCCTGTAGGGGATTTTGTTAATTAGTCATGTGTAAAATATTCATTAAAACCAGCTTCCTATTTTCTTCTTTATTGCAAATTTACATGTCTAATCTTATAACCAAAATAAATGCCATTGGGTAGAAGAACCACATTAATTTTGATCAACAACTTAAAATAGAAGCTCATACAACAAAAGATATGGTAATATAAATTAGACTAATATTGAGGTACTATGTTGGTAGACGCTGATATTGAAATAGCAGATGGCTATCAGGTTCATGTTTGAAAAAAAGTCACCACTACGTAAAATAGAGTATTATGAAATGTGCTCTAATCTAAAATATAATAACACAAATGAAATAATAGTCACTTTGTGGTTTTGTACCTTTGTATGTTAAGAATGTTTCAGAAACAACATATACTTTAGTTAGGGATTCAAGGTTTATCAACAGTGGCAAAATCGATGTTAAATTTTAATCATTGAGTTGCACAAGGTTTGCTAGAGCAGTAAACTTCACATTTTAGTTTTCTAATAGTTTTCTTAGCTGTTATTTATTGCAACTAAAATATTTTTTAAATTTTTGAATATTTCAAAATATTTTAATTTTCAGTTACTGTTATTTGGATTCAATGTTACAAATAGCAAATAGCATAGGATATGGTACATTTATGTGAACTTAGCATTTTTAATGTAGCTACTGACTATTCCCGATAAGAATGTCAGTAAAACATTCATACAAATATCCTTAAAAGTAATATATGCTAGCTTTGTGAGAAATAAAGTTTCCAATGCCAGATACATAGTGTTGCAAAAAGTGAAATTCTTGGTCTGGTTGAAAACTTTTTTTGTAGGGGGTGGGGATACATCTTATAGTCTCACATTACTCTACTGAAACACTACAAGTTGTCTGTTCATACCACCTCTCTGTGGGAAGTCTATATCCCAATTTTAAGCCTTCAGACATGCAATTCAAATATGCAAAATACAACTCCATTTGGAAAAGTTGCTAAAATAAAGTAACATTATTAATTAGAAAAAATCAAAAACATATTTTGTGAGAAGGAAAAGGAAATTATCCTTAAATAAATGGAATATTTTGTTTGTTTTGGGGAAGGGAGCAGTAATTTTACTACCAAATTAAAGTCATGGTTAGTGACAACACAGTTTTACCATGGAGACATTTAACGACATTAACCAAAGGTCTCTCAGTTCCTGTTTCGTCTTCTGACACTGAGCCACATGGAGGCAAAGATGTAGGTAGCACAATTTATTGGTTCTTTTAAAGAGGATCTACTGATTTAATAGCAAAAACTACTGATCAGAACGTTAGGATATATAGACCAACATTTTAGGATTTTATTTCTTAAAGAGAAAGTCTAACAGAAGTCTGAGTTTTTGAAAGACATATGGCACTATTAAAGCAGATCTCTAAGTAATAGATAAAAATATATATAAAAAAAAAAAGGTTAATCATAGAAGCATATGGCCAATCCTTAGAGACCACTTGCCAGGCTAATTTGAACTATCAGTCAAATTCTTTCAGCTTGTTTATTCTCCTAAAAATCCATCCAACCTGATTTTGATCCAGTCTGCACTGACTTCTTTATCTTGACCACAAAAATATCAAGAACTCATTCTATGGTGACATACACACATAAATTTATACCAGTCTAGTATTGTAATAAAAAAGTTAACATGTCTTACTGGGAAAGGATCTATGCTTGCCCAGTTATCACTGCCTTCTTTTCTAAATGCTCCCTAAACATTTTCTCCCCAACAGTATTTTTCAGAATCAACCAACTTAGAGTACTCTAAATTTCTTTCTGACCCTAAGAACACCTGTCCTCAATATTTTGCAACTCTCATTCTCCAAGAGGGCTCAAAGCAGCAATCATGATTTTACACCTCTGTTATTTTTTAGTCTTAGGCAATGTTATTCTTCAACACCATTTTCCCTAATTTACACAGAGCCCTTTAGGAGATCTTAGAGTCTTCCCTCTGTCTTGTATGTATAATTCCCCTTGATTATACATGTTGCATGACTTTCAGTTTGAAAATCAGTTTCACATTTTAGGAGGTAGGATGGGGAGTAGCTAAAGAAGAACGTGAAGTTTAGTCCTCTCTTTTATAGATGAGGGTCCTGAGGTCAAGCACAGGGTGTTCAGTGAACAGAGGTCTGGGACCTGGGGCCACTCCACTAGCTCATTCTTCCTGAAAAGGAACTGAATCATGTGTGTGAATGAGTATATTATGAGAAAAAAAGTAAGTAAAAATACTCAGCTCTGATCTGGGTTTAAGTTTCAGTTTAATCCATAGGCTAATTTTTAAACATAGTTTCTTCATCTAAAACAGGCAAAAAAATGTCTTGTCTGTTTTACAACACTGTTGTGAGACCCCACATTGGGAAACAAAGCAAGAAAACCGTAATTGAGTATATAAACATAAGTTATTATAATTATATAGTAAATTATACTATCTATCCCTTGTTCTGGCTATAAACTTTTAAAAAATTAATATAGTCAATCCTTTCTGTTTCTCAAAAATGTTTTAAAATCCTTGGAGTGTTCTTATCTTTCTAGGCTGAATTGTACAAAAAAGACCATGAGTTTTTGCATAACTCAACAAAGTCTTTTTCCTAACATACCTTTTGATGATAATCAGTGTTTAAAGTTTTTGAAATTGTGTGTGTGTGTGTGTTTTCTACAAGAGTAATTTGACAAGTTTAATTCCATGTGGTGTTAGGATGGTAGCTCTCCCAAAGAACTAGTAACAATGCTTTCTCAGAACTGTAAGAATGAGGTATTTCTGAGAATATGCTCAGCTGTGTTTGAAAAGACTTTTAAATGTAAGCTGTGGCTCCTTTTTAGAAACATCTCCTGACAACGAGTTTTTCCCGTTTAAGACACTGCCATATGCAGCATCTTCTTGCTCAGAAACTCTGTTTCATCTCTGCAAAAATATATTGCGTTGTTTTCTTCTGAAATATTGAAACCTTGAGTAAAATTAGTGTCTTTTTTAATAAAGAACACCTACATTGTACATTATTCTAAAAATGTGTTCTCTCTGATCCTTCAATAGCTGCTAGTAAGTTGAGTCTTATAAAAACAAACAAAACAAAATTACAGTCTATAACATAGGCAAATGATCAAAATCTATTTTGTTTTTACTACAACACACTGTGAAACTTGACTAAAGAAAACTACTTAATTTTTATTGTAAATGTATCTAGTTCCTTCATGGATATACATGAAATAATTTCTCATAAACATTTTATATCCAGTTTTAAAAGTGCCTACTATCTCAAATACATTTTATGAAATAATTAGTGACCAAACTCATGTAAAAAATCATAAAAGAGAAGTTTTTCAAAGAAGGTAGTTGATTTTGGTTTTATTTTTTTAAAGAGTTAATTAAGCAATTATCCACAACCCCAAAACTTATTCACAGGAGAGCAAAACAATTAAATGTAAAGTAATGTTATTTGTTATACTCCTGGGACTTTGTCATAACACATATTTTTACTTCACTATGCAATAGAAAAGAGAAATTTATTTTCCACCATCATTTCAAATTCTAATAACAACTTACGCTCAGAAAGTCATGTGTGAAACATAGTGCCCTGATAAGAAATTTGAACACTTTTTTATTCACATTCAAAAATCTCTTTAAGTTTAAATTCAGGTTGAAAAGGGAGGGATTTAAAAGAGAATCAAAGATTAAGAATTCATCATTGCAGAATGACATTTCTTTTGACAACGTAATTTGATTGCTACTCAAAAATAAATAATTTATGTTTCAAATGCTGTGAATATTTATTTAGTGTCATAACTGTCATTTGTTTGGCTTTTTTCCCCATGGATAAAGAAGAACAATTGCATATCTCTTATTACACAGCCAAAATGATTCCTGGTATTGGAAAACCACAAATGGTGTGTACTTTAAAATGGGCAGCAGATTTTTTCAGTTGTCCTAATAAATCACAAAAAGAACCAATAGAATTTTCCTAATACCTCTCCACTTGCTCTAAAGCCAACCCTTTATAAAACATGATTCAAAAACAACTCTATCCACGCTACTTTATAGATATTATTGATTTAATAAAAGCATAAAAATATTCAAATTTTGAGGCTTTTCCAAAAATTAAGTCTCTGTGGGTTCCAAATAGTATCTTTGTTTCTATATTATCATTTTCTTTAGGAACTACCCATAATCCTGACTTAAGGGTCCAACATGGCATGCCAGAACAGATCACAGGTTAGGAATTAAGAACAACTTCTAGGAAATTAAGTTAGACAAGACACTACTATATTCTGGGCAGGAGTAAGTCATATTTTAATTAGAATACAGTGTTCCTGTTAAATAATGTTCTAACATTTTAAAACAACAATTTAAATTAATTTATGTGGAACCTACAAAGCCTCTAATTTATCATTATTTTGTAGATCAGTAAATTCAACATCAGAAAACATTTTTCTGGATGAAGGATTTTGGACAAAACATTAACACTGTCTAAAATGCAATGAAATTTCTATCTTGTACTATTTTTGCTATGTACTATTTAGCAAAACTAGTACAAGATAAAAATTTGTACACTATCAAATAAATGGATTACTTTGCTGATGGTGATGATTAATATTTTTGGCCAATTTAGCCAGACTCCTTTTCATCCAAACTTAATGTACCATTGGTAGTTAAACGAGCCTGCATAAGCTAGACATATTTTATTAGAGAATTGAACCTTAATGAAAAGCTGTTGACAATAATAAGATAATGAACTAATATACAAGTCAACTTATTATAAAAAAATGATAGTACATTGAAGTAAGTCAAGAATTTTGAGATATAGTCACTCAACAAATCATGGACTGGGTTTCTCTTGCTCTGTAAAATATATGGATTGAATTATACATTCCCAAATGTCTACCCAGGAATAAAGTACCATGTTAATTGTCAGAATCAGAAATCAATATTGTTTTATAGATCACTAATAACATATCAATACTGACACTAAATTATACTTTTGTGAGTCAAATATTATTTCATATCCATTACTTCAAATGATCCTTACCCCACGTTCAAAAAAATGCTATGAGGGAGCCAGGATAGTCATTGTTATTATTACTATCCCCATTTTACAAACTAATGCTAAATGAGATTGTGTAATGTGCCATGGATGGAAGCATAAAATATTCAACTGAGGATAGAGTTCAGATTTTTTTCATCCCAGGAGAATGAAAGTGTTTTAGAATTCTTATGAAATATTGTCTCAAAATTTTTTTAAAAATCCCTGATAACAGAGCATTTTGATTTATATTAAAAATTAAATTTTGCATGGGTTAAGGGATAGATTAAAATATACAAAGATTGAAATGTTCTATTCCACATATGTAATAATATGTAAAAGCAAGAAAACTAACCCTATTTTTTTATTCTTCACTAAATATTTTTAGGAAATAGTGGGAAAATGATCATTTAAGTTTTTAGATATTAGGTACTTCACCTTAGTAAGTTGTACTTGCATTTCAAACAGTATATCAGAACTGAAAAATACATACAATTATTATGATGTTTAAAAGAACTCATTTTTCTCTGGGTTTAAGTATGAGTAAATAAATTATATTTAAAACCTCTAGAGCTGATTAGAATCGTTTAATCACATTAATTTTAAAGCCAATTAATTCACTAAATATAAATGTGCACAAACTATTAATACCAATTGCTTTTAGATACCTAATATTAAGATTTCTCTGATTGAAACATGATCATGTTTCTAAAATATTTACTTACATGGTATCTTAAAGCAACCTCAAGAAATGATTATCCTTTAAACAATATGTCATCAATTATGTTCATAAAATTTGAAATACAGAGATAGAGATGTGTATATTTATATGTCAAAGAAATTTGAATATTAACTCTTGAAAATGTTCTTTCATTTCTAGTACTGATTTCCCGGTAAAGAATAATATATTTGAATGAATTGAAGGTAGATGAATGAATATGACAAATTAAGACACAGTGAAACCTATATACTTCCTTCAGTCAGTTCATTTTGGTAGAAAGTTCATGACAACTTGCAGTTTTTCTTATTTTAGTTCAGTGACAGTAAGTGGAAGTATATAACTGCCAAAAGGTTATTAATGTATAGACTAAGGAGAGACTATTTTTGATTTGCTAAAAAATAAATACATTTCTGTAGTCCAACTTTAAATCTTATTTCTGGATGGATTCCATTCCATATTTCAGTAGACAGAAATTGTCTTTTAACTCAGAACAGAGTGACATATCTATTGCATTTTGACATCTACTTTTTACAAAATTTATGAAAATAAAATAACATAATAATAATTTTTGAGAGCATTGTAATTTTTTCAGTCATGAAGTGAACTGAAAAATAAGGGAAGGAAGGAGGGAGTCCTGGAAGGAGCAGGGAGGGGAAAGAAAATGGGAGTGGAGGGGAGGGGAAGGGAGAAGTGAGGAAAAGAAATAATCCTGATGCCCTAATAAACACACTTGCCTTCCATCGCCTCGTATTCATTACATTGAGCAGTTTGTCAGCGGCAGAATGAAGCAATTCACAGATTCTGCAGATTCCAGTTAGACTCACAGGAATGGATTTTGGACTTCCTAAGAACTCACAGAGAAGATGAAATTTGGCAGGACCCAAGTGAAAATTCATTTCATCCGTTTTCATTTTATAGTGTCTATGATGTATTTTTGATTACTAAATGGAAAAGAAAAAATGAAATTCTACCATATGAATTTCTATTAAATATCATTTTAGCTATCAGTTGTAACACACCTGTTATTTGATGCATTTCAGTCAATTGACATAATTATATATTTTTGCAACCTATATCATTCTATGAAGGCATATTTTTTTTGCAATAAACCCAATTTATTAAAAATGTATTCAAACATCTTAACACATACCAAATATTTGTTTCCAATATATTTAAATATTCTTCAGTCTGAATCCATAAGGGATTGATAACATGTGGTTGTTTTTAAGTTAAAATGAGTCTCCGTTTCCATGATAATGTCATGAGAGCCCTGCAAGCTATCTTTAGAAACATACAAGTCAGCACATGCACTTTAGATTTGCATACAATTTCAGGAAGTTTTGAGGCTTCCTGATATCTCTTCACAAAACCCTCCCAGATTCTGCAGCTCCATCAAATCTCTATAGTTTATCAGTTGCCTCCAAAATTTTATCATTAAACTCACATATCCATTACATTTTTAGTATCCCCCATATAGGTACATATTTATTAACATATTCAAAAGTAGATTTTGAAAGGACGAAATAAAGATGTAATGAATAATATTTTACTGCCTCCTTATAGATATGGCTTCAGAGTATAATTACCTATATTCTTGGTTATGATTCATAATTAATGATAATATGTAAAACTTTGCTTCAAAAAATTCCTTAATTTTTTGGCTAAATTTTTGTCAGATTATATATGTCACTGTTTTTACTTCTTAAAATGACTCATAGGGCTTCCCTGGTGGTGCAGTGGTTGAGAGTCCACCTGCCGATGCAGGAGACACGGGTTCGTGCCCCGGTCCGGGAAGATCCCACATGCAGCGGAGCAGCTAGGCCCGTGAGCCATGGCCGCTGAGCCTGCGCATCTGGAGCCTGTGCTCCGCAACGGGAGAGGCCACAACAGTGAGAGGCCCGCGTACTGCAAAACAAAACAAAACAAAAGACTCATAGTACAAGTATCAATATCTCACTTTCAGAACTGGCAGTCTATGTATTACGATATTTATTTATATACATACTGGTTTTATATATATATAATATATATATATATATATGTATATATATATATACTGGGCTATTATTTTGTATCTCATGAAGATGGCTTATCAACCAATCAAATTTTTAATGGGTAGAATCTTGCCTAAACAGGAATTTCTCTGAGAGATGCTGAAAACAAAAATATCCTTACATGTGTATTTCTATATACATATATTTAAATATCTTTAGTTGTGTCATGGTCAGCTTTAAGTAAATGTTTAAATGCTTCCATCTTAACTTATCTAAATCTTCCCTAGCTTAGGTACTCTAAATATGCACTTCACTGAAAATACTTAAGGCGATTTTCTGACTCATATTTCTACACTCACACATCTTATTTAGATCTTTTCTTTGGCTGTGTCATTTTATAGAAAGAATAAAAGAAAATGCATTTTTTAACAAATATATTCTCTTTTGGTTTATCACTGCCAAATATGTTTTTACTGTGATGAGAAATGTTACCTTCTGTGACAAAACATTTTATGTCACCCATTTCTCAAATTCATTAAAAACATATTTGAATGCATATTATTTATTCATACAGTACTCTGCAAGGTACTTCAGATTCCTTTTTCAACAGTTGATGTGTGTTTCCTTCCTTTATATAATAACTCTCAGTTTTAAATTAATTGAATTAACAGGGTACCACCCAAATTTCCTCTGACAGTTTTTTTTTTTTTTTTCCTACTCAGATGCACACTTCCTAAACAGTAGAAAATAGGTAGTGCTTATCAACCACAAAGAATAACTTAACTCTGTATAAATGGTCACATAAGAATCAGTCTCCACCCTCAAAATCTGAGTTTAGAATAAATCCTGGAGATAGTTTTATCAGGGAATATGAAAGTTGACATTTCTAAAGTTAGCATGCTTATTCTTTAGTGGTTAAAAAAAAAAAAAAGAAAAAAGACTGATCTAATTATTTCAGAATTCCAAATTACATCAGAGATAGTGATTCTTAAAATGAAAACATACTTCATAGACCTACTCGGTAAGGTTTATATTCTGTACCATGACAAAGTATTTTGGGAGTGAAAATGACAGATGTGAGGTACATTAGCAAAATAAATAGTCACTTCTTCCCACCAGATGAAGAGCTTTAATCACAGCAATTTACCATAAACCAGATAGTGATTTAAGAGGAGATATTTGAACTACAGTATTTATTGCAAAGTAAGTTAACATATTTGAAATTATGACTATACAACTGGTAAGCACTTTCATTACTTATTTTAATAGTTTGAAGTTAAATGGCATCATTTCAAAGGTGAAGAAGAGGAAAAAATACACAGTTATCAGAATACTTCAGGTAAGAGTTAGAGAGGAAGGCAGTTTAATGATGATTTAGGCAGTAATTTCTTGCATTTTTCACTCTGTATTTGTCTACCTACGTTTTTGGGGATCACTTGACTGATTTTGTGGGAAGTACTGATTGTTCCCACTGCCTGAGTCACTGGTTAAAACTTCCATGATTTCTGCTCAAGCATTCTAGAAATAAATACAATATCTAAGTTCAAAATCCAAATGTTTAAACAGCAGAGAATTTTTTATTAGTTCTATTTGGTTTTATTTCATTATTCTTGTTATATCTGTTGACATTCAGGAAGAGTTGTTTGAAGGCCATGTGTATCCAAAAAGACCTCTGCAGATAATTATACATAGTAAATTTTAATAAATGACAAAATTCCAGAATGGAAACATACTTTGGTCAGGGAGAAACATTCAATCCCTAAGTTTCTCACTCATTTCATTAGACATTTTGAACATATTCTGTCAGTCTCTGGGGGTGCAGAAATGTGAAAGACACAGCCCAAACCCTCAGGAACAACAGTTTATTAAGACAGTTAATATTCAATTCAAATACAGTGTAGACATGATGTCATAAATTGTGTTTAATATATCATGAGAGAAACATGAACAGAGTATTTCAATCTGTGAGAAATCCCCAGAAAATGCTGCCCAAAGCAGGTAATCTGGAGATGAGAGGGTGGCAAGATATAGAAGGTCTCCCATAGTGGAAGTCAGCTTTACCTCTGTCTATCTGGAAGGGTACATCTAGCCAGACAGGATACTTCTAGTCTTCTGAGCAGTCATGGCTTTAGGAACTGCTCCATGAAGTGATACGAGGCAGCATTAGGGGGGAATCTGTAGGCAGTAGAGTTCTAGAGAAGTTTAGGAGAAACCTAAAAATGGGCACACAAAGACTGGTATTTCCTCTTCCAGCCTTTGCGCATACTGTGAGAAGAGATGATGCTAAGAGCTCCCACAGTTTTTTACCACTCTAAGGAGAAATAAGAAAGGAAAATTGGGTGAGGTCAATTGAACTGAACACAGTCTGAAACTTATTCTGTTACATTTTGCATCTGAAAGCACAATGCTTTCCTAACCCGTCAAGAAAATCCAAAAGAGTCAAATATAGGTATAGATATTATAGATATATATCCTAGTTACCTCACCATCGGCATATAGGCAGCCAAAGGGGGAGAGAGAACAGGCAGTTTGAAGAACTTATCCTGTGCTGATTGATCTATTTAGTCCTAAAATTCTATCTTAAGTGATTCACTCCCTTAGGTCTTGATATAAAAGCTTAAACATCCTTGCATAAGCTAAGTTATTATTAGCTAACATAGCAATGCACATTCTGTACATTGTTACATGATGCTATAACTACATAATGTAATAATATAATGGGTCAGATTTGGAGAAGGTGGTCAGTGTTTGGGAGAGGACTAGAACAGGGGACCTAGTCAAGGGTACAAACCAAAAGAATGGCAAAAGTGGAAGTGAAGTTAGAATAGAGTCCAAATTTGCCTGAGTCATAATTTTGTCTAGCTCTCCTCCTAAACACAGTCTTCGAGATAAATTCTATATATTTCATTCCAGAAGGATGTATTTTACATCTAAAATTGCTTTTCTATTTACTTATTAATCAAGTCTACTGCCAACAAGGGGACAGTTAGAAGTATTTCACAGGTCTTTGCAGGTCTATTATGAAATAATGATCACAAATTGCTGCCGTTATTAAAAATTACTACATGCAGGAATTGTGCTTATGTGTATTATCTCATTTAATGCTCATAGCAAAACCTCAAGGCTGTTGCAGTCTTTAAACTTCTGGATAAAAGCAAAACTCAGTTGACCAAAACCACACAACTTGTCAGTAGCACAAGCAAGATTCAAACCCAGGCTTTCTGAACTCAAATCCAGGGCTGTTAACCACTAGGTTTGATGTGCGGCTCCTAGGAAGAAACATGTCAGTAATTAGCCATGGGGTATGGCACCTCTTTGCTCTAGAGATAATTATTCCAGTGTTTTATTTTTGAAGGCTGAAGGAATTTATGGTGGTGTTTCTAAAATTTTTATCATACAATCATATCAAATTTCCTTGCCAAAAAATGTTGACACTGATTTTTAAACTGAATACAGACTAAGTATTTGCAAGGACTAATAATTCATTTTTAAACACCTGAAAACACTCCTATAACACCTGATGACTAATTTTCTTCCAACTATATGCATTTATAAAAATGAATATTTTAAAAGTTATGTTCGGATGGTGATAGATGCTCTTGAAATTTTATAGGAACCAAGAGTTAATATTCATAAAGTACACTGTAATTCCTAGCTTAAAGGTACTTAATTTAAGAAATATATGGACTCTAATAAAGAGGTCAGGTGTGAAATGTATTGAACTGAAAGCCAGTTTTTCTTTGTGTGTAATTAATTCTGGAACTTGTATTGATGTGGATTGAAAAATATGGTTCACTGTGTGTCAACCTCCCTTGGACAGTTAAATGGAGAAAAAATTTAAAATTGTGTCCAAGTAACATCTGTCTGAAGGACAAAACAGAACTTAACATAAGCATAGATGTATGATTGCCATCATCTGATACTTGTTGGCTGCCTGCTGAGTGGATATAGCTAGGATAAATGCTTTAAGAGTTTTAAAGAGAGGGAGAACATCAAGGGTCAACAGCATAGGAAACATAAGTTATATGAGCTGATCTAAATAGTTCTAGAATCTTCTTTAGGTCTTCTTTCATTTACATCAAGCATTATTCACTCAGAAGTTTATTCTTTTGCTTATATTTTATTCATTATTTCATATGAACTATTCAATACAGATGAAAGACCACCTATAGGTATATACAAACTATAAAGCAAAATAACAAATCAGATACCACCGTATACATTGTCTATTCCTCCTGTATCTCTTATTTTTGTCTCTCATCCAGAAATAAACACTACCGTAATTTTTTTTTTTTTAGTATATTCCTTTGCTTTCAATGGTTTTAGCACAAGTGTATCTACCCCTGAAAAAATAAATTAGTTTACTTCTGTTTGAGATTTATAAAAATGCCATCACACTTTACATCAGCTTCTGTGACTTGTTTTCTTTTTTTTATTTTCTTTTTCTTTTTATTTTTTTTGCTGTACACGAGCCTCTCACTGTTGTGGCCTCTCCCGTTGCGGAGCACAGGATCAGCGGCCATGGCTCACGGGCCCAGCTGCTCCGCGGCATGTGGGATCTTCCCGGACCGGGGCACGAACCCGCGTCCCCTGCATCGCCAGGCGGACTCTCAACCACTGCGCCACCAGGGAAGCCCTGTTTTCTTTTTTCCTTTTTTTTTTTTTTCTCACCTCATTATGTTTCTAAGATGTATCCATTTGTTTCATTTTTGGTTTTATTTATTTCCATTAATAAATAATATACTATTACATGAATATACTTTAGTTATTTATTTTTCCTCCCTACGTTCAGGTAGGTTGTTTCCAGATTTCTGGTTTCTGTTTGTTTGTTTTTGGTCTTATAAACAGAGCTGCTATGAACATTTTTGTATATGTCTCCCAAGCCTCATGTGCAGCAGTTTCTCAGATTATATACCTAGGCATAGAATTGATCAAGGGTAGATATTAGAATTTTTTCCTGAATAAATACACTAAAATATAAAACTTCACTTGATCTACATCCACACCAACACTTGATGTTGTCAGGTAACTTACTTATTGTCAACCTAAACTTATCCCAATAAAGTTGGGACAGCAATATTTTGTTTTTTTAAAACCCTATTAAGATTTTCTTCCAGTTTAATTCAATGTATAGATTAGTTTATGGAGAAATGACCGCTTACATCTCTCAATTTATTTAAATTTTCTATAAAAACTTCCACTAAAATTTCATAATATTCTCCACACAGGTCCCCCATATCAGATTATATATTCCCACATACTTTGTATTTTTTGTTTACAGTATAAGTGGTATTTTTTAATTGTTTCAAGATGCAGTTAATTTTTATATATTGATCATCTATCTAACCACTTTGTTAATCTTCTTTATTTCTAATAATATATATATTATAAGACAATATGTTATAATAGCAGCTTTGTTTGTTCTTTTCAATCCTAATTCATTGTTATTTCCCTTTCTTACTCTGTTCACCAGGCTTTCAGTACAATGTCTCAAAGACATGAAAAGTTATTTTGGCCTTTTTTTCCTAATTTTAAAGCAAATATTACTAATGCTTCCCATTAAGAGTGATATTTACCATAATCTAAACATATTTTATTCTAATATGCATTTTTAAAATCAGGACTGAGTATTAAGTTGTATCTACTGATTATTTTCTGTATATGTTGGTGCCATTGTATTACTTCTGTCCTCATTAGCCAGTTAATGTGATAAATTCACTTAAAGGTTTTCTAAAGTTGCATTCTTGGGATAAACTTAAACTGGTATTTTCTTACACATCAGTGCGTTCGACTGTTATTATTCTTTTCTGTACTATCCTTGCTTAGTTTTGGTTTCAATGTGATACAGGCCTTATAAACTTGTTTGTCTCTTTTTTCTCTATTCTCTAAATAGTTGCATAAGATTTATTAAACTTATATGTTCCTCGAAAATTTGAAAAAACTCATCTGTAAAATTATCTGGATTTGAAGTTTTTTCTATGAAAAGACTTCTAAATACTATGAAAATTGTTATAGGACTATTACAATTTTATATTTCTTTAATCAGTCAAGAAAAATTATTTTTCTTATAAATATGTCTTTTTGGGTAGATGTTACAAATCAATTGCAATAAAATTATTTATAATACTGCATTTATCTGTTTTTTACTGAAAAATCACCTTTCTTGGCAAAAACAGCAAGAGTTAAAACAAGGTGCTTACTATAAGTTCTAATTGCTCTGCATATAACTTATACAATACTTGCAACAATCTTAAAGGCAATCTATTATCATTATCCCCATTTTAAAGATGAAGAAACAGAGGCACAAAAAAGATTGCTCAGCTCATAAATGGCAAAGTCTTAATCACATCTAGACATTTGCTCCAGGGCCTGTGTCCATGAAAACTGTCCACTATAGTCCTTTATTTCATATATTTTGCCTTTCATCAGAAAGGTTATGGCTTTAGCTTTTTCCAATTTAAAAATTCTGAGAAAAGTATTCAACTGGATCATGTTACCCTCTACTCAGCAATGGTCAGGATATCAGAGTCTGTAGCAACATGACTGCTCCCATACTCACCACATGGTTGAAGTAGAATTAATTTTACTTCCCAAAATAAAGAGAGCTGTATCTATAAAAGATGGTCAAGATTCTGGGAAGACAGAGGAATTGGACTAGGAAAATATCAGAATAACAGGAACCATGCTATACTCAGAAGGAATCTTCTCCTTTTGCAAATGGAGTTTTGTGTGTAGTAAAGAATTTTACCTTGTCCAAAGAGAGGTCTGGTCTTTGCCTTTGGTTCCAGAGTGGTAATCCCTAAGCTCTTGGAATGTCTTGCTTGCTGAAAGTATTCTTTTACCTGGAGGTTTTGGTCCACATCGAATAGCCTATGCTAATAATATGATTTATTGTGTAGACTCTGGGTCATGCAGTATCAGCTTAACCATCAAAGGGACTGGAGAGTAAATTTAGCCACATAAGTGGCCAACCATCTCTATGTGACCAAAACCTCTGGACACTAAGGCTTGTGTAAACCTCCCTGGTTGGTAATGCTCCATCCATATTTTCATACCATTGCTGGAAAGGGTTAACACTCTCCATGACTCCACTGGAAGCAGACAGCTAGAAGCCTTGTGTTTGGAACTCTCCTGAACTCAGCCTTAGGTCTCTTTTCCTTTGGCTGATTTTAATCTGTATCCTTTCATTGTAATAAACTATAACCATGAGTTTAACAGTTTTCAGTGAGTTCTGTGAGTCCTTTTAATGAATTATCAAATTGAGGCTTATCTTGGAAAACCCTGAACTCTATAGGTGATTTCAGAAATAAGAGTGGTCTTGTGGGCTGTTTCATAAGTTTGATAATGGCACAAATTTGCATGTCTCATGCCCTGTTCTCTTAGGATAGATTCTCTTTCAGAAAGTGCCTTGGTCCCTAACACAAAGATGTTTGTGGCAAGCAGCCCGAACAGGGAAACTAATATGCTCAATTTTCTATAGTGGATCTAATTCATTCTTCCTAATATGTCTATCTGTGTACATATTAAGTATATAATATATAACATAAAAATAAAATTGCTTGTTTAATGATCTATCCTTCTAAACCGTGAATTCCAGAAGACAATAATCTTGTCTTATGCCTTATTCATTCACAGGGTCTTTATTCATTTACTATTCAAATTTGATGAATTTATTGTTTAATTGATTTAATCATTCAATGAATATTTATAGTTTGTTATATGTCAAGTATTGTCCTACATACTGTGGGCCCAACAGTAGAGAGTTCAAATTAGACCAAAGTCTCTACTCTCATGGATCTTACAATCTATCAGGAAAAAAATATATAAACAGAATAAATAATTAAAATATATAGTTCCTCAGATGGTGGTAAATGCTGTGGAGGAAAAATAAAGAAGAGAAAGTGGAAAAAGCAGTTAAAAGTTTAGGGCTGTGGTTTTAGAGTTATTAGGAAGGGTCTCATTTATAAGGTAACATTTCAGCCAATGCCTGAAGTGCAAAAGCAATGTGACAATGCTGAGCAGGACACTGAGGTGGACAAAGCATGTAAAAACTAGGAGGCAAACTCTTCAGATGGGGGACCTGTAAGAATAAATTCCCCAATGAGGACAGTACTAATAGAGTTGAATGGGGGAGTGTGAGAGAGGAATTATAGGACGTGAAGTTAGAAAAGTAAGAGTACGGATTATGTAAGGTCCTGTGGTCAGTGGAAGAACTTGGGCTTCAATTCTGAATGAACATAAGTTGTCATTAGATTGTTTTGACAGAGGAGTGTCATGGTACAGTTTACATTTTAAAAAGATCATTCTGACTGCAGTATTTAGTGCAGATTGATTTAGGGTCAAAAGTGAGAATATGATGTCCAGTTAAGGTACTTATGAAGAAATCTAGGAGAGAGAGATAATGGTGGCTAGGACCAGGGTCAAGGTGGTGGTGGCAGTGAAAAGTGAAGTGATCCTAAATAGGTTCTGAAGGTAGAGCTCACAGAATTTGCTGATGGGTTAGATTTTAGGTGTGCAAGAGCGGAGTCAAGAGTGATTCCAAGAACTGTGTCTCAAGTAACAATTAGGATGGCACTGTCCTTAGCTTAATGTGGAAGTAAACACGGCTTCAGATATTTTGTTTGGGGAGGTGAAGGAGAAGGGGGAAGTTTAATTTTTGAAAGTGTTTTAGGCATTCAAGTAAGTAGTTCTAGGTGTTAGGGATATAGTTTAAATACGGCAAGTGTAAACAACAAAGACATAAGTCTCGTCAGGCTTCATCATGTTCATTTTGTTACATCTTCATTACCATGCATAGTACATTGCTCTTAAGTGCAATATTAACAAATATTTAAGACATGAAGGAACAAATGTTTTATTAAAAACATCTAAAATCCTGCCATGAATTTGCCTTTATGGGAGCTGTGCAGTAAGAGTACTTGAGGATAGGGCCAGGAGTTTCCTCAGAAGACAAAGCCAGATCTATTTGTTTCTGACCTCTATCCTTCAAGCAACTTGCTTCCTGTAACATGTTTGATTTTGAAGAGAGATAACCACGTGAGTCGACTAGGACATTAGTCAGAAAATAGACCTCCAGATAAGTGAACGAGTTAATGTGAACACAGTTTAGTTTTATCTATTAGAACACCAGGTCATTTTGTGTAAAGCAATAACTGTGATTTTTCCATAATTGATATTCAGATGTTTTTCTGACAATAATTGGCCAAGGTATTTGGCTACCTCTTGTAGCCACTCCTGAAAAGAGGAAGTTTGTTTTCCTGTTGCTCTGACAGGAAGAGGTGGATCTACATCATCAAAATGCAGAACAAAATTGTTAGGACACAAGCAAAAAAGAATGACTAAGTTAGTATAAGGTACTCTTTAAAAAATTATGTCTGTATATATACAAAGTTATGTGTGTGTTTATGTGTGTTTGCTGAGTTTCCAATGCTATAAACAAACCTCTTATTATGGGTTGCAGGCAGACTGACTTTAAAATGCTTATGTGACAGGTGAAACCATGGGATATGAGATGGGATCCAGATACTGCTACTTACCAGTAGATAACATAAGACACATTTTATTTTTGCTAAGCCTGAGATCTTAAATTCTAAAATGGTAACACACCTTTAGCTCATGAAGTTATCTCGAATATACATGAACTTTTATCCACCAAATGCTTTACAGTGACTGGTGCATAACAAACATATATTATTCAGTAATTATTAGTTATTACTGTTAATACTATTGTGTATGAAATTTTGTAGATTGCATAGAGAGTGTAGAAATTTTCTTTCTGTTCTCTACTTAGACTTATATGATACTAATCTTCCATATTATTGAATAGTCTTTAAAAGTAACATTTAAAATAGCATTTGTCATGCTTATTGTGTTCACTTTTTCCAGTATTCAAGGCTGTTTTTAAGAATCAATACACTAGTATCTTTTGTTAGTATTATGTCATCATGTTGGTATTTTAAAAATCTGAGATCTGTATCATTATTTTATACAAATGAAGATAACTACTATATAGTTAATATGAAAAGACAAATCAATTGCTAATCTATAAGTCTAGCCAGTTCTGCGCCAGTGAGTCCAAATAGGCAAATGTATTGTGATATTGCAAATCTTCTTTTTCAATGACAATTCTTACTCTACTTCAAAGACATTCCAAATAAATGAACTATGAACATAACAGTATTGTAACTGTTATTTGGTAAGTCTGCATCAACACTTCCATTTATCAATGATAAAATGAAAGAAAAGGACAAACCAGGAAACTACTTTTTGTAACAAAACCAAAATATATACTTTGTCATCAATCTAAAAAGATGATATAAATGAATTTATTTACAAAACAGAAACAGACTCACAGACTTAGAAAATAAACTTATGGTTGCCAAAGACAAAAGGTCAGGGGAAGGGATAAATTAGGAGTTTGGGATTAACATATACACCCTACTATTTATAAAATAGATAATCAACAAGGACCTACAGTATAGCACAGGGAACTCTACTCAATATTCTGTATTAACCTATATGGGAAAAGAATCTGAAAAAGAATGGATATATGTATAACTAAATCACTTTGCTGTACACCTGAAACTAACACAACATTGTAAATCAACTATATCCTAATATAAAATAAAAATCAAATGTAAAAAATTAAATAAACAAGTTTGCAAAGCCAGGAATAAAACACTAAAATCTTATTTTAAGTAATCTCCTCATACTTATCTAAAGGATGTGTTATTTGAAGATGAAAGACATGGAATGAAGTATCTGGAATTATTTTATAGCCTATCTCTGCATCATTCTATTGAATTCTATTGAAATGTGTAGAGTCCGGAGGAGCTTCTTCAGCAGCAGGCAATAATCTACCCAAAAATATACTTGTGAGTTAACATTGACACTATTGACACTTCTTTAAAGATAGTGCTTTTTAAAAAGAGATCAAATATCATTTTGCTTTAAATATTTCATAATTAAAACTATTTTTTCACTTTATAGTATTTTGGTTCACTGAAAGTACTTTATTATATTAATTTATATTTGAGTGAAAAGTATAAATTTACAATTCTACTCCATGCTTATTATATTTATAGTTTATTGCATTTGAAGTATATCATATATTTACTCTCATTTCATTTTGTGAATTCAAAATTGTGTTTGTTTTAAATAAAAGAATAGCACTGATATCAGCACTTTGAAATTAGCCAAAAACCCCACAAAATATCCATTTTGCCCTATTATTACTATCACTAATTTTATATGACCATACAACATTGACTAGTTGTGGCATAGTTTCCTTAATTATTTTCTTTTGGTTGAGTTTTTAAATTGTTTCCAATATATGAGTGCTATAATAAAATGGCTGTACATACTTTGGTGCATAAAATTTGTCAAAATGGAGGAGTGTTTGTTTTTGTTTTTTTAGAATATATGTAAAGGACAGGAACAACTGAGTCAAAGGTGAGAATACTCTTAAGGCTGTTGATAAACACTGAGAAATTGCTCTCCAAATCAGTTTAGGTGTTTGTTTTTGTTTTGTTTGTTTGTTTAACTAATTAATTAACTAACAATTGCAGAGAATTTGCAGTAGGAGGTCACTTGTGTCAAGACATTCTTAGGCATTGTTGCTGTAACAATAATCACAGGATGGATTTTACAGGACAGATTTTCACGGTGGGCAGCAATGACTAAGCATAGTATGTGACTCAAAATTCCATACTTATAGCTATAGCTAACTTATACTAACAAGACAGGGTTTGTCCCTGAGGGAACTTATGGTCTGATGTGGGTGATTCTACTTATACGTAAGTAGCAGCATTGAAGCAGGCCATGGTAAGAGTCAAAGTAAGGAAGTAAAGTCAAGCTACCTGGAGAATGAAGAAATTAAATTTCATAAACAATCACAAATCACAAAGCGAAGGGTGTCCCTCATCACTAATGTGTACTTATAATGTGAAAAAACTTTAAACTATTCTTATTTTGTTCCTTAATGGACCATTATATTGAATCTCTATTTTATTTATAACTGAAAAGTGTACTTCAAATTTTTCTTCATGCTTTCTCCCAAAACTTATTTTTGATTGAACCTCATCAGTATCAACACATTTCTCAGATAATAGGAATTGTAAAATAAAAAAGTTTATTTATGATCATGCAAAATAAATTTTGATATATAGCAAAAGATTTAGTATGCTTGATTAAAACGACTTCTTATCAAGATCTTATCAAGATCAAAATGTTATCCTCTTGCATGAAAATCCACCAGTATCTGCAAGAGAATATTATCTAATAATTGCACTTGAGAGGCAAAGCAGAACTCACAATTTTACTAACAAAGCTATGAGTTCTAAATATGTCGCTTAAACTTAAGATGTCAACCACTTAGAAACCAAAAGACGTTATCAATAAGCCACATTTACTTCACTCTCAAAGCCCAGGATCCTGTTACAGAAACACGTGTTGTAGTTATAAATTAATAAAATTTCCCATTATCACTTACAGCACACTGGGATGCTTTTTCATGCTACTCTGATAAACACTGTCTTATTTTTTAATGACTGTCTTCATAATCTATTAAAGTCACCATGTCGACCCTCTAGAAATATTTCAGTAACCCTTTGATTGAACAAAATCCTTATGGATTTCTTTGAAATCTTGAAGGTTTGTCATTATTTTTAATAGACTAAGCAAAATACTCAGAGGATGGAGACATGAGCAGTTAAATTACTTGGATTTGGGCTTGCCACACTGAGGTGCTTCTGTGTAGCATTCTTATTTTAATCAGGGACAATCTCTTTAATTTACAACTTAAGGATCAATTATCATAAGTTAATTATGCTCAAAGAATTGGGATAAAGAGAGATCTAACATTGTAAGATATTATCTCATAATAAATATTGAGAAAATATTTATTTTGCCCTAATTTTGTTTTAATCCCTGGACTCAATAAATAAGTGAAAAAAAAATCTGAAAATAAAGATTTTAATTTTGGATATTTGTGTTGTATTGATGTATGAAAGGCAGTCATACTTTTTAAAAGTTACTATATTTGTGTCTATGTAGAAATATACACACATATATGCACATACATATATATTTATACACATGTATAAATATACACATACGTAGATATTAATATGGGTATGTGTATGTGTAATTCCCTCAACTGAAGTTCAGGGCCATGTGGTAGCCCTGACTTATCCTAATGTTCTTACTTCTTGCCTGAGCCTCAGTTTCACTTTGCTGACAGTGTCTGATCAATACCTACTGGAAGTCAAGAACAAATTAGGTGGAGGCCTGGCATTATGTTGGTACAGAGTCCACTTGCAGACCACCATGGTATCCGTGGCTTTGTCCTGGGGTATCAATCACAACTCTGTACCCCTTCCTCCTAGCCTAAGATAATGGCTAAGTTGTGATTTTTACCACTGTGTCAAAAGCAGCAGGATGGAAGAAGCAGTGAGAAAAATTAGTCTATTTAAAGGAGGTTTCTAGAAGTGAAATCCAAACTTGTGCTTATACCTCAATGGCCAGTACTTAGTCTCAGCACTCCCAGCTGTAAAGTAGACTAGAAAAAGAGTAGGCCAAGTTCACAGCCTCAAACACAAGGTGCCATTTTTAGGAAAGACAGAAAAAGATATTTGTTAAGAAGCCACCAACAATCCCTGCCGCACCCCTCATGACAGGCTATGTTCTTTGTACCATTATTGACAATTATTTCTTAGTATAATGTTTTTATTTTAATTTATCCTTGCTTAACTGTACCATTACTGAAGTCAGGAACATGTCATATTAACTTGTATGATATGAGGACCAGGAACTGCCTGAAAGTAACCCTGAGGATTCATTCTAGGTTGCCCATCAAGATATCTTAGATTAGGAATTCTCTTTTCTCCATTAAGAGGCAGTTTTCTCTCCTACCCCAGTCACTCACAGGAGGAGCTAAAACCTCCCAACGGCCTTATAGTCCCCGATGTTAGGCAGCTGGTCCATGAAGCCAGATTTCTTGGTTCCCAGGAGTCTGTTACCCTCTGAAAAAGTCATTTTCTTAGGTTTGCCTTATAATAAGGGAGAACAGAAGGTCAAGTCCCCTTCACTGGACTCCAAACATGCAAGGTGTGTTCAGCAAAGCACCTATGAAGGGAAATTTGCAAGCCCAAGGTCAGAAATAGAAAAGCAAGTACAGGTCCTGCAGTCTTCCCATCATCCCCAGGGGAGGGCTGCTGGTCAAGGCTTTTCTGCTGTACATGAAGTACAGACATGTCTTTAGTGGAGAGAGCCCTGCCTTCCCTTTTGGTAGGGTCAATAGGAGACCAGTCTTGTCAGTTGTATAGGAAGGAATTATTGGTCAATTTGGGTGCCAAGAAGTCTGCACTTTGATATCAGCTGTTGATGAGAGCTGTCTGGGAAAGTACCTGGACCCCTTGGGTCCCCATGAGAAGTCAGGTTTGGCACAGCCTCTCCTGATAAAGAAAGCAGAGGGGCATCTCCAGTCCTGGCTCAGGAAACCCGGAATTAGCCCCTAGGACCATCCTGGAATATTTCTGATTGATACATTTTACTTTTGAATCTCCAGACTATCACACAGAATTTGCTATTCGGTAGATACTCAGTTATGTTGGCTGGAGAATGAATGAATGAATAGAGGATATCTGATGCTATACCTGAAAGCAACATTGAGAAATACACGAATACTTGAATTATTTGTTCCTTTATTTAAATGAAAAAAATAAATAAAGTCACCTTTGTATAGATTTGCTGACCCGTTAGTGTGTGTTTTCTCATGAAAGAGCAAACCTTTCTATGACCCTATCAAGGGAGATACAGAGTGAGCCTGATTGGAGTAATGCTAAGAGACTTTATCTTGGGAATTGCTCATCAGAAAGTCCTTTTTAACTTATCATATTTCTTTCAGTCTGATTCCAATCACCTTATTGAATAGTTCCTTTAATCATAAAAGAAAAAAATATTCATTATAAAACAATTTCTCACTGAGGACAAGAGGGATAAATAGGCCATTGCAACTGGTTTGAAGGCGCATGGAAGAGCAGGAAGGCCAGGCATAGTCAATGCTGAGTTTCCTTTTCTGATAGAGATATCAGGCCAGGTAGGTGAAACAATGTCTTTGGCTTCAGATGATTAAAGAAATTTGGCATCCCTTGGGTATATGATGTCACTGGAAGCCAATGAGAATGTGGTCTTAGCAGTGATAAATATGATCTGGAGCACCGTTCTCCAGATAAAGCAGAGCACTTCAGAAATGGTTTATATTCTATTGTTCCTAGTGCCTTAGTTAATTATCAGACACATTGTACAGACTACTGCTTTTATTGGGTAATAATATTTGGAGATGATTCAGTGTTAGAGTGATTTGATACTCTAAGTACAGATTATTGGGTTGAGACACATAATACACATTAAAAGTTGCATCTAGGCAAGTTACTTTACCATATACGTACTTTTTCAGTGCTCTGTAGCACTCCACATGAACCAGGAAATTTACTTTTAAAGATTTGCTAAGACTAGAATAATTTGTTGGCATGTTATCTCTCAGTGAATTTTTTGCACAGTGAAGGTATGAGTTACAATTCAGGGATAACTCTGTTAGGACTGAACATTTTATGATGACAGAAGTAAAAAATTAATCCATTTTTTGTTGACAGCCTTATAAGTCCTTTAAAAGAAATAAAAACAAAAAGAGAAAGATGATATTTAGCCATTCTATTGACAAGGATAGTAGGGAAATGGAACGAAATTAGTATATTTACAGGACAACCTCTAAGACCATAATTATGTGGTTCCTCTCAAATGCTTTGGTAATGGACCACAGGACATTGTAAACAAGACACATCGCTTAAAAATTTTACACATCAACCTTAACAATCTTAGCACTGAAAGTATAAACAATACATAAAGTTAATTTCAGCCTTCAAAAACAAAAAGAAGACAGTCAACAGAGGATTCATGATTTTAAGGTAATATGAATTGTTTAAAAGTTTTTAAAAGTACTTTCTTGCAAGTATAAATAAAACTCTTTAATTCTCATAAATATGAGGGTAATGGAGGACATATCACAAAATTCATTGCTAATGAGAGAATACTGAAATTATTAAAAGTAAATGAAGAATAATCATTAAAAAGAAATTTGGCCAATAGTATAAAGTAATATCCTAGAAGTCAAATAAAAACTACTGAAGAGTGTTTAACATGTAGCTTATTTTTTTTTTAAGGAGAGGAAGTGCCTATGTTAACAAAAATGTCAACTCTTTACATAGAAATCTTATTTTTATTTTCTGATTTAAATAGGCAAAGTGAAAAAAAACGCCTTGAAATAGGATATCAACTTCAGGATTAAAGGGTCAATTATGTGATAATAATTAAACTGCAACTTCTATCTTTCACAGCTAGACAATTTCACACCTAAACAATGTCATTACAATTATAGTTTAGAATTCTTTTAATTTTAAACCTATGTGTTTATATCAGTAAAGTTACCTATAAATACCTGAATATCCACTAATGAAAAGAAATTAAAACAAAAACCTCTTGATCATTCAATGTCCTGGACTCAGCAATCATGTTTGTCACAAAAATAAAATAATGTGAGAATTTTTTTTTCATATCATTACTCTTTGCACCATAAATAATTTTGTTTACATTTCACAAATGAGATTCATTTCCAAAATATATCATTTTAATTACATTTTCCCTCTGTGGAACTCCATTCACAGAAAAAAATGTTCTTGGAATTATCACTAACTGATCATCATTTTAGGTTTCCATCACTTTCTTGTAAGTCATTGAATAAAACAAATGTGCTTATATAATTTCATATGACAAAGAAACCTATTTTTATTCATACATTTAAAAAATGTCATTATACTAGTTACTAGAAAAGTAGTAGATTAAGTATAACTAAAATTTGGAAAAATCAATAACTATTTCAGAATTCTGAAAGAGAAACTAGTGCAACTGGTTTGTGAATAATTTTTGACATATATGAGAACTAAACTCTGTTATCTTAGCCCTTGTTTGACAATGTTAATGTACAAGTTATATATCAATGATGCCTTTACATTACCATGACTTTGAGAAGAGTAAATGTTACCTTTAAATTTTTAAAATTATTTCTGTATAGGCAAGATTATTTTAGCAATTGGTTGGCTAGAGACAGTACTTTTATATTCATTTATGGTTGTAGATGGAGATGAGGGGACAACTCATGGTCTGACGTCCACCTTTAATAAGAGTTTTTTAAATGAGATCAATTACAAATGACTATAAGCTAATGTATTTTATTTAGACCTCCAAATAGCTTTCTGTTTTTTAAGCCAATCCCTTCTTACAGAAGGCTATTAATAAAACAGATTACAATAGGAAAATTAAATCTTGTCTGAGATTAAAGGTTTGTGACAAAGTAGTAAGTAAAGAGTAAGAAAAAAGATAATTCTCAAAGTGGTAGGAAGTTAATAATGATGACCCCTGGAGATTTGAACCAGAAGCTTGTGTCTTCAATATGCATGTTAATAATAATGGATGATAGTCAAGAACAAGCAGCTGAAATATGCTGACAGTTTGTAATTACAATATTTAATTTTGCTAAAAAAATTAAGCCATATGGAGAATTGTAAGAAGGTATAATAAACTAGTGATTGAAGAACACAAAGGTAGATGAAATGTAATATAAAGCACAAAGTATTACATACTTAAAGAAATAATTTAAATTACTTGTACATCCTGATGGATTCTGTAACCTCTCAGGATATTATTTTGGACAACTCAATGAAGAAGAGCAATCAACTATAAATAAATCAATGCTACAACATGTTAAAAGCATAGCTAAAAAGTACGACAATATCAAATAGATGGTGATTTTAGCATGGTTTCTACTTTAGAAGTATTGCCATTTTTAAAAAGTGAGGTCAGTTTCATATTTTTGTAACATGGAAAGGTTCAAACAAAGGAAAATACATTAATAAAATAACATAGAAGTCAGTTATAATGCAAACAATTAGCATAATGCACATGCTTCTCTTTTTTTGGCCAATGCCTGGCTTAAAAACATAAGTTCCTAAGTGTGGCTGCTAATTTATAAATCTTTATGAATATAAACCATAGAACAGAAAAAACATACAAAACAGAGAGATTTGCAAATGTTAAACAGAATAATGGAAAGTTTTAGTGGGTTTTATGAAGGCCACAAAACAATTGAACAAACCAGGCTGGGAAGGAACTCAGATCTCCTCTCTGCCAACCAAGGTTGAAAATTACCAGATGCTTTTTGCATCCCCTTTCACTAAAAACAATTAGTACCATAAAAGCTATTTAAGTGTTTCTGTTTGTAGTTTTGGAAACTCAATGTTTAAATTGTTCTTTTAAATACTAACTTGAGTTTTATAATTAGAAAATTAAGTTGTTAAAAGTGCCCCAATGGAAATGTGTATTAAAACATTAAAATTGTTTGATACAAGATGTCGACAGACACATAGACTCAATATAGATTGAGAGTCACAACTTACCAGCTAACTAGGTTCAGGAATTGCAGCATCTCTACTCCGACTATTTAAAGTCATCAGTTTAACAGTAGACAAAAAAATGGTTCCCTACCGTTTGGGAACTATAGATTACTCTACAGTTAACTAAGAGTTTTCCTGGCTTTTTCTTTAAATTGAAATGCAAAAGATTGTGATTGGCTATATCCCAATGACATGAAATGTATCTAGAAATCTAAAAGACATTTGAGGCAAACAGTTAATCTCCAAAATGAAAGATTTTTCATTTCTGCTAAACTTGACTACACACTATTCTAGGTATTTATTAATTTATTTATTCCTTCAATCAGCACCTTTAAAATTACATGCCTATTATCCTCGAGACACTGTGTGAGGTGTCATGAAGGAAAAAATAATTAGATTTCTTACCATCAAGTTCTAAGAGTCCAGGTTAAGAACCATTAATAGAGAAGTTCACCTCGTGGAACCTCAATCCTTATCCATTCGTCGAACTTCCCTTACAATGAGGAACTGATGTCCCACTTTGGTAAAACTCTTCTTGGTGTAAACATTGAGTGTGTTGCCATCCAATTACTCTTCCCAACCTTACATATAACTCAATTTTCTTTTTCTTTTTTTTTTTTTAACCTTTTTGCCGTCCTTTTGCCAATTGTACATTGTTAATTCTAGGTTTGACTAAAATTGACCTGTGGTGGGAAAACATGTTTGGTAAACTGTAATCCTTTTGAGGGTCTTATGGGAATAGAGACAATATGAAGAAATGAGGAGCTACCTAAATTAAGAAATTGGTGACAAAGTTTCCATAGTTGAGAAAATTCAAATGATGTGTGAGTAATGATGATATTTAGAAATATAGTCACAGAGCTGGCCAAACACTTAGAATTCAGTCAATGCTACCAACGCTCAGGTGAGGAATCAGACAGTCTCACAGATGCCTCATGAAGGGGGTCCAGAAGATGCATGTGTTTCTCGTGCCACTCTCTGGGGCACCATAAATACATCCATGGATAAGGTCTTCATTTCAATTGTGTACTAATTTCCTATATTTGATGCTTTAAATATTAAAGGTACTAAATGCCTAATATTTCTGAAATGTATGTTAATGACCTTAACAACCCACAATAATCTACTAAGGCAGGCATTGTTATTTCCATGTTACAATGGGTAAACTGGTCCCCAAAGAGGCTAAAGAATCTATTCATAATAAAAGTTAGCGCTAAACCCAGGTCTTCACAGTAAATACTTTCCATAACAAACTTCAACCTGACCAAGAACCTTCCAAGGAAACCTGTTTAAATCCTGGCACCTTACAGACAGACCCAACATAGAACTAATCATGGATTTGATAAGATCTCGCATTGCAGGATGAATGTTTATACTAGTGTATTAAAACTGCAATTAGGTAGGCAGCTTAAAATGATTTTACTTCCATGTGTTATATTTAGGCCAAAATCAAGCCTTAAATGATTGTTATATCTTCAAAAGACTAGAAATGTCTCAGTGGTACCCAAATGAAGATCGTTGATAACATTTTAAACTTAAAGTTCTATATTTCTTTGAGAATACTTCTTTAACATATACTTTTCTCTCACAAGTAAAATATTTGGAATGAAAATTCAATATATTTTTTTTCATTAATGTAAAGACAACATATCCAAAATTATTCAGTTATTATATTTATTTCTTATGAAAATGACTGAGTAATAAATTAAGTAATTTTGATTTTTACAAAGAACGATCTTAAAACTATAAGCATCATTAAACACTTCATGCTCATATTTTACTCTCCTGTATTTTCTTTCTTTCTTTCTTTTTTTTTTTATATACACGCAGGCTCAGCAGATGTGGCACATGGGCTCTAGAGCACAGGCTCAGTAGTTGTGGTGCACGGGCCCAGTTGCTCCGCAACATGTGGGATCCTCCCTGACCAGGGCTTGAACCCATGTCCCCTGCACTGGCAGGTGGATTCTTAACCTCTGCACCACCAGGGAAGGCCTCTCCTGTATTTTCTTGATAAAATATATGAATAAACTTTTACTTTTTAATAAGAACACACATGCCAAAAGAAAGTTTGGAAAATATTTTAAAATTGCATTTTACCTCATTTTTGTTATTTTTAAGCAATGCATGGAGAAAAATAATATTTTTTAAAATTGGTTGTCTTTTATTACCTTTAGTATAAAAATCAAGAGTAAGCATGTGTGGCAGATCTATGGTGTAAACTATTTTATGACAGTGATTTTAAACATACATACAGTGTTTCAGTTTATAACGTGTCTTAGGAGAGAATATATTTCTATATTTATGTCTTTTGAATGATGAGTATACACAATGACTTCATAAGTACAATGCGATGACTTTGGAAAAACTAGCTTCCCATAAATGGAGCCAGGTCTTCAGAACACCTCGAATTTTATATTATAAAACTGGGCTTGTTACTTTTTCCCCTTTGAAACCACTCTTCATCCTATCTTTCCTCTTTTTGTGAATGGTTCCAACCTTCTGCTCACACAACTAGAAAATCACACTCTGTTTTAAACCTATCCCTCAACCTTAGCAAGTCAACCAGATGTCAATTTTCTTTATCTAATCCTTTCTTCAATCTGCCCCTATCTCCCTCATCCCAATACTCCTATCCTGGTTCAGGCATTTGTAGTCTATTTCCTGGACTATTCTGGCTTCCCTGCCTTTGTTGTCTCCATAACATCCCTCATTTAGACTGCTGCCAGAGAGTTTTATTCACTGAATCACTGTCTAGCTTATTAAAAAAAAAAAAAAAAAAAAGGAATTTAAATCACCTTTCCAGACTTCCTGGGTAGCAATAGCTGATGACTACTCATTTTTGCAATACCCTTCTCAGGGTGGTACCACTATAGAAGGAATATAGCAGGGTGACTGAGGGCACCAACTCAGAAGCAAAATAGCCTGGGTTTGAATCAAACCGGTCAGCTAGACTAGCTGTGTGACTCTGGGCAAATCACACAACACCTCTGTTCCTCATTTCCCTCATTTATTGTGGGACCACACTCAGGAGCTTTTTGTAGGAATTAAATTAAGCTAGAAAGGGTCCAGGAAAATGCAATAGAGAGCCAAGGAAATATGTCTATACATAAGTACTTGTATCATTGTGACTTGTGTCATTGTGACTAGTTTCAGCTGTTGCCCCACTATTTATAATCTTTTTGGAGTCCAAGGGCCATGACTTGATCATCTTTGTGAGGGTACTCTCTGTGCAAAGTAGATTCTTAGCAGATGTTTGTTCAATTAAACAGAACATATATGAAATGTGACAAAGGTGTGCCCAACTGTTTTTAGGTGGAATGACTTGTGTCAGTGACACAAACATCCGTTATTTCTTTTCTTTAAATCAGCTTTATTGAGGTATAATTTCCATGTGATAAAAGGCACAATTTTAAGAGATGAGTTCTGCCAAATGCATGCATTTAGGTAACCAGCCTCCCAATCAAAATAAATAGTAGTCCCATTACCCCACGTTTCCCTGTGTCTTTCTGCAGTGAATCCTCACTCCCCACTCCAACCTCAAGTAACCACTGGTCTGCTTTCTGTCTTATAGATTAGCCTTGCCTGCCAGATATTTTTAATTTTTACACTAAAAATGTTTCCGTGTTTCAACCTGAACGATCCGTATCTATGTAATCACCTCATATGTAGTAACATGAAAGGAAAGCTATACAGGATGCACCAGGTGTTCTGGGGAGGGCGCTGGTGAGGAGAGGGGTAAATTTTAGTTGAAAGTGGAAAACAGCATCTTGTACTTCATAGCCATTTAATTCTCGACACTTGGCTTTTCTGTTTGCTTGTTTTTTACTCAGTCATTTTAGACACGATTCTAACCTGTAGGCTCTGTAGGCAAGACAGAGTATCTTTATTCTACACTCTGGAACCCTGAGTCCCCATAAGGTGCGGCCTCAGTGCTGGAAACCAAGGCCCTGTTGTTTGGATCCAAGTTTCCAGCCTACTTCTGGGCCCAGAGTTCTTTAGGGAAACGTGTTACTGAAGAAAAAAAAAAAAAAAAAAGCTGTGTCCCGGAATTGAGGTTGTAGGAAGGACCCCTGACAGGCAGTTCGGTAGGTTCTCTCGGGGCGGGGTACGCTCCACTGAACTCTGGAACGCATTGTCTTTGAGGGCGACACCCTGAACGCTGCCCGCGGGAAGGGGACAGAATTCCCCCGAGGGGTGCGCGGAGCGCAGCGGGCCGGCAGCCCCGAGGCCAGGGGTGAGGTCAGGGTGGCCTGGGGGCCGGGCCCGGACGTGGCCTGCAGACTCAGCGCTGGACGAGCGCACTCACACAAAAGAGGCCGGAAAGTGGCGGGAGGAAGCGGGCGCGTCACGGGGGCCGCAGCCGGGAGCCTGGCGCGCCCGCCCCGCCGCGTCCCAGGTACACGGCCCGCTCGCCCCGCCGCTCCGCCACCGCCACCGCCACGACCGCGGCGCCGCCAATGAGACTCCTTCCGCTCCTAGGTGAGTGCCCGCGCCCCGGTCGCCCGGCTGCCCCGGGCCAGCACCTGTAGGGAATAGGCTATTTCCAAGGTGGAACTCACGTGCCGAGTGCATTTAGCCAAGACTCCAGGGGGAATTGACACAGTCCTTCTCAGGATGTTTTTCTCCTTGGCCTTTCAACTCTGGAGTTCGATATTCAGTACCCAGGGACCAAGTCATCTTTTTATTCCTGCTGACAAAGTCCTCAAAGTCCCAGACTTTGACCTTTCTTCTGATCTTCCCCCAAGACATTTGGGAAATCCAAACCATTAACACTTGTGGGAGGTTTCCTGGCCTTTCAAGGGGACTGCTGGCCCAGACTTTGGGTTCCTTTAAAATACCATTTCGATGATACTGTGCGGAAAGAAAATAAATCACATCTTTGAAGCCGAATTAATTCTGGTTTAGACAGTATATACAGCCCTATGTGAGGCTAGGATTTAGAAATGAATGTTTAAGAATCTCTTGTTACCAGATGAGGACAATTTATCTCAGATGACTGTTTTCAGAGTAATGACTTGCATGATTCAAAACTGTCCATCCCAAGCGTGTTTGTCTTGAGAAGGCCTAGGACAACAATAAAAAAGGAACGTCCTACCCTTTTCCTTATCGTTTCCTAACAGCCCACAAAATACCATTGCCAACTTTGTTTTCGAAAACTCTGAAATAAAGGCTTGTTCTCTCTTATGCTGCATGTTATTGGTCATGTTTGTCTGGTGTTCCATTTCTGGAAGATCGATCTTTGACCAGTATGTTGAGTTGATTTTTTTCCCCTCTAATGGGAGAAAATGTAAAAGAAACTTTATTATGGAAAAGGCAGAATTGCACAAAAAAAAAAATAATTGCATTTGTCCTCCTGAATGGTATGATATGTTGCTCTTCATCTTAAAATAACACAGATTTGACTTGGAAAAGACACAAATACTCAGTTCACCTTGATTTCTTTCTGCACAGAATCATTCCCAGGGGAGGGATATTACTTTACAATCATGCAGCTACCTTTAAAAGTATCTCACCTCAAGGTGAAGGGTCCAGTGATGTAAGAATGCTATTTTCTTTATAAAGCCAGGTTGCTTACTACATTTTAGCTTGGTTGAGGTTTACTTGATAAACACTGAGACTGAAGAAAAACGTTACATTTTTTACTCACTTGCTCATGTCCTGTTATTTACCTAAATCCTCCTTTGGGAAATTCTCATAATGCGTTTATCTAAATGGAAAGAGAGAAGGATAGTAATGTGTATGTCATCTAACTCAACAGTGGGAGAAGGTTTTTCTTTTTGAAAAGGTGTATTCTCTATTTTCTTTAGTGGGTTTTTCCACTTTGCTGAATTGTTGCTACACTCAGAATTGTACCAGGACACCTTGTCTCCCAAATGCAAAATGTGAAATACGGAATGGAGCTGAAGGATGCTATTGCAACATTGGATTTTCAGGAAATGGTGTCACAATTTGTAAAGGTAGACAATCTTTATTACCTCCTTTGGAGTATATTGTAAGATTAAATTCTGATATGACTGCTTTTTTCTTATTGAGAAGTTAAGTTGTCTTACTTTATACTGTTTGGTTTCATGCTATTGATAAAAAAGCTTAATTAACGAAACGATAAGTTTAAACTTCCCAGGTCAAAATTTATACTTGATTATGGACTTTTGATGACTCCATGCATATCTTATTTTGGGTAAAGATTGCCCTTGAACTTAAGCTGGAAAACTAGGTTCTGAGAGCAGAGTCAATACCTTCAGGAACAGAAGAACAGAGAATTCATGAAGTCCAGGCTATTCCCGCATGTGTTGCCCTCAGATACCTTCCTTAGTACTTGCCTATCTAAATTTGAGAATACCATTAAGAGATTCGAGGTTTTTCTCCTGCATACCCTGGATTTATACCCCGGAGAGAGAGAGAGAGAGAGAGAAAGAAAATTTTAAAATATATTCTTTTCTGAAAAAGTAGATCCCATTTATGGAACTTTAGGCTAGAGCCCAGAGCAAGAATGCCAGGAAAGTTCCTTCTAGGCTACAATTTAGCCCATTGACTTGATGAACAGAACACTATCCCATAATCAAATTTAAGTGATTTCTTGTCTGTGGTCTCCATCACCACCATGCCTCTTCTTTCCTCAAGCTTCACCCAGTCTTTATTCTCTCTTTCATTTTTAGTAGAATCTAGTTTAACTAGGTCAATAGAACAACATTCTATGTAGGAGAGAGCGAGGAAAAAAAAAGTTCCAAGCTATGTAAATTAGTTTTAAAATATAATTAAATGGAAGTCTCAGACTCTGTGTGGTATTACACTCCTAAATGTATTTAAGATAACATGGACTTTTTCTAATTAAGCCAGGATATTGTACATTGTTAATATTGCATGTGTTTGCTTACAGCATAAACAAGTTGCGTCTCATGATTCAATTTGATAGGCTCTTAAAAAAGATTAAATATGCAGTATATAGTAAGACCAGACCTCATCACAATTAGTTTAATGCTTAAAAATGTGGAGCAAAGCTACAGTTGCTTAATGGTGCATTAGATCAGGCATTTCTGCTTGTACATACAGCCGGGATTTGTAATTTACTATTCTACAAGCACTACAAAATTCTTTCCATAAATAATCTTAGATTTTTATTGTGTACTTAATTGAATGGCATTATGGCAAGTTGATAGTTGAGTGACCTTCGAAATATGGCATCAAACATATTAGTGCGCTTTTCCACTAATCATTACAAATTGTACCAGAGTACTTCATAAGCAGTGTTGCCTTTTTGTTATTTAGATACTTTTCAAGTGTCATGATTACCATCATTAACATCAATAATTTTTCACAATTTGGACCTTCAGCAGCCAAGCAGTTCATAATCATGTTTTTAATGATTTCTTTTAAAAACACCTCTTCCATTATCCAATGCAATTGTTTTTCCCTCTGCTGTTTAGCCAATAGTCAGCTGAAGGGCAGAAAATATTTTCTGTTGAAAATAAAAATATTTCAAGAGCTTTGGCCCTGAAATTTCTTTTCACACAGAACACAGTTTGTAATGGGAATCTTTTTTCTTTTCAAGTTCTTCTTAAATTCCCTTCTTATTTGAAGAATGGTACATATACACTTGTGTTAATATTCACAATCTGAGGTTTATAATATCCTCTTAAAACTGTTCAAACAGTGGTTTTCATCTTTTTCACATTTTATTAATCCACTGACAAATTTGGGACACTTTTTTCAGTAAATATATTTAATATGATTTTTGGAATCAAAACATTGTGTTTTCAACTGCTGACTCGACTAGGTTATATTTTGGGTTTGAAGAATCTTGTTGGCTTTTTTCATCTCTAAGGAGATTCCCCATCTTTCCTTATCTTTCTCTAAGATTGTTAGTAGGTCTCTAAGAAATCACTGGACAGAATTTTTGTTACAGAAGATGCCTGCTTCTTGAGGAGTGAAAATTGTTGTTTTTTGGCATCATTTACGTCATCTTCATCATCTTCATAAAATCTGGCTCCCTCCAAGGCACGCCAAATAAATGTCATGATAATAACCCAAGCTTACTCAATGTATTCTGTTCCAAGAGCTAGTTTTGAACAAGTTATTTAGACTTTGGATTACGTGGTCCCACAGAAACAAGTTTTAATAGTAGTGAATTTATTTCACTTAATTATCTTTTTATTGAACAAGTATTCGTTGAGCACTTTCATCATCATTATCATTATCACGATCATCATCAGGATAGTTAAGCTGTATTGTTCACTTAGTCCAAGATATTAATTAGCACAACATCTTCATCCGTTATTATTCCCATTTTATCTATAAGGAAATACAGTGTTAAGAAGGTTAAGTGAAAATCTCAAGTGACACAACAAATAAGTAGTGGAGCCAAGATTTGAGCCCAAGTCTGTCTAATTCCAGTGCCTGTATTATTACTCACTCTGTTTGACCATAAGGCCTCTGCTTAACAGATACTGCTATGCCCTTGGGTTAAAATAATCAATAAGAATTGACCTTGATTTCTAATATATCTGAGGACAGTTACAGGACTATGTTAATAATTTGATACAATGTTATAAAAGAGGTAAGTTTGAGGTGTGCAGTCAACAGCAAGGAAGTTTTCCAAGTAGAGGTGACATTTATGCTCAGAATTGAGAATAAATAGGTTTTATTAAGACGAACAAAGTGACAGAGAGAAGTCGGGCAAAAGGAATCAGCAGTAACAAAGGCCTAGAAGTTGAACGTGTGTGTTTTTTTTTTTTAAGGAGCTCCAAGTATTTCATGCTGGATATATATCACAGGTATCTTAGTTGAGGGGTCAATGGCAATTAAGTCAAGATGTCAAAGGTATGGACTTTATTCTGTTAACAAAAGAAAGCCTTTGGCAGGTATTAAGTAGCTGAGTTACATGATAGATTGTATGTATTAGAAAGATAACCCCATTAGGTAGAGTAAGAGCGGATTAGCAAGGGTCAACTCACAAAGGCCATTTACCTAACCTGTAAAACCAATAGTACAGTTCATTATACTTTATGCTCCATCTACCCAATGTACTTTAATCTTCATATCAAGCAGTTGAAATAAAAACTACAGATGCTGTCTTTTACTTACAAACAGTATTATTACTGGTTATAACTAGCTTCTGTTGAACTCCACACTATAGCCTTTTGCATATGAGAGAAGCAAGACTCTGAAAGCTTAAGTGAGTTCCCCAGTGTCCCAGGCTAAAGTGATAAAGTTAGGACTCAAACCCTGGAATCTCAGCCTTCTCTAAATTACCAAAAATGTCAGCGTATTACCAGTCACCTGACATAATTAGTTTAGTACAGATTTTTAAACCAAATTGGTGGAACAGTATCATTTTAATAGGAATGTATTTATTACCACTTTATTGAGGTATTAATGGGAATTTATTACGTACTTATCTTTATGCTGACATGTAAGTGTATTTTAAGATAGGAGGTGAAAAAGTGTGGAGAAATTTGGGGGTACCTTTAAAGGCTTTTGAAATTGTTGATGATGTTTAACTATAAAATGTAGGTTATTTTAGTTCTTTAAACATATATTACTATTGCCGTTCCTTATGGCTCTCAGTACATTTTTGACCACCTTCTAGTGCACAGTAGTTACAAATATAGGAAGTTAAAGATCCCTCCTCCCCCAGGTAATTATGAAAGTGTTAAAAAAGGGAAGGAAGGTTAGAAGGGCTGAAAGAATCTTTGGCTACACCTAAAACACTATATTGCTTGAGTTGGAATAAACTGAGCTGTGAGAAGCAAGAAGCAGGAACCAGTGGAAGGATGCAGTGCGTTGCATGTTTGGGTGTAAGGATGGGGGGTGGTGAGAAAATAGTCTCCCTACTCTCATGTCAGCTCATTAAGTGGGGCTGTTTTTTGGGAAGTTTCATGGAATAAGAATGGGTAGGAGGAAAACAACTGCCCCAGGTAAGGAGAGGAATGGTCAGGAAGGATGTAAGTGACTACCAGTACGCATGTATAAAAATCTTTTCAGAGCTTGAGACATGCCTATTATGCCTATTATGAACAACATCACAAGCACTTTACAGAAAATAATGAAGTCTTGGTGCCTGACTCAGGGAGACATACTGTATGATTAAAAAGTAGTTTTTCATTATTATCTGATAACCATACGTATGCTTGTAAAATTCAACTGGAAGAATATCATAATAAACTAGAGAGCAGTATGAGGCTGGTAAAGGTAAAGAGAACAGTGTCACAGTAGCTATCTAAAGAGCAGAATGTGAGAGAAATATTAATTAAAATAGTCCACTAGCATGAATCTGCCCAGGATAAAATAGAAGTGTTGAGGACATGTGATTGCTTCCATAACAATTTTTTCTTTAGTAATAAAGAGGATGCTCATCAAAATGGGCAAACCAGTAGTCATCAGAACAGATGCAAAGCATACAAAATGTGTATGTCATGAATATACACATCGTTAACACAATTAGATATACTATCTAAACTATGTCCTACAAGTAATAACTGTAGCTGTAAATATTTAACAAAATGATAATATCCGTAATAGAAATGTGAACAGAAAAATAACTCTTACATACTCTTCTTTGCATCACATCTCAATGATATTTCACATTTAATAATGATATATACATATAGTCAAAGCTATATAACATACATATACCTTTTCACTTTTATGAGGTATAGTCACATTCTGTATGTGAATGATTTTTCAGAACAAACGTGCCAGAATAACAAACTAATTGGCATCACCCATTTCTCACTCAAGTAAATATCATTGTCTAAGATGGTTTAATTATGAAAATGATGCTACCAGTGCTTAAAATTTTATTAGAACTCTTACTTTATAATTTATATGTGTAATATATTAAATTTAAATAAATTATTTAAGTATATATATATTTTTTTCCTGTCCTCAATGACAATGAGATTTTGAGAGTGGATTTAATCTTCAGAAACAGCTAAGAGAAACTTTTAACCAAATCTGATGGGTGAAGTGGAAGATTAATTGCCAAAATGGTTTTAAGAAAATGGTGTGTGGTTATAAAGTAATATGAGATGAAATATTTTTCATGAGTAGCATGGAACAAAGATAGTTTTTTAAGTTTTGAAATGTTTTGATATTGCATATAATAGTGAGATCACTAGAATACATGTACTGACTTTCAAGTTGTTAATTCTCATTGGGATGCTTAAGTTCTGTTATTTGCTTAAAGATAGTTGTATTATTTTCACGCATTCATTTCATAAGCATTATCTGTTCTTTATGAATCCAGTTCCAAAGGGCATTGTTAATATCTCTAGCTCTAAAAGTAACAAAGATAAACCCAACACATTGTTGAACTAGATTCTAAGTATATACCAGCTTACTTAGAAATATTTTCGTTAATACAAATATTTTATGAAATAAACCTTACAGTATAGGACAAAAATGTCATAAAATGTATCTGCATTTTGGCGAACATGTCAAGCATTTTCTTATATGATAAACATCATCATTACCTTTTTAAAACATCATCATTACCTTTACTTATTTCAACAATTGGAATATTCATTTTGGCCCTGTCATTTTTGAAACCTATTCTAGCTTTGAAAATTTAGAATATGGTACCCTTAATAATTTAGCATACCAACATTTTATTTCTGTTACCAAAAAAGACGGTCCATCAGTTTAGTTCTGTCATGATCTGGCAAATTAAATAGTCTGGTTACCAAAGTTAGTCTATTTATTGAGTGAGACAGTTGGAACAAAAACAAGGAAAGTTAAAGTTTATAATCGTCTTTAAATTGTACTGATATTTAACTTCTGTGGAGTTACATACCCAGAAGATAGAGTGCATCAAAACTGCCTGGATCAGGTCCCTCTAGAAAAGCGATTTTTCACAGCAGCTTTTAAATCTTTTTTGTCTTAAGGCTGCAAATGAGTATCTTTTGAATATTTGTTTTCATTTCTCATCTGGCATCATCAGCTCTCCTAGTAGTTCATCTACAACTTTTCTTATCCTTTTACATTTATTACATTTTGTGGTATTGAAACTTAGGAGTACAGAATTGAGTAGCAGCCAGGGCTAGCATTTTCTTTAATTTTTCCCTTTCTCTCTCTCTTTTTCTCTCTGTCTCCCTCTCTATGTCTTTTTCTCTTTTCTTCTTGTTCCAGTCCATAGAAGGAGGTGTCTTCTGGTTTTTAAGGAATATTTAAGGAATATTTGAAGATTTAGAAATCTATGTCTCAATAATATTACATCCACATCTTCCTTCATATGTAATATGTTACTAAAAACCCTTGAGGAAGCAAAATTTCTTTTGTAAAACAAGTGTATTTTTACATACTCCAGAGGAATTTCCTAGGAAAATGAATACTAATACAAACTTGAAAAAGTATGAACTCTAACATGCTTCTAGATAGCTGTGTATCAAATTTTTTTAAAGTGAGATGCATATTTCCTTGGACCTTCTTGTACTGAATGGAAACTGTAACCTGTTTAAAAACAGATAGTCTAAATTAACCCAAGGCTTACATTCCAGGATGCATGATTTCTGTGAACTTCATCCAAATAAATAAAATACCTTTGCCAATTTCAGAAATTCTTTTCCTTGTAACTAGAAATATGACCTCTTTCGTCTGTTGACGAGAAGGGTTACACAATAGAGAGAACAAACTCAAGCACAATAATTAAGTAGAACCTCCTCAAAAAATCTCTATAAGATTACAAATTCTTTTACCATATAAAAAGAGAAAAATAAAAGAATAAACCATTATAGAAACCATCTTTAAGCTAGTATTTTATTTTTAAAAAGAAAAGGAAAAAAGAACTTGTGTCATTTGAGTTTTGCTGATCAGCTCCACAGTTTTAAAACTAAAAACTTCTCCATATCTCCTCCCTCTATTTGTATAGCTGATTCACTTTGTTATAAAGCAGAAACTAACACACCATTGTAAAGCAATTATAGTCCAATAACAATGTTAAAAAACTAAAAACTAAAAACTTCTCTTATCTAACTTGACAAGGTCATTTTTTGCAGACTAAGTTTCAGGAATCATTTTTCTAAGTCATCCTGTTTCATGTTTATTTCACTGGACAGATATGACAATGAATGAGATACAAACTAAGAAGTATCCTGAGTTCTTAAAGAAAAGTTTAATATGAATATATGGTTTTGGATTTTCCCAACTAATCTATAATGAAACGTGAAAATGTTTCTTCATGTAGAAGTCTCATTTATTTTTGATTACTTTTTAATCAGTATTACCTACATGGATTCATTGCATATTTAGAATCAGAAAAGTAATATCAGATAACTAATGGCACAGAGAATTAAACAGAAATAGTAAAAATCAACACAGAACTTCTGAGTTCTAATATCAATAATCAAAAATACGTACTCAAATTTCTGTGTTAAATCAATCCTAGATAAGACTTACTATCTGATTTGACATTATCAGAGTGATGGTTTTTTTTTTTTCAAGTGAAGACTATCAATTTATTTTTACTGTAGGCTAAAATGTTGATTCATTATATATATCTATTTATATATATATACGTCATATAATATGTGTTGCTGATGATAAAGCATCAATAGCAATAAAATTGGATATCATTTTTCTAGCATTAGTTTTCATTTTTTGCATGCAAAGTGAACATGGCAGTTGTACCATCTTATATTTTATGTTCAGTCATATCTTTAGGAACTGCTAGGAAATTTAAATTAAGTGAAAATTGTGCTCTAAATGTGGAATTTTCAGACATTTTAAACCTCTGTTGCTTTTCAAGAAAATATTGGCATAAAGAAGAACAAAGGAATTTGGAGATAGCACCTTTAACACCGTAAAGTGACTCAATGAGTCTCAATTTTTTCGCTTTGCTTATTAAAATTCTATTATTTTGTCAATATTTTAAGATTGCTAACTTCATTTTGCAAAATTGATGATATTTCTTTTGTTGTTGGAATGTCAATTTTCTACCGCCCCAGTTTTAATAGGGCATTAGCATACTTCATAGCCAACTCCCAGTTATTTTGGAAGCAAATTAACCAGTCTTCTGATTATCCATTTTTGCATTATTTCTCTTCATCCTTACTTAGTCTCTTTAATGCTTAAATAAGGAACTTCAGATTTACAGCTTATTCACAAAAAAAGAATAATAATATTGATATTAATTTGAGTGCTTTCTCTGAGCTACCATCTATTCTAAGCACTTTACATGAATTTGTAAATTTAATCCTCATAACAACTCTGAAGTAAAAGCTAGTATCATTCTCAATTTATAGGTTAAATAATTTTCCCAGAGAAAGTACCTTCAAACAGTCTTCTCATACGATCCTCAAACTACTATGTGAATTAAGTCTGCAAATAATGAAATTGAATCTCATTAAGAAAAAAATGAATTATTTTGGTTCTACCCCTCCTACCTCAATTCTGCTTTTTTTGTGCTACATTATCAAAACAACTGATAAAAAGAAAAAAAAATGTGTGGTGTGTATATTTATGATACCTTAGGAATAAGTACAGAGAGGTTAAAACTATTTACAAGTTTTAATAGCTTGATGAAAATCATAGGCCAGGAACAACTGTTTAACTCCTGCTTATCTATCTCTTTCAAGCCCAGTGAATTGAAAATAAAATCAGTGAAATCAAAGGAGGCTCATGAGACGTCTACAAATTAAGAGTGAACTTCTCAAAATAGAATCCAGTGCTACGAATGGGGGTAGTTCAATGTACACAGAGAAGGCTTCAGTGAAGATGGTGTCTTCTCCCTATGGTGGTCATATTCTTTACCCTTCCCAGAAAGGGAGTGGAAATCTAAGTGATTGGTTGAGACATTATTTTCCTAAAGCTGTACAGATTGGTCTCCCTATTTCCCATTGGTGTTTGCTCCCAAATAAAGCCAAGAAAATACTCTCAAAGGAAACTTTGTCATCTGCCTGTCATCACTTAAGGTGCAAATTAACACCACCTTTCTGCCCACTCCCCATCTATGCTACCTGGAATAATGCCTGAAACTTGCCCCACCCACGTATGCAGCACACCCGGAACTCTTGCACTAAAGAGGTTGTAATTGTCAGGCAAAACCTGGGTCATGGTACCTGTGATAATCAACATTGTTCTTTAGTTATAAACATAAGCGTCTTTTAAGGATAACCAGTCATTGGAGAAAAGCCAAAAATACAAACACAAAGATGAATAAATAGAACTGGCCTGAAAAAGATACTTTCTAAGGAGAGAAAGGTTGAAGGAAAAACTCCAGTTGATACCCTCAAAGAGATCTCAAAAATTTTGCATCCTTAACAAACAAAACAAATAGAATAGGCTTCTGTGTGTGAAAGAGCTATTATACCAGAAAAAATACTTTCTTCTTTGGTATATCCCATAACCTTTGTGCTACTCAATTCCTTGTACTTCCTTTATCCTTTTATTCATCTCCTTTTGTAGAAATCCATCAAGACAATAAACTGGTAAAATTGTCAGTAATGCAAGCAATTCTTAAAAATCACCAGAAGATTGAGACTAAAGTCTCTATTCCTGGGTTTTCTCTCCTATGAAAATGATCACACACCGAACAGGGAAACTACAAATTTCAAATTTTCTTACACATCAGTAGAAGATACCCCTGGACTGCATAAGTCAGGATATTCTTAAGTTCATCAGCTGAGCACAATCCCCCTTTTTATAATAACCCAATTTCACCCCCTTGTGATCTTTTCCATTATCTCTGCCTACAGCTCTCCCAAATTCCTCCCCTAGTTTATCTCAAAGGTAAAACAGGGTAGTCAATGTGTCTTTTGACCCTAATTCCATGATTTGCTGGTAATTTTTCACATTATAATGTCATTAATATGGGGATAGAGCCCATACTTGGTACCCAGGAATAGTGCATTGTTGTTGAAGAACCTCTGCTCCATTTGATTGAACTCAAACTTTGTTTTTGACTTACTTATAAATTCTGTCGTTATAATATTGTAATTATCTGCAATTTCCAACCTATGTTGTTTGTTTTCCCTGAGTAATTTCCTGAATTCACTGGCTAATACTCTTGAGAGTTTATACAAAAAGATCTATTTTTCTCCTCCAATAAAATATATTTATCTTCTGATCTATGTTACTCCCAAATTGAGGCAATAACGTGCAATAAAGCAGCAGAAAAATAATACCCAGAGATTGCAGAACTAAAAGGCAAAGATGGAAAATACGAGAGCAACATGGAGAACCTAATATTCATCTAATAGAAGTCTTATTAAAGTAGGATCAGACAAGATTTAGCAAAGGAAATAACAAAAGATATAAGACAATTTCCCAGAGCTTAAGAAACACCTGAGTCTTCAGTTAAAAGAACCCTCTAATATTCAACTGTCTTTTGCATAATATGTTTGTGCCTTGCTTCTCAGCTTATGTTTAAGGAATACCTATTGATATCTTGCAATAAAAGAAGAGTATAGTTTACTTCATAACCTGTCATTTTTATTTATACATTCAAAATGTTTATTACCTTTGTGTACCTAAATAATAGAATATATAGACTTCTTCATTCCTGTAGCATAGGTGAAAATCTTCTAAAATCATGGGGACAGAGTGAGAAAAAGTGCTTTTCAAGATGACAGTTGAGTGACTCTTACCATCAGGAGAGTGAATAGATGCCAAGCAGCCAAAAATCAACAATGACCACTACAAGAAGAGTTTCTATCAATCCTCTGGGCCTCCATGTCTACATTCATCTACTTTCATTTAACCCTTTTCTGAGACTAATTCTAGTTTAAGAAAGGAGGGGTATATTTTAGAAATACTGTGATATTACCCCATCATCTAAAAAAATAAAATAATTACTACACCAAAGTCTTATCTTCCAGGTGCCCATTATTGGATTCCTTTCTTAGATCCTTGTATCTCAATAACTGGGAGCTAGCCCTGTAATTTGAACCCTCATAGTATGCCATGCCCGAGTAACTAAATTATCTGATAATAAATTCTCATATGACTGTGATGAGGTCTCCAAGCTTGTTATGTATATTCTAGTCCTGTTCAACTGTGACTGTTATGGTAATGGTTATTAATGCCTCTCTCAGCTTTAAAATTCTTTGATTCTGTTATTGTGAGACTTTTATTTGGACTGTAGTCAATATACAGTTCATCTACTTTTTGGGTAACTAATAGATTTTCGGCTCAATTTAAAACATGAAAATGAAACAGATATGGATTTTGGTCTCTTGCCTCTAAACTCAGTGCACTTTCCACTCTACTACCCTTCTTTTTACTGCGATCTCTGGAGCTGGCATGACCAATGCAGGTGAGGCTTTCATCTACTGCTTGTGCTGCCTTCTCCCTATTCATGGCCATAACACCATCATGATATTCTTTTCTGCTGAACCAGGATGTGACCTCAAAGTTCTTCTCCAGGCAGATGTTACACATCAGTAGAGGCAGGCACATAAATAAAACTTATTTTCCATTATTTCCATTATTGTTTTCTCTGGTGATTTCCTCCTTTGAAAGGAACTTCTGGACGAATCTTCAGTGAACCCCCTGTATTAGAGTGCTAAAAAGTAAGGTATTACATAGAATATGATCAGCAGGAGAAGTGCTATATCAGAGTCACCTGAATCATAAAAAAAGAAACAAGAAGGCTATAAACCTTGATTTTTATATTTGCTCCCCTCTGGGAAAGGTTTAGTCACTGTTGTATGCAGTTGAGAGAACCCCTTTTGAATAAAATGATACACATATTCGTTATGTGGGGAGGAGGGTTATGATTCATGTGATTTTATAAGTACCATTTAATGAACAATCTGGAACAAAATGCTACAAAATAGAACTTGTCCTTGTGTTGCAATTTCAAAAGAACATTGATGATTGTTTATTTTTAACTGTGATGAGCCAGGGATGTTGAGAGTGGACTTGATCAGAGGGGCAGTCTTCTCAGCTGGAAACCTGTAGCTAAATTTCTCCATTCTGAGGATTTCATATAGTTCCAGGCATCAAAATACTTTGTGTCAGACAATAAACGGGACGGGATAATCAGCTGTGTGTGTGCTCAGGAAATAAATCAGGCACTTTCAATGTTGGAAAAATTATAAACTGAGATTCATTGTCTAAAACTCAGTACACATGTCACTTTCTTTGCAAGGCCTTTCTTATTTCTATATTTTAAGAATAATTGTTTGCTTTTTCACCTTCTTCTCATAATTCATTTTTTTACTTTTGCATCAATTCATGATATTGGAATAAGTGTTGATGGAGTTTGCCTGCTTTTTTTTTTTTAACATCCTTATTGGAGTATAATTGCTTTACAATGTTGTGTTAGTTTCCTCTGTATAATGAAGTGAATCAGCTATATGCATACGTCTATCCTCATATCCCTTCCTTCTTGCGCCTCCCTCTCACCCTCCTTATCCCACCCCTCTAGGTGGTCGCAAAGCACTGAGCTGATCTCCCTGTGCTATGCAGCTGCTTCCCACTAGCTATCGATTTTACATTTGGTAGTGTATATATGTCCATGACACTCTCTCACTTCATCCCAGCTTGCCCTTCCCCCTCCCCGTGTCCTCAAGGACAGGAATAAAGACACAGACATAGAGAATGCCTGTTTTTTAATAGTGCCTGGGGAATCCCAACAGTGACTGCTGTTTGAGGAGAGTAACTAATTCTTATTCTTGAGTGGATCCTTGGAAACTACCAAAATTCCTTGGATCCAATCTGTAAAATACTATGGATTGTTTTTGAGTGGTTACTCTGATTGGTTGGTGCCCCATTCTTATTGTTCCTTGCCTATGCTGAATTTATTAAGACACTGTGGGTGGTATTCCTGCTTGCATGAATCAGCACTTAGATTTGCTTGAATTCTATACATTGTAAGAGACCCATATAGCAAGACTACATTAGGTATAATCCCATCCCAAATATTTTGCTGTAAATAAAGACTATCCATTATAGCCAGATAGAAAATGTGCATGAATGATCAGTTTGCTTAATAAACTTCACATTGGTTTTCTCCAAACTGTCTTTCCCTATTTCATTTTGAGTGATCAACTGTGCAAGACTGAATTTCCATTAACTTATCTATTGCTCTTTTGAACATTTTCCTGAATTAGGAAGCAGTATGTCCTAAAGCAGGGACATTTGCAATATTGGCACTAATACCTTGTGATGACCTCCTGTTTTTGAAGCACCCTGGCCCTAATCTTCAGAGTCCCAGGAGTCACATTGACTACGGTATTTTTTTTCTGCATCTGATGTGTCACATATGCTGTTTTCATAAAAATCCTAGTAATTGTGAAATTATTAGCACTTAGAAAAATGATATTTTCATTTCTAAGCATATTAGTACTTTGTTTTTTCTTTAATTTCAAAACAGAATTTTATTCTGTGTTGTTGAAAATATCTGTCTCACATTTATCACTCTTTCCCATGAACTAATCTTTTTAAATACAACATTACATGAAGCTGTATTTATTCTTCAGGTGAAGTTTTATCTGTTTTTGCATTAGTATGTACAAAGTGAAGGACAAATTTTATTTTGTTTTTTATCAAACTCTAAATTTGATTAAATAGAATAAATTATCACATGAATGAATTGGGAAGAAAAAAATATTCTTAATCTCTGTAACTTTAAATTACTTCATTAGAATTTTAATACTTCCAATATATAAAGATTATGAAGAAAATATTTTCTTCATCTACAAAAATGTTGTGTTTAATTTTAAAAAATGTGTTGTAACCCTTCCTAAGAGTTATTCACTTCCTTGATTTAGGAAACATTCTTTTCATGCTCTCTAGCAGTGCTGAAATCAACTAAAAGAGTATATGTTTAGGAGGACGTGGGAAAAATGTTTTGAAAAACTCTAATGTATTATCTCAGATAATTTCTTCTTCTTGTCTTCTTGAGATATGATTTTATATCCCATATTTTACCAACCATCAAACTGGTGCCAAGAATCTGAATTTATAATAAATCAATTCTTTAATTTGTTGGTCAGCTGTATGAGATAATACCACTATGTAGTGTACATTATACAGCATCTGTATAAATGTATCAAGCATTTTGAATGTTAAAAAACAGAACAAATCATATTTGTCTGCCTTGAAAGTTGTGATTTTCTGGATATTAAAAAATTAAGGCAGTATTACTGATACATTTCAGCTGCTTTAACTATTTTGGTCCATTGCCATTGAGGGAAAAGGTACCAGGGCTTAAATTACTGTAGTCTCATGTGTACTTCTGGGTAGAGTGAGAATAAGGATTTTAGGAGGAAAAAACATTCTGTTTAAAGAAATTGGAATATAGAGAAAGAACTCCAGCACCTGAATAATAGACGATGGTATTTTATATTCAAGTCAAAGAGTTTTCATTAAGAATGAGATTATTTTGAGTGTCATTGGCCTGAAAAGCTCGATTCCTGCCAAGTCCCTTTAAATGGAATTTACTGCACGGTAATGGTATTTCCCGTATTAACGTGATTTTTCCCGCAATGTTATGTTCTGATAATTTATATTACCAAGAAATCTGGATTAATATACAGTATCAGAGATTCTCTTTATAACTGTTTAAAAGTTCCCAAACAAATTGCTAGAAGATAGAATGCCAGACTGTTCAAAGCCTGTACTTATTTTAGGGAGGAAATTAATACTTTCGTCCTTCATTTGCCATGGAAAAAGATAAAGACATTCTCTAGGAAGATTAGAATCCAGCCAAACATTGTAGGCTATATATAGCATACAAAGCCTTGTGCCATTTGTGAAAATGCTATCAGGGGGAAAACCCAATGAGTGAGTTTCTGTACTGTATGTTTTAGGGACACAGATTTAATTTAGAGATTATGGTTTGAAAATAAAATTTACTGTAAGAGTGTTTTTAGCTGATAAGAAATTGATTTTGTGACCTTGTTACACATTAATTGAAATATCTGGCAATATGCCTTGACGAGGTTTAAGGAACCATACACACTTGGAACCATATCATTCCTTCATGTTGAACTTGCTAGTTAATCACTTTGTTACCATTACGGGGAAGGAAACTACCCTTTGTGTGGGGTCTGAATAATCTTCTATGGCGTAACAAGTGGTTTTTATGTAATTGACATTATATTTAGTTGTTTCACTGTATTGAAGGTGGAGTCATTTAAGAGTGTTATCCTTATAGATTAACATGGTATTTTGTATTTTCTAATACTTTAAAGGTTATATTTATAAAATCAAAAATAAGAAAGTGTGTGCACATGAGCACAGACATAAAAATTATTTGTTATTTAAATTATTCAGTGAATTTTAGAATGTAGTTTTTAAGAACTTACAGTAGAATGAGGGTAGTCAGGTTATCAGTGTTCTACATGTCTTACATGCTAGCTTATTTAACAGGTGTTAACTCAGGATATATTTACAAAGGAAAAAATGAATTGCAGAGGAGAGTTCAAACAAATTGTGAAATTTGTAAAGTCTTACCAAAGAACACCAAAATATATATTTTTTTTCCTTGAGATTCTTTGGGTTGACTCACCAGGTCAGTTATATATGCAATAATTATGCAGAAAAGTGGGCATCTCCACTTTATTTCTCTTTTGTGGATATAACCTCAGAACTAAAATTTGGGTCATGTTTCTTTAGTGATATCATGCTGTTAGCCCTCTGCAGATCAAGAACACATACTGAGTCTTAAAGAATTTGTTATTAAAAATGTCACTGGAGTCATGTTTAACATTTAAGTGGGAAGAAATGTGCTGTTTTTTGTACATTTTTGATAATTAAAGTTGACTTGTGCAGACAACTAAATCAATTTTGATGAGACTGAACAGAAGTTGAGGTGGTCCTAACACTTGCTTGATAGTTTTGTATTTGTGGAAAAATTTTGATATTTTGAAGTAAGAGAGTTCTATATCCTTTGTGTCAGAAAGGTTCTTATGCTAGGTTTCCTGGTGCCATATGGAGGATCTGTTCTGAAGATAATTTCTGGACCTTTATAAACACAGAAACCTATTGAGAATACTAAAAAAAGGACAACAAATCTCTGTTGTATATGCAATGCAGGAAAGCAAGCAGATGCCTGATTATAGTGTTGTGTTTGTTCAATGAATATTATGTTCCCTGCAGCAGTTTCATAATGGAATACTATGTGGAGAAGACTGTTTTTTAAAATATGTTTTGGACTTTGAATTTCAGTTTATTAGTAGACAAATATGTCAGAAAATTTTCAATAGAGGCAGTAATTGTTGTTTTATAGTCAATAATCTCTTTATACTTATCCTTTTAAATGATCAGATGGTTGCTTTAAGAATAAAGAAGTATGAAGTTAATATGAATTTAAGCAAGGTTTTAGATTATAACCCATAATACACTTTATTGTGTTTAGAAAAGAAAACTTAAGTCTTATTGATTACTGGAGATACAGTTTTCAAAAAAAGATTCCAGCGATTCATAAATTATGATCCAAGGACTTACTACTACTAATGCCTTAATATTTGCAGATCAATTCCTTTATTAATTGAAAATAAATTGTCCTTACAACAATATTAAAATCGAATGACACACTTACAAATATGACACACTTAGAGAATAGAATTTAAAGCAAAATTTTGACATACGGTTAAGTATTCAAATCTGGAATACCAAGTACAAATAATAAATATAGGAGGGGAAAAAATGGCTGTAGTTTATTTCAAAGTAGATTTCAGCAGATGAAGCATTATAATGGAGACCTGCTTTGAAAATCTGTACCTCAACTTTTTAGATTCAGACACTATTGACAATTTGAACCAAGATCGATCCAAAGAAGCAGAGCTATAGAAGAAGCAGAGCTTCTGAGGAAGGCATCCCTGGGATCGAATCCTGGTTCCATCATTTGCTAGCTGTCATATTTGGACCGGTTGCTATGTCTTTGGTATATAAATAGTCTTATCAACTTCAAAATATTTTTGAGGATAAAAGAAGATAATAAAAATATAGCATTTAGTTATGATACTGGCCATATAGAAAGGCCTCAGTAAGTGAACTGTTATTAATGTAAATCTGTCAGTCACTTTCTGCCACATTGTTTTGGATAGGTTCATTCTTTTTCTACTTTCCCAAACTATCCAGAAAATCAGATGAAAATCATCTAGGCAGTTATGTTATAACAAGGTGCTCTTCTGCTTTTCCTAAATTCCACGAACAGCAACACATATGAGCACTTAACCATATACCTAGAATAAGGGTATATTAGTCCCTACTTGCTAATAGTTTATTAATCCTCAACTTACATTTTAGGCTTTCTGTGTCTGAAGGGAAAAAAAAATTAATCATTTACTTATTAGTAAGCTTTCTTTTTTTTAATACATCTTTATTGGAGTATAATTGCTTCACAATGTGGTGTTAGTTTCTGCCGAACAGCAAAGTGAATCAGCTGTATGCATACACATATCCCCATATACCTTCCCTTTTGAGCCTCCCTCTCACACTCCCTATTCCATGCCTCTAGGTGGTCACAAAGCACCGAGCTGATCTCCCTGTGCTATGCAGCAGCTTCCACCAGCTATCCATTTTACATTTGTTAGTGTATGTATGTCAGTACTACTCTCTCACTTACGTCCCAGCCTCCCCTTCCCCACTGTGCCCTCAAGTCCATTCTCAATGTCTCCATCTTTATTTCTGCCCTACCACTAGATTCATCACTACCATTTTTCTACATTCCATATATATGCATTAGAATACGGTATTTGTTTTTCTCTTTCTGACTTACTTTACTCTGTATAACAGACTCTAGGTCTATCCACCTCATTACAAATAACTCAATTTCGTTCCTTTTTATGGCTGAGTAATATTCCATTGTATGTATGTGCCACATTTTCTTTATCCATTCTGTCGATGGACATTTAGGTTATTTCCATATCCTAGCTATTGTAAATAGTGCTGCAATGAACATTGTGTTACATGTATCTTTTTGAATTATGGTTTTCTCAGGTATATGCCCAGTAGTGGGATTGCTGGGTCATAGGGTAATTCTATTTTTAGTTTTTTAAGTAATCTCCAAATAGTTCTCCACAGTGACTGTATCAAGTTACATTCCCACCAACAGTGCATAAGGGTTCCCTTTTCTCCACACCTTCTCCAGCACTTATCCTTTCTAGGTTTTTTGATGATGGCCATTCTGACTGGTGGGAGGTAGTACCTCATTGTGGTTTTGATTTGCATTTCTCTAATGATCAGAGATGTTGAACATCTTTTCATGTGTTTGTTGGCCATCTGTATGTCTTTGGAGAAATGTCTGTTTAGGTCTTCTGCCCATTTCTGGATTAGGTTGTTTTTTTCTTTTGATATTGAGCTTCATGAACTGCTTGTATATTTTGTAAATTAATCCGTTGTCAGTTGCTTCATTTGCAAATATTTTCTCCCATACTGATGGTTGTCTTTTTGTCTTCTTTATGGTTTCCTTTGCTGTGCAAAAGCTTTGAAGTTTCATTAGGTCCCATTTGTTTATTTTTGTTTTTATTTCCATTACTCTAGAAGGTGGGTCAAAAAGGATCTTGCTGTGATTTATGTCATAGAGTGTTCTGCCTATGTTTTCCTCTAAGAGTTTTATACTGTCTGTCCTTACATTTAGGTCTTTAATACAATTTGAGTTTATTTTTGTGTATGGTGTTAGGAAGTGTTCTGATTTCATCCTTTTAATGTAGCTGTCCAGTTTTCCCAGCACCACTTATTGAAGAGGCTGTCTTTGCTCCACTGTATATTCTTGCCTCCTTTGTCAAAGATAAGGTGACCATATGTGCGTGAGTTTATCTCTGGGCTTTCTATCCTGTTCCACTGATCTATATTTCTGTTTTTGTGCCAGTACCATACTCTCTTGATTACTGTAGCTTTGTAGTATAATCTGTAGTCAGGGAGCCTGATTCCTCCAGCTCCGTTTTACTTTCTCAAGATTGTTTTGGCAATTCGGGTTCTTTTGTGTTCCCATACAAATTGCAAAATTTTTTGTTCTAGTTCTGTGAAAAATGCCATTGGTAATTTGATAGGGATTGCATTGAATCTGTAGATTGCTTTGGGGAGTATAGTCATTTTCACAGTGTTGATTCTTCCAATCCAGGAACATGGTATATCTCTCCATCTGTTTGTATCATCTTTAATTTCTTTCACCAGTGTCTTATAGTTTTCTGCATACAGATCTTTAGCCTCCTTAGGTAGTTTTTTTTTTTTTTTTGTACTTAATGTATTTATTTGAAACTTTGTACATGTCTTACTAAAACATACTAATATTTTGTTAGAGTGTGATAGGCAGTATAGCAGGCACCTCTGTGCAGGGGAACAGAACATCTTTTACAAATATACCATGTTTCACTGCACTTTCCCCTGGAAGAGCAGACTCTTCACTTTTTGGCGGCACTTTTTTTTTTAGTTCTGTTGGTATTATTTCCTCTAGAATACTTTCTTTTATTTTACCTGTTAGTCAACAAGGTGAATCTTTGCGGGGGTGTCTTTTAGAAATACCACAAGGAGTACCAGGTGCAGACTACCACTATGGTCATCAAAAAATATGGAACGCTTCACAAATTTGTGTGTCATCCTTGCGCAGGGGCCATGCTAATCTTCTCTGTATCGTTCCAATTTTAGTATATGTGCTGCCGAAGCAAGCACTCCTTAGGTAGTTTTATTCCTAGGTATTTGATTCTTTTTGTTGCAATGGTAAGTGGGAGTGTTTCCTTAATTTCTCTTTCAGATTTTTCATTGTTAGTATATAGGAATGCAAGAGATTTCTGTGCATTAATTTTGTATCCTGCTACTTTACCAAATTCATTGATTAGCTCTAGTAGTTTTCTGGTGGCATCTTTAGGATTTTCTATGTATAGTATCATGTTATCTGCAAACAGTGACAGTTTTACTTCTTCTTTTCCAATTTGGATTCCTTTTATTTCTTTTTCTTCTCTGATTGCCATGGCTAAAACTTCCAAAACTATGTTGAATAATAGTGGTGAGAGTGGGCAGTCTTGTCTTTTTCTGATATTAAAAGAAATGCTTTCAGTTTTTCACCATTGAGAATGATGGCAGTTGGTTTGTCATATATGGCCTTTAGTATGTTGAGGTAGGTTCCCTCTATGCCCACTTTCTGGAGGGTTTTTATCATAAATAGGTGTTAAATTTTGTCAAAACTTTTTTCTGCATCTATTGAGATTATCATATGGTTTTTCTCCTTCAATTTGTTAATATGGTGTATCACATTGGTTGATTTGCATATATTGAAGAAACCTTGCATTCCTGGGATAAACCCCTCTTGATCATGGTGTATGATCCTTTTAATGTGCTGTTGGATTCTGTTTGCTAGTATGTTGTTGAGGATTTTTGCATCTATGTTCATCAGGGATATTGGTCTGTAATTTTCTTTTTTTGTGACATCTTTTTTCTGATTTTGGTATCAGGGTGATGTTGGCCTCGTGGAATGAGTTTGGGAGTATTCCTCCCTCTACTATATTTTGGAAGAGTTTGAAAAGGATAGGTGCTAGCTCTTTTCTAAATGTTTGATAGAATTCACCTGTGAAGCCATCTGGCCGTGGGCTTTTGTTTATTGGAGGATTCTTAATCACTGCTTCAGTTTCAGTGCTTGTGATTTGTCTGTTCATATTTTCTATTTCTTCCTGATTCATTCTGGAAGGTGGTACTTTTATAAGTATTTGTCCATTTCTTCCAGGTTGTCCATTTTACTGGCATATAGTTGCTTGTAGTAGTCTCTCCTGATCTTTTGTATTTCTGTGTTGTCAGTTGTTACTTCTTTTTTGTTTCTAAGTCTGTTGATTTGAGTCTTCTCCCTTTTTTTCCTGATGAGTCTGGCTAATGGTTTACCAATTCTCAAGGAACCAGCTTATAGTTTTATTGATCTTTGCTATTGTTTCTTTCATTTCTTTTTCATTTATTTCTGGTCTGATCTTTATGATTTCTTTCCTTCTGTTAACTTTGAGGTTTTTTGTTCTTATTTCTCTAATTGCTTTAGATGTAAGCTTAGGTTATTTGAGATTTTTTCTTGTTTCTTGAGGTAGGATTGTATTGCTATAAACTTGCCTCTTAGAGCTGCTTTTGCTGCATCACATAATTTTTGGGTTGTCATATTTCATTGTCATTTGTTTCTGGGTATTTTTTGATTTCCTCTTTGATTTCTTCAGTGATCTCTTGGTTATTTAGTAGCATGTTGTTTAGCCTCCATGTATTTGTATTTTTTACAGTTTTTTTTTTTCCTGTAATTGATATCTAGTCTCATAGCGTTGTGGTCGGAAAAGATGCTTAATGTGATTTCAGTTTTCTTAAATTTACCTATGCTTAATTTGTGACCCAAGATGTTATCTATCCTGCATAATGTTCCACATGCACTTGCGAAGAAAGTGTATTCTGTTGTTTTTGGATGGAATGTCCTATAAGTATCAATTAAGTCCATCTGGTCTAATGTGTCATTTAAACTTTGTGTTTCCTTATTTATTTTCTGTTTGGATAATCTGTCCATTGTTGTAAGTGGGGTGTTAAAGTTCCCTACTATTATTGTGTTACTGTCAATTATCCTTGTGGTAATTTTTCAGACACCTCCTGCTTAAAACCCCAAAGGTCAGAAGAATTTTGAGGCCCCACCTTCATGCTCTGTATTCATACTGAAAATCAAGATCAAGTGAGCTTTTGCCCTTCTGCTCCACAAGAAGTTTCTGTCCTCCCTGAACTCCCCTTAGGACACCTACATTACCATTTGACAGTTGTACCACCCCAGTCAAACTCTCCAACTGGCACTGTCCCTGGAGTGGGTCACTCATGGCCAGAGTGTGGCCGGGCACTTGGTTCCAGAAGCAAAAGCCCCTCAGGGCTAGCCCCCCACCTCCCCCACCTCACCAGGTCAGTGAAAAAATGATCAGATTGGTGGTATTTCACTGGCAGCCTGCAAGTCCGGTGGACCCCGCCCCACCCTCTCACAGGGACCGGAGTGTGCCAGGGGCCTCCCACTTATTCTATATCTCTCATTCTTTTCACCATGCCAGACTAGAGTTAAGCTCTACAAGGTCTTCTTTCTCCTCTGATTCCACCAAGCCTGCTCCCTTGGTTGTGTTTTCACTGGATAGTAGGTAGGGACAGTGGGAATCTCATTCATCCATTCATGTGCACCACTAATTAGATGACAAGGTATTTGGCTACCTGAAGAGAGTCATAGTTACTCCCACCATTTACCCAAGCTTCACTGAATTTCTTCACTTTGACATTCAGAGCACTGGGCAGAAATCACATCATGTCAACACCCATCACTGGCCTTTGTGAAGTAAGCTTTCTTTAAAGAGCAATTTTCATTAAATTACCTTTGTACCAATCACCTGGTCAGCTTGGTGGAAGACTGAATTTAAAGTAGAAGCACATTTAAAAAGAATATTTAGGAGCTAATTACTTCCAAATTTATATATATAAATATATATATATATATATGCCAATAAATTATTTTTATAATTTATTGGCATATATAATATAAAATGTTTAGCATTGAAGATGTGGTACCTAGTGGAGGATGTTAAGTACAGTAGGAAACATTTAAAAGTGTAAATTCTGAGAAAACAGTTTAGTCCACTTACTGTGAATATTTATCATAATTGAGTAATAAATTAATATTGCTTGAAAACACAGGATTTACATGAAAACTTGAACAAATCTACATATTATGAAACTCTAAATATTTTTCTTTGGCTTAACAAATCTCCCATTGAAATTAGCTATTTAAAAGTATATGAAGATTGTATAAAATGTAAAGGATGTTAAAAGACCCCCCCCAAAAATAAAAAAAGAATAAAGAGAGAGCTTTTCAACCCTGCTTACATATTAGAATCCACTCCGGAGCTTCTAAATTGCCATTCCTGGGCCCCATCCATGGCCAATCAGAATCTCTGGTGGCAGTGGCACAGAAACATTGGGAGTTGTTTAAACTCCCCAGGTGATTCTAAAGTGCATGAAGAATTGAGAACCTTTGTGGTAGATGAAGCTTTAAACCCTTATGACCCTTAACCTTCTGGAAGTGAAGCTGCTGGTATGGGAAATGAATATAAGATTTTGCCTGATCCTAATGTTAAGCTTTTGCAACTTTCAATTAAAAAAGAAAAATAAAATGGAAACAAACAAATAAAAACCCACAAGCATATAAGAGAACCAGAGAAAATGCTCTGGGGACATTCTCATAGCTTATGGAAAAGTGACCTTAAGAATGCTTATATTAAAAAAAAAATGCTTAGGGCTTCCCTGGTGGTGCAGTGGTTGAGAGTCCGTCTGCCAATGCAGGGGACACGGGTTCATGCCCTGGTCCGGGAAGATCCCACATGCTGCGGAGCGGCTGGGCCCGTGAGCCATGGCCGCTGAGCCTGTACCTCCGGAGCCTGTGTGCCACAACGGGAGAGGCCACAACAGTGAGAGGACCGCATACCACCAAAAAAAAAAAAAAAAAAAAAAGCTTATATTAAAAAAAAAAAGTATATGAGGATTGTAAATCAACTATATTTCAATAAAAATTAAAAAACAAAACAAAAAAATGAACACTGATAAACAGATACACAGAAAAATAGATATTTCTCTATATGAGGTTTCTTTTTTTAATTTAAATATTTATTTATTTAATTTATTTTGGCTGCACCAGGTCTTAGTTGTGGCACACTCAGTCTTCATTGTGGCATGCAGACTTCATGGTTGAAGCATGCGGAATCTTATTTACAGCCTGTGGCCTCTTAGTTGAGACATGCATGTGGGACTTAATTCCCTGACCAGGGATTGAACCCGGCCCCCTGCATTGGGAGCATGGAGTCTTATCCACCGTGCCACCAGGGAAGTCCCAATATATGAGGTTTCTTTTAATTATTATTATGCAATTTTTAAAAAAGACTTGCAGGATACTTTAGCTTAAAGCTTATTTGAATAGAGAAATATATATATGTGTGTATATGAACAATAAGATCATTATATATAATAACAAGATCACATATATATGATGCTTATATATAATAATAAGATTCATTTGCCATCGAATAAGATCATTCTGAGAGAAATATAAAGAAAATAATTTTGCAGAATGGAAAGATGAAATATTTGGCACAACTTTGTTTCAAGGATGGGAATTTCAATATAATCTCTAGGTAGAGTCTTAAACTCTGAGAGAAATCAAGGATCCATAGAATAACCTCCTAGGACAGCACCTATCAGGATTTTCAGTGTCTTGGAGAAATGACATGTGTTCATTGACAAGAACTCGTTGAGAGGAATGATTGGAATTACTCTATTATGATTCTGCTCTTCCAAGGCTGTTCAAGCATTCATCAAATTAACATCTCATTCTGAATGAGGATAGATTTGAGTGAAAACGTGTCAAGACACCTTTATTCAGTTCAGCAACATTTCTGAGTTATGGTTTAACTTATGTCACCCCAAGATGATCAAATATTTACTCACTGCATTTGAACCATCTTTACTTTCTTGGAAAACTTTCCAATAAATGAAAAGTAAGCTAAATACAAATTCATTTGATTAAGAATGAAAAGTCATCTTTCTGAAACTGAATCTCAAATAAATATTTTTTTAAAAGTCAAAACAGGGCTTCCCAGGTGGCGCAGTGGTTGAGAGTCCGCCTGCCGATGCAGGAGACACGGGTTCGTGCCCCGGTCTGGGAAGATCCCACGTGCCGCAGAGCGGCTGGGCCCGTGAGCCATGGTGGCTGAGCCTGCGTGTCCGGAGCCTGTGCTCCGCAGCGGGAGAGGCCATAACAGTGAGAGGCCCGCGTACCGCAAAAAAAAAAAAAAAAAAAAAAGTCAAAACAAACATCATAGCACTTTGCCAGTGGTGAAAATCCCTATCAGTCTCTCCTAAGTCTAAATTTACTCCTCTCTATTTTTTTTTAAACTTGTCATTTCAAAATTATTGTCAAGGAGCTGATGATGAATTTAACTTTTAAAAAATGTGATAAAGTGTTTAAACCCTTAATATAATAACATTTTTTTTTATTACTTTTATTTTGTAACTTGGCAAGAAAGTATCAGGTTATGTCATAATTCTTCACTTTTCAATTTAAAAAAATCTTTAATTCTAATACATTTGTAACTTTCATTCTAATATTTCAATATTTCTAAATTACAGACACACAAAAAATGCAGCTTCTATTAAAAATATTTTAAAGAATATGATGATAGCTTATCATAAATTTAAAAATCCATACTGTAATTAGTGTAGATTACCTTTTTTAATGATAGAGCAATAAGGTTGAATCAAATCAGGTGCTCTTTTGTATAGTTTACCATTCATTAATTCATGCATTCATTCACTCAAAAAATACGTGTTGAGCACCTATGATGTGATAGGCACTTTGTAGGGTTAAATATAAAGCACTGAATAAGTATATGTGGCTGTTATGGATTCTAGAAAGATAGAGAAACATTAAAACCACTATTACACAATGATTACTTAATCATTTGAGTGGTTCCAGTGATCATGGAAGCTTCATAAGGAGAAAATGTTTAAACTGAGGTTTGAGCTGGGAATTAGTTTGATGAAGCATGTGCTTGAGGATAGAAATGGCAGGTAGGAATGAGCATTGTATGCACATATGAAAGCTCTAATGAACGATAAAGAAATACAAATTCTAAGAACAAATATAAGTTGCTGAAGTAGTTAGTGAAATGCTATAGTTAGTTGTAGAACATGTATCTAAAATGTAGGTCAGTGGTCATATTATGTAGGGCCCTGATGTTATCCATAGAAAAAAATGGATTCTATTTTCAGATATTCACCTTTTCTTCTACAAAGTAAATGAATTGAAGGCCAGCAAAGTGTGGAAGCAGGCTCAGCAAGTGGAGGATATCTCATGGGTCGGGGATAGTGAATTTTGGCTTAGTCAAAATTAGTGACCAAAAAGACGGAAGAAAACAGATAGGAGTGATATTTAAAATGTAGACATCTATAGGTCTTGATGATGAATTGGATGTTCCAGGTGAGAGACAGAGAGATGTGAAGGATATCTCTTAGGTTTGTAGTATGAATAATTGGGTGGATATTGATGCATTTGATGAGAAAAGGAAATATATATGGAGAAAAATCATTAGTTTTGTTTTGTATGGTATCACTGTCATGCTATTCATACATCTAAGTAGAGACAACAGTACATGTTGGTCTGGAACTTAGAGAAGTCTTGAATAGACAGAAAATTTTTGGAATCATTAGCAGAATGTTGGTGTTAATGGAAACCATGGACGTAAATATGATTACCTATAGAGACGACATAAAAGAGATCATCGAATGAAAATAAAGAAGAACTAAGCTCAAATCTTTAATCAGCAGGGAAAGGTAAATTGATGTAAGGAATTTAGAAGTGTGGCCTTAAAGGAAGGGAGAACTTGTGTGTTATTGTTAAAGCTAAGGGAATGGGTATTGCAAGAAAGAAGAAGAGTTCACAGTTTCAAATGCTACTGAAAGGCCCAATGAAAATTTAAAAACAATAAGTGTTTTAATATAGAGATCAATGGTGGCATTAGCAAGAACTACTTTGGTGAAATTTTGGTGACTGAATCCAATCGAGAATGGGTTGAGTAGTGCCTGAGAAGTAAAGAAATTATTTTAAGTAGTATAGCTGTGAAAGTAAACAAAAAAGCCAGTGTGGAAATTGACCAAATATAAAGGCTGTTGGAAAGAATTGAGCAGAAAAAGAGTAGAAGATGAGAGAAAAGACTAGAAGAAAGAATAGGTTCAATGAAGACAAAAATGGGTGGGATTTTGAGCAGAGAAAATGTGAGGCTAAATGAGGGTTTAGAACAAAAGATTCTGGCTTACTTGTAGACACAGGCACAGGTTTGTCATCTAGAGCATCCTCATATGCTATTTCAAATCCTTGAGTGGTGGGGGACGGAAGAGGGAATAAATGTGGCTTATCTAGGAAAATGACAGGAGTCTTGGAATATTGAAAAGGAAATGATAGAAACAAAGAAATTATCCACATAAATTAAGCAAGCAGTATTATTTGCCAGTGCCTAGAGCAGGATGCCAGATTACCATTCCAATGATGCCATGCTTCCTGTCTTCTCCCATAGATAACTGTCTTGATTTCTGTCTTAATCGATTCTGGCTGCCATAACAAATACCATATACTGAGTGGCTTAAACATCAAACATTTATGCCAGAGGCTGGAAAATTCACGATCAGTGTGCCAGCAGAGTAGATGTCTGGAGAGAACACTCTTCCTGGTTTACAGATGGCCATTTTTTGTTGATACTCTCACTTGGTAGAGAAGGGACACTCTAGTCCCTTCATCCAATTGAAAGAGTGCCAATCCCATTCATAAGGGCTCCACCCTCATGAACTAATTACCTCCCCAAAGCCACACATTCACATACCATCACACTGGGATTGGGGCTTCAATATATGAATTTTGGAGAGATACAAATATTCAATCCATAGCAGTATCCCTTACCGACACTGACTGAACATTGCCTTGGAATTTTCTCAAAACAGTGTACTGATCAATAACTACCAGATAATTAGAATTGACGTGGAAATCAATCCCATTCTAATTAACGATGGTGATTTTTTTTGACTCTGTTCATGCTGTAAATTAGAATTTTTAGACTGCACATCCAATATATATACATTTACTTATAAATTATAGCCTTCTACATTATGATCAATAACTACTGAACTGTAAAAAGGAAAAGGTATTTATAAGTGAAGAAATGTTAACAGTTTTCCTGTATATCAATGGATTGTTTTTCACGTGCTTTGCGGTGCATTTCCCCCACTGTAATTTGGAAACAACTGGTACTGATGAGGTCCTCTTTGACAAGTATACCGTGATAGCCTGTCTTATATATACCATGTAACTATCTGAAGTCATGCATGGAAATTGTAATTATTGTACTTTCTGTTAAATATTGATTTAGATATTGAGATTTGAAGCTACTTTTAACTCATGTCCTTGGTAGTAAAAAAATTCATCTGAGATTGAAAATTTACTATTAAAAATAGCACTGACAGCTCCTTCCAAAATATCCCTTTTAAATTATACCATCATGCCACCGTGATTTATCTGTTTTTGTCCTGTGACACATATATTGAGATTAAAGTGCCTTCAAAG